>NC_041380.1:486494633-486528784 GCF_002162155.2 Triticum dicoccoides
CGCCTCATCGTCCCGGCCGCGTCCGGCGCTACTCCCCGCAGCCCCGACGAGCGCGCCCATGCGCGAGGACTGCCGCCTCCGCCACGCAGCTTCTTCGTCTTCCTCGCGCAGCGCCTGCAACACCACCGGCCGCCGCCGTCATCGCCACGCCCCGCTGAAGCTCACCACCGCCTCGCGAGCCATGGCTTCCTCCTCCTCGCCCATGCTGAGGACGTTGTCCCCACACCGCGTCCCCCAAGCCTTCTACTCGGCCTCGCACCTGCTGGCCCATCCGGCCGCCGGACCTCGCCGGCAAGGTTCCTCTGGCCTCCCCAAGCCCTCCTCTGCAACGATGTGAGCATCCGGCTCCTCCTGGCCTCTCCCCTCTCTTTGTCGTGCCTCGTAAGCGCCCTGCCGACGAGGCTGTGCCTCTGCCGCCACTCGACGCCGATGTGGTGGTCAATTCCAACCGTCCCAACTCCTACTAGAAGCTCCAGTGGGTGTGCGGCAAGGCCCTTGTTCGATCCATGATGATCACCGCTAGAATGTTCGCCGGAGGCGAGCGCACGGTCGTCGCCGGTGCGCTCTGCCTCAACGCCGTTACCCTGCTGACGTGGTACTGCGATTAGCGCTTAATTACCATGCTAATCAACCCCCCCCCCTATGTCATTGACTAGTGGGTCATCCCTGCTAATTCCCACTATTTAATAAACATATTAACTAAGTAGACAATAACATGTGGACCACTAGCGCCCAAATAACCCTTCACTTAAAACATGCCCCTGGCAGTAGGCCCCACTACTTAATTAGATTAACTAAAACCGTTTAAACCTTTACTTAACAAAAGGTTCCACTAACATATGGGTCCCACTGCTAAATAAATCTAGTTAGATAAATAGTTTAACTAGCAGTCTATGACATGTGGACCCCACATGTCAGTTGGACCAGTCAAACCAGTCAACAAGTTGATTGTTGACTGTTGGCTAGGCAGTCAACAGGGCCCACCTATTAGTCAAATAGTCATATCCCTGGGTACACTTCTGTGTACCCATAGCATATAGTATTTAATATAGTTTTGAATTAAATTAACTATAGAATTTCAGAAAAAACAATTTAGACTTTGAAAAATCATAGAAAATAGTCCGTAGCTCGGATGAAAATAGTTCGCTATGCTCAGAACGACGAGACGAATCCGGATACGCCACCTGTTCGTCCGCCACGCATCCCTAGCATAGCGAACACGCAACTTTCCCCCTCCGGTTCATCTATCCGAAAACGCGAAACACCGGGGATATTTTCCCGGATGTTTCCCCCTTCACCGGTACCACCTCATACCGCGTTAGGGCACCCCTAGCACCGCTACTTATCATGTCATGCATCGCTATGCATCTGTTTGCTTAATATTTATTATTTCTTCCCCCTCTTCTCTTGCTAGACACCAAGACCAACGCCGCTGCTACCCAGTATGACTATGGTGTTGACGACCCCTCTCTCTTGCCAGAGCAACCAGGCAAGCCCCCCCTAATCACTAGATATCGCATAATCTCTCTCTACTGCTTGCATTAGAGTAGTGTAGCATGTTACTGCTTTCCATTAATCCTATCCTGATGCATAGCCTGTCATTGTTGCTACCGTTGCTGATACCTTACCTGCAATCCTAAATACTTAGTATAGGATGCTAGTATTCCATCTGTGGCCCTACATTCTTGTCTGTCTGCCATGCTATACTATCGGGCCGTGATCACTCGGGAGGTGGTCACGGGTAAATATATACATATATACATACTATAAATGTTGTGACTAAAGTCAGGTCGGCTCATCGAGTACCCGCAAGTGATTCTAATGTTGGGGCAGAAGGGGCAGGTGGTTCCACCCAGGTAGTGGTGGGCCTAGGTTCCTGACGGCCCCCGACTGTTACTTTGTGGAGGAGCGACAGGGCAGGTGGAGACCACCTAGGTGAGAGGTGGGACTGGCCCTGGTCGGCGTTCGTGGTTACTTCAAAATAACACGCATAACGAGATCTGGGTATTTGATCTGAGTCTGGCTACTGGCCTATACGCACTAACCAACTACGCGGGAACAGTTGTCGGCGTTCTGGGAACGGGGGTCCCTAGACTTGCCTGCCTGCGGCCTGCGATGTGGCTCAAAAGGGGGCCCAGCACGGCCCATCTTCACCAACACAGACCCAAGACCCTCGCGAGGGGCCAAGCCTCGCGGGACGGACGACACGGAGCTTTCTCAGGCACGGCCTCATTAGGCTGGCTCGCGAGGAGGCGGGGTACCTCACGAGGTGCCCGTGATGCAAGCCATGACGACCAAAGGCGCCAGGCGGGTGCCAGCCCGCGCAGCGTCCTCCTTTCCTCTTTGGTGCAAAGGGAGCAAGCGCAGCCGAGGAGTACCGAGGCATCAGGCAAAGGTTGCCGTTTCGGTGCAACAAGACCAAGACCAGGAGGACTGCAAGACGGAGGTCATTGTGGAGCCCAAGACAGCGTCACCACCAGAGCTTTGTGCAGGCGAAGACTACTTTTGTCAGGATAGCTAGTACTACCTGTCCCCCTTCAAATTAGCCCGCCATTGTTGGCTCCCTTCCCGCTCGATATTTGGGAAGAGGACCAGGGCCTCTATAAATAGGACCGGCCACCCACAAAACAAGGGGGACGAAAAAAGGAGAGAGAGAAAGAGGGGTGACTGAACTCCTCCCAGCAGTTCATCACCACAGCCAAGAGCAGACCCTTGCGAGGCTATTCTTCCTTGTATTGTTCCTCATCATCAGCCCAAGAGGCAATCCACCACACCACACACTGGAGTAGGGTATTACACCACAACGGTGGCCCGAACCAGTATAAACCCTGTGTCATTTGTGTTGTTCTTTCCATTGCTTAGATCTTAGCGAGGCGGAGGGGTGCAGGTAGGTAGGAGACGAAATCTCCGCGCGCACCCCAGTGTTCGAACCTCAAGGGTCTGCCGGAACCCGAAATCCGACATTTGGCGCGCCGGGTAGGGGTGCACCGGAGTTTCCCCTTCCGCCACCACCACGACCTGCCTCGTGATGAGTAGCGTGTCGCCCGCTCCGGCCGCCGGCGCCAACACGGGGGCCAGGGGGCTTCGAGCCCTGGCCCCAGCCCTGCGATGGGTACGGTGGCCGAACAAGTTCAGGCCAACGACGCCGCCGCTCTACGGTGGCGCGATAGATCCGCTGGCCTTCTTGCCGGCGAGCGAGGAGGCCCCCCTCGAAGCTGGAGGTGACGATAGGGTCATGGCCAACTGGCTCCCCATGGCCCTCACCGGCGCTCCGTGCCCATGGCTGCTCCACCTGCCGGCACCCTCCGGGGCCTCTTGGGAAGAGCCCCGCAGCCTCTTCCCCGCCCGTCGCGCTACACCAACGCCCCCGGTCGTCACGGCCCTGCTGGGCGGCTCGCAGGCGCCACCTACAAGTAACCACGTCAAGCCATTCATCCGCCGGGTCAGCGCCGCTTCCGCGCGGCAGGGGGCGCCCCTGGACCGGGCGGCGTCCAAGGCCGGCCTGACCTTCAGCTTGGAGGACCACCCCTCCAACTCGGCCTGCTCGGGTGCGCTCCCCATGCTGTGTACCCCCACCATATGCCAGGTGGCCGTCACCAGAGCTCTCATCGATGGCGGTGCGGGCCTCAGCATGCTCTCGGTCAAGGCCTTCAACCTCCTCTGCATACCCCTGGAATGGCTGCAACCCAGCTGGCCCTTCTCAGGCGTTGGGGGCAGATCATCCAGCTCTTTGGGATAGATCCGGCTCCCAGTAACCTTTGGCACCTACAACAACTTCCGCATGGAGCTGGTCGACTTCGACATCGCCCCCATCGGCCTCCCCTACAATGCCATCCTCGGCTACCCAGCGCTGGGCCGGTTCATGGCCGCGACGCACCCAGCGTACAACCTCATGAAGATGCCCGGGAGCAGCGGTGTCCTCACCGTACGCGGGGACACCGGAGACGCGCTGCGGGTACTCAAGCTCGCCTTCAAGACGGTGGCGTCGGCACAGCCCGCCGGCTTGGAGACCCCCGAGCCCAAGGGGGTTGCACCCGCCAAGAAGAAACAGTTGTTCACCCAAGACAAGACAGAAACCAAGCAGATACCCATCGATGAGGACGGGTCCACCAATGCCACTTTCACCATAGGCGCCAACCTCGAGCCCGAGCAGGAGGAGACCCTGGTCAAGTTCCTGCGTGCGAACAAGAAGGTATTCACTTGGGAGTCTAACCAGTTGGCGAGGGTCCCTAGGAGCGTAATTGAGCATCACCTCAACGTGTGCCCCAACGTGCACCCTGTGAAGCAGAAGGCAAGGCGACAGTCCATAGAAAAGCAGGCCTTCATCGTCTGAGAGACCCGCAAACTAGAAGCCGCTGGGGTCATTCGCGAGGTCCAATACCCGGATTGGTTGGCCAACCCTGTCGTTGTGCCAAAGAAGGGAGGGAAGGAGCGCATGTGTGTCGACTTCACCAACCTCAACAAGGCATGCCCACAAGATCTGTTCCCGCTCCCCCGCATCGACCAGATCGTCGATTCCACCGCAGAATGCGACTTGCTATGCTTCCTGGATGCCTTCTCTGGGTATCACCAGATCAAGATGGCGATAGAAGACGTCGAAAAGACAGCCTTCCTGACCCCGTGTGGGGTGTACTGCTACACATGCATGCCATTTGGGCTGCGCAACGCCGGGGCAACCTTTCAGCGGCTGATGCATATCACCTTGGGCCCGCAGCTTGGGAAGAATGTTGAGGCTTACGTCGATGACATTGTGGTGAAGTCTTGGGAGGCCAGGACCCTGATACAAGACCTGAAGGAAACCTTCGCGAGCCTCAATGCAGTGAACCTGCGGCTCAACCCAGAGAAGTGTGTGTTCGGAGTCCCCTCGGGCAAGCTCTTGGGTTTCCTCGTGTCGCACCGAGGCATCGAGGCTAACCTGGAAAAGGTCAAGGCGGTCGAGGACATGAGCCCGCCAAAGACCCTCAGAGAAATGCAGAAGCTCACTGGGCGCATGACCGCGCTAGGGCGATTCATCTCCAAGTTGGGGGAGCGAGCGCTGCCCTTCTTCCAGCTAATGAAGAAAAAGGGGCCCTTTGAATGGACCGAAGGGGCCGACAAGGCTTTCCAAGATCTCAAGAGATACCTGACCAGCCCTCCGGTCATGGTGGCTCCGCGCCCTCAAGAGCCCCTAGTGCTTTACCTCGCCGTCACTCCCTACTCCGCCAGCGCGGCCCTGGTGGCGGTTAGAGAGGAGCGTCGAATCAGAACCGCAGCAGCGGCCCGGGATAAGGCGAAACAGGAACAAGGAAGGCCCACAAGAACCGCCACCCCGGCTGAGGAGGATCAGCCGCCGCAGAGGAGTGCTCCGGAGGCGGAAGAGGCCCCTCTCCCAGATGGCCAGCCTCAGGCCTCATTGCCTCAAGAGGTGCCACGGTCTCCAAAGGGAGCCGCCGGCACTGACGCACCCAACCTCGTTGAGCACCCGGTGTACTTCGTCAGCACGGTGTTGCGGGATGCGAGGGCGCGGTACCCCATGCCTCAGAAACTCCTCCTCGCGCTACTGGTGGCCTCGTGCAAGCTGCGGCACTATTTTTAGGGTCACCCCATCAAGGTCGTCTCGTCATACCCCCTGGAGAGAGTGCTCAGGAGCCCTAACTTAGCTGGAAGGGTCGCTGAGTGGAACATAGAACTGCAAGCGTTTCAGCTCGAATTCAGCACGACCAGAGTCATCAAGGGAGCAGCGTTGGCGGATTTTGTGGCAGAATGGACGGAGGCACCAGGCCTCAAGGCCAGCGAGGATCGGTCCCTCTCCCCGGGAAGCGAGGTGCCAGAAGGCTGGATCATGTATTTCGATGGAGCGTTCTCCAGGCATGGCGCAGGGGCTGGGGCGGTGCTTATATTGCCCACTCAGGACAAGCTCTACTACGCTGTGCAGCTCTGTTTCCAGCGAGGTGAAAAGGTCTCCAACAACATAGCGGAGTATGAAGGTTTAATAGCGGGCTTGAAGGCCGCAGCTGCCCTGGGGGTGAAACGCCTCACCATCAAAGGCGATTCGCAGCTCCTTGTCAATTTCTCCAACAAGGTGTACGAGCCGAAAGATGAGCACATGGAAGCCTACCTTGCGGAGGTCCGCAGGATGGAGAAGCAGTTCTGGGGGTTGGAGTTGCAGCATGTGCCCTATGGCACCAATCAGGAGGCCGACGACATCGCCAAATGGGCGTCCAGACGGATACCTCAGGAGCCTGGCATTTTCGAGGAGCGGCTCTTCAAGCCCTCAGCCCCGCCGTCATTGTCAAACACAGCTCAGCCACGGGAGGAGCTCCCCCAGCCACCTGCCTCAGGAGCCCCGGTCTGTGGCCAGGCCTCAGGAGCACGCCTGCTCCTGATGATGGAGCCTCAGGAGGGGGACTGGATCATGGAACTCCGGAGTTACTTAACACAAGGGACCCTGCCGGAGAAGGAGGAGGAGGCGGGATGTGTGGCACGGCAGGCCACGGCGTATTGCATCAAGGATGGAGAGCTTTACCGGAAGGGACCAAACGATATATCCCTGTGCTGCATCTCCAGGGAGCAAGGAAAGGAGCTGCTGGAAGACATACACGGCGGAGACTATGGACATCATTCATCATCATGGACCCTGGTCGGCAAGGCGTTCCGCAGTGGGTTTTATTGGCCCACCGCACTCAATGACGCCGTCGAACTGGTGAAGGCTTGTGAGGCATGCCAGTTCCACGCCAAGCAGATCCATCAGCCGGCAGGAGGCCTGCAGACTATACCCCTTTCGTGGCCGTTCGCAGTCTGGGGGCTGGACATCCTGGGCCCGTTTCCTCGGGCGCCAGGGGGCTACCGCTACCTCTACGTCACCGTGGACAAGTTCACCAAGTGGGCTGAAGTAGAAGCCGTCCGCACCATCCCCGTGGGTTCCGCGGTCAAGTTCATCAGGGGCATCGTGAGCCGGTTCGGGGTGCCGAACCGCATCATCATGGACAACGGTTCGCAATTCACCAGTAACCTCTTCAAAACATACTGTGCTAACCTTGGAACGCAGATATGCTGCGCTTTGGTGGCGCACCCCCGAAGCAACGGCCAGGCCAAGTGAGCCAACGCAGAGGTCCTGAGGGGCCTTAAGACCAGGACATTCAAGAAGAAGCTAGAGGCCTGCGGCAGAGGCTGGTACGATGAGCTTCAGTCCATGCTGTGGTCCATTCGCACAACCGCGACCAAGCCGACTGGAGAGACCCCGTTCTTCCTGGTCTACGGAGCCGAAGCGGTCCTCCCTCACGAGGTCAGACGTCGCTCCGCACGGGTCCTGGCGTTTGACAAGGCGCAGCAGGACGCCATGCGGGGGATGGACCTCGTGCTGGGGGAGGAACGTCGCCGAGAAGCCGCGCTGCGAGCGGCAAGGTACCAGCAAGCACTGCAACGATACCACTGCTGCAACATCCGCCCCAGAACTCTTGAGGTAGGAGACCTCGTGCTCAGGCGGGTTCTCTCCAGGGAGGGGCTGCACAAGCTCTCTCCCATGTGGGAGGGCCCGTTCAAGGTTGTTCATGTTTCCAGGCCCGGCTCCGCGCGCTTGGAGACTCAGGAGGGGTGCCGGTCCAGAACACATGGAACATTCAGCACCTCCGGAGGTTCTACCCCTAAAAAGGCCCAGAACCTGTGAAGAAGGCGAATGCCTGTGAAGCTATCGCATTTGGAAAAAGGCCCGGAGCCTGTGAAGAAGGCGAATGCCTGTGAAGCTGTCGCGTTTTGGAAAAGGCCCGGAGCCTATGAAGAAGGCGAATGCATGTGAAGCTATCGCGTTTGGAAAAAGGCCCGGAGCCTGTGAAGAAGGCGAATGCTTGTGAAGCTATCGCATTTGGAAAAAGGCTCGGAGCCTGTGAAGAAGGCGAATGCCTGTGAAGCTGTCACGTTTTGGAAAAGGCCCAGAGCCTGTGAAGAAGGCGAATGCCTGTGAAGCTATCGCGTTTGGAAAAAAGGCCCGGAGCCTGTGAAGAAGGCCAACGCCTGTGAAGCTCGCCGCCCGTGACACTCTCACGTAATAATGAGTTGGGGCTGTACACGCCCCGGAGTCTCAGGAGCGCCGGCCTCAGGCCCTGGGGCTCCCTCCCATGCCCAGTGGCAGCACTTAGCTCCGCGCTGGTGAGAAGATGTCGAAGACTAGATTAGGTGCCGGACGCGGCATTTCATTTGCTTTCCGCAGTTGGCTTGTTCCTTCTCATTCGAAGTTTTATTGAAGTTGTTGCCGACTTTGGCTTGTGGTTCTTCGACTTTTCATTCTCCTGCCTCGATTTCTCTTATGCAAGGCCTCGCGAGGGGGGGACTGCCGAGCGCCCTCGCGAGTGTTCCTGTTCCAGTCGTTCAAAGGGTTCGCGACCTGGGTCCATTACAGGAGCACCCCTCCAGTCCGTGCCTCACGGGCATCGCGACACGAACATAGGGCCTGGGTCGGCCGCCCCCCGACGGCAGGGGCCGGGAACTACCCACACGCGGGCACGTAACCGGGAGGCACGATAACGGAAGCAAAACAATGACTAACGGCAATAACCCAAACACGCCCCCGCAGGGCTCCACACTACTGTCTTTTTTACGCAGGGAAAAAGGGAAAGAAAGGACAGATCAGGCGCAGCTCGCCTCACACCAGCCTGCAGGGAAGACTCGAGCTGCCTCCGGGGCTCAGGCAGACTTCCTCTTGCGCTTCACCGGGGCGCGACGGCGGGCGGACATGCTACCACCCCCAAGCAGATGCGACAGCGTGGAGGCTGACCGCGGCCTCCACTGGAAGAGTTGCCGCCTGAAGAAGAACCGGAGAAGCTTGGGGAGCCCCGAGCGCCGCCAGTCATGCGAGCGCTGTCTTCTCCATCGTCGTCGGGGCTGGGTTCCTGGCCGCGGTCGTCGTCCTCGGGGCAGCACCCTGCGCAGCGACCATTTTCCCCAAACACCCTCACGTAGAGGGTGGCATCACCGTAAAACTTGAAGTGTAGGGTGCAGCGACGGCTCAGGCCACGCGCGCGGGCAAATGTCTACCAACCGCGGGCCAGGGCCAGACTCCCGGCTGCGGAGACCTCCAGAGAAACCCATGAGGCCCGGCTGCAACAGCCGTCGGCCTGAATCCAGAGGCCGCCCGAAGCGCCATCCGGGAGCTCGCCGAGGAGGAAGCGAGGAAGCGGAAGGCGGGTGCTAGTCGGCTCCGCCGACCACACGACGAACTCCGGCAGCACCTCTGCAGCGCGAAAGCGCGGCCTAGGGGGACGCGCGACCGGAGCGCGCCCCCCGGCCGCAGCGATCCGCCCATCGCCTCGCTGGAAATCGTCTCCGCGGCCGCGGGGAGCAGCCGTGGTGGCCACAGGATGTTTGCGAGGGCACCCCCGGCCGCGCTTGGGCGGGGAAGAGGCAGGCTCAACCTAGTGAGCCTTCCCCTTCTCTGCAGCCGAGAACCTCCTCGACGGGGCCATGAAGAAGAAGGAGAAGCAAGGGGGGATGAACTGGAAGGGCGTGCGTCGTTCCGTACTTATGGCCGGCGAAGGCCAACCGTCGACCTCCATGATCGCAGGTAATCATGACCCGCTTCGCATGCAGGGACTATTCCAATCCGTGTGGTTGCCGAGGCGCCATGGGGAAGTGGAGACGCCCACGTCCAATCAACCGCCATGCGGCGCCCAAGGCTGCAGGCTGTTAGGGCCCGCGGCGCTTCGCTCTTGCCCTTCCGCCTCCATGCACGGCCAAGTCCGGGCGCGCCTTGGGCCCGGGGGCTACTGTCGGCGTTCTGGGAACGGGGGTCCCCGGACTTGCCTGCCTGCGGCCTGCGACGTGGCTCAAAAGGGGGCCTAGCACGGCCCATCTTCACCAACACAGACCCAAGACCCTCGCGAGGGGCCAAGCCTCGCGGGACGGACGACGCGGAGCTTCCTCAAGCACGGCCTCATCAGGTTGGCTCGCGAGGAGGCGGAGAGATCAAGGAGGGGTACCTCACGAGGTGCCCGTGACGCAAGCCATGACGACCAAAGGCGCCAGGCGGGTGCCAGCCCGCGCAGCATCCTCCTTTCCTCTTTGGTGCAAAGGGAGCAAGCGCAGCCGCGGAGTACCGAGGCATCAGGCAAAGGTTGTCGTTTCGGTGCAACAAGACCAAGACCAGGAGGACTGCAAGACGGAGGTCATTGTGGAGCCCAAGACGGCGTCACCACCAGAGCTTTGTGCAGGTGAAGACTACTTTTGTCAGGATAGCTAGTACTAGCTGCCCCCCTTCAAATTAGCCCGCCATTGTTGGCTCCCTTCCCGCTCGATATTTGGGAAGAGGACCAGGGCCTCTATAAATAGGACCGGCCACCCTCAGAACAAGGGGGACGAAAAAAGGAGAGAGAGAGGGGTGACTGAACTCCTCCCAACAGTTCATCACCCCAGCCAAGAGCAGACCCTCGCGAGGCTGTTCTTCCTTGTATTGTTCCTCATCATCAGCCCAAGAGGCAATCCACCACACCACACACTGGAGTAGGGTATTACACCACAATGGTGGCCCGAACCAGTATAAACCCTGTGTCATTTGTGTTGTTCTTTCCATTGCTTAGATCTTAGCGAGGCGGAGGGGTGCAGGTAGGTAGGAGGCGAAATCTCCGTGCGCACCCAAGTGTTCGAACCTCAAGGGTCTGTCGGAACCCGAAATCCGACAACATTTATGGGCACTCGACGTCGTGGTATCAGCCGAAACCTTCGTGACGTCGGCGACTGAGCTGCACACGCCGGGTTGGACTGGAACGCCTGCTCTTGTATAAGGGATGCTAGGTCTGCTCACCGGCCGCGTACGCAACGTGCAGGTGTGCAATGGGCGATGGGCCCAGACCCCTGCGCCATAGGATTTAGACCGGTGTGCTGACCTCCCTGTTGTGCCTAGGTAGGGCTGAGACGTGTTGATCTTCCGAGGTCGGGCATGACCCAGGAAAGTGTGTACGGACAAAGGGGATTGAGCGTGTTGGGAAATGTGGTGCACCCCTGCAGGGAAGTTAATCTATTCGAATAGTCGTGATCTTTGGTAACAGGACGACTTGGAGTTGTACCTTGACCTTATGACAACTAGAACCGGATACTAAATAAAACACACCCTTCCAAGTGCCAGATACAACCCGGTGATCGCTCTCTAACAGGGCGACGAGGAGAGGATCACCAGGTAGGATTATGCTATGCGATGATACTTGGTTAACTTACCATCTACTCTCTTCTTCTGCTGCAAGATGGAGGTTGTTAGAAGCGTAGTATTCGATAGGACTAGCTATCCCCCTCTTATTTCGGCATTCTGCAGTTCAGTCCACACATGCTACCCCCTTTTCCAGTTGATACCAGTGCATACATATGTAGTGTAGCTCCTTGCTTGCGAGTACTTTGGATGAGTACTCACGGTTGCTTTGCTCCCCCTTTTTCCCCTTTCTATACCCGATTGTTGCGACCAGACGATGGAGTCTAGGAGCCAGACGCCACCGTCAACGATGACTCCTACTACACTGGAGGTGCCTACTACTACGTGCAGGTCGTTGACGACAACCAGGAGTAGTTTAGGAGGATCCTGATACGTCTCCAACGTATCTATAATTTTTGATTGCTCCATGCTATATTATCTACTATTTTGGACATTATTGGGCTTTATTATCCACTTTTATATTATTTTTGGGACTAACCTATTAACTGGAGGCCCAGCCCAGAATTGCCGTTCTTTGCCTATTTCAGGGTTTTGAAGAAAAGGAATATCAAACGGAGTCCAAACGGAGTGAAACCTTCACGAACGTGATTTTATCACCGAACGTGATCCAGGAGACTTGGACCCTATGTCAAGAAACAAAAGAGGAGGCCATGAGGTAAGGGGTAGCTACGCCCCCCCCAGGTGCGCCCTCCACCCTCGTGGGCCCCCTGTTGCTCCACCGACGTACTCCTTCCTCCTATATATACCTACGTACCCCCAAACGATCAGATACGGAGCAAAAACCCTAATTCCACCGCCGCAACTTTCTGTATCCACGAGATCCCATCTTGGGGCCTGTTCCGGAGCTCTGCCGGAGGGGCATCAATCACGGAGGGCTTCTACATACTCACCATAGCCCCTCCGATGAAGTGTGAGTAGTTTACCTCAGACCTACGGGTCCATAGTTAGTAGCTAGATGGCTTCTTCTCTCTTTTTGGATCTCAATACAATGTTCTCCCCCTCTCTTGTGGAGATCTATTCGATGTAATCTTCTTTTTGCGGTGTGTTTGTTGAGACCGATGAATTGTGGGTTTATGATCAAGTCTATCTATGAACAATATTTGAATCTTCTTTGAATTATTTTATGTATGATTGGTTATCTTTGCAAGTCTCTTCGAATTATCAGTTTGGTTTGGCCTACTAGATTGATCTTTCTTGCAATGGGAGAAGTGCTTAGCTTTGGGCTCAATCTTGCGGTGTCCTTTCCAGTGATAGTAGGGGCAGCAAGGCACGTATTGTATTGTTGCCATCGAGGATAACAAGATGGGGTTTTCATCATATTGCATGAGTTTATCCCTCTACATCATGTCATCTTGCTTAAGGCGTTACTCTGTTTTCATTAACTTAATACTCTAGATGCATGCTGGATAGCGGTCAATGAGTGGAGTAATAGTAGTAGATGCAGGCAGGAGTCGGTCTACTTGTCTCAGACGTGATGCCTATATACATGATCATACCTAGATATTCTCATAACTATGCTCAATTCTGTCAATTGCTCAACAGTAATTTGTTCACCCACCGTAGAATACTTATGCTCTTGAGAGAATCCACTAGTGAAACCTATGGCCCCCGGGTCTATCTTCATCATATTAATCTCCCAATACTTAGTTATTTCCTTTGCTTTTTTACTTTGCTTTTATTTTACCTTGCATCTTTATCACAAAAATACCAAAAATATTATCTTATCATATCTATCAGATCTCACTCTCGTAAGTGGCCGTGTAGGGATTGACAACCCCTTATCGCGTTGGTTGTGAGGATTTATTTGTTTTGTGTAGGTACGAGGGACTCGCGCATAGCCTCCTACTGGATTGATACCTTGGTTCTCAAAAACTGAGGGAAATACTTATGCTACTTTGCTGCATCATCCCTTCCTCTTCGGGGAAAACCAACGCAGTGCTCAAGAGGTAGCAGATCCTAGGCAGGAGGCCTGCGCCTCTTTCGATATGTATACCAGTTTGTGCTAGCCATCTTATGGCAACTTGTTTAACTTATGTCTGTACTCAGATATTGTTGCTTCCGTTGACTCGTCTATGATCGAGCTCTTGTATTCGAGCCCTCGAGGCCCCTGGCTTGTAATATGATGCTTGTATGACTTATTTTTATTTGTATAGTTGTATTGTGATATCTTCCTGTGAGTCCCTGATCTTGATCGTACACGTTTGCGTGTATGATTAGTGTACGATTGAATCGGGGGCATCACACATATGGCTTTGGTTGGCAAAGAGTTGGCATCCGACGCAACGTTGGACAAGGTCCTGTGCATCTGCTCGGGCCGTCGGCCAATAAAACCCTGTACGGAAGGCCTTGCTAACAAGGACCCGAGTTATGGCATGGTGCCCGCCGAGACCGGCTTGAATCTCAGCCAAGAGCTGCCGCTCCTCCTCCTCGGAGATACATCTTTGAAGGACTCCGGTAGCGCTTTTCTTGTACAGCTCTCCGTCGTGAACCTTGTAGGCCTTCGAACGTCGGACAATGCGGCGGGCCTCATTTTGTTCCTGGGGAAGTTCCTTCCTATTAAGCTAGGCGAAGAAGGGTTTGGTCCATCGGGGATGATTGCCATAATGAGATGGGCCGACATTGTTATTTCGGTGGCTGAGCCTCCGATGATATTGGTGTGTTAGGAATCTGGGGTTGTGTTCGGATCTGGACTAGTGGTGCCACTTTCCCCTTGCCACACCACTGATGGCTTAAAAAGCCTTTCCAGGAAGATATTAGGTGGGACGGGGTCACGCTTGGCGCTGATACGAGCAAGAACATCCGCCGCTTGACTACTTTCTCGGGCCACGTGATGGAACTCGAGCCCCTCGAACCGAGCCAATATTTTTAGGACGGGCATTACAATAAGCTGCCATCTTCGGATCTTTGGTATCAAAATCTCCATTTATTTGAGATATTGCAGGGTTTGAGTCCCCGTGCACTTCCAGGCGTTGTATGCCCATGGAGACAGCCATCCGGAGACCATGCAATATGGCCTCGTATTTGGCTGCGTTGTTGGATTCTATGTATAGTATTTGGAGTACGTACTGAACGACGTCTCCAGTGGGGGACGTTAAAATGACGCCCGCTCCTAGCCCTGCCAGCATTTTGGAGCCATCGAAATACATAACCCAATTGGAATATGTGTCGTACTCTTTAGGGAGTTCGGCCTGTCCATTCGGCAACGAAGTCAGCCAGTACTTGGGATTTAATAGCTCGGCTGCTTTGTATGTAATGTCAAATGGAAGGAGCTCAATGGCCCATTTGGCAATCCGGCCCGTGGCATCGCGGTTGTTTATTATGTCGTTGAGTGGTACTTTGGAAGCCACCGTGATCGAACACTCTTGGAAGTAGTGTCGTAGCTTTTGGGATGCCATGAAGACCGCGTATGCTATCTTTTGATAATGAGGGTACCGGGTTTTGCATGGTGTAAGGACAGTGGATATGTAGTATATTGGCTTCTGAAGCGGGAATTTGTGTCCGTCCTGTTCTCGTTCAACGACGAGCACGGCGCTCATCACTTGATGTGTTGCCGATATGTATAGCAACATGGGTTCGCCAACGTTTGGCGCGGCCAGGATTGGGTTGCTCGCTAGAAGGGTTTTTATTTCTTCCAGTCCGGCTGTTGTCGTGTCCATCCACTCGAAGTGATTGGTTCGCCATAGAAGGCAATAGAGTGGCAGTGCCTTCTCTCCCAATCTAGAGATAAAGCAGCTTAAAGCTGCCACGCAACCCGCGAGTTTTTGGACTTGCTTAAGGCTTGTTGGCGTAGCCAATTGTGACAGAGCTCGGATTTGGCTGGATTTGCTTCAATTTCTCTATTGGAAATGATGAAGCCTAGCAGTTTTCCTGTGGGGATGCCAAAAACACACTTTTCCGGATTGAGCTTAATGTCATATGCGCGGAGGTTGTCAAATGTGAGACGTAGGTCGTCTATTAGTGTTTCGACAAGCCTTGTCTTGATTACGACGTCGTCCACATAGGCTTCAACTGTCCTTCCGATCTTTTTCTCCAGGCATGTTTGGATCATGCGTTGGTAGGTGGCACCGGCGTTCTTGAGCCCGTAGGGCATGGTGTTGAAACAGAATGGCCCATATGGGGTGATGAATGCTATTGCAGCTTGATCGGACTCCTCCACTTTGATTTGATGGTATCCAGAATATGTGTCGAGGAAACATAGTGAGTCGTGTCCTGCGGTAGCATCAATGATTTGATCGATGCGGGGGAGGGGGAAGGGATCCTTAGGGCAAGCCTTATTGAGGTCTTTAAAATCGACACACAGGCGCCATGATTTATCCTTCTTTGGTACCATCACCGGGTTTGCTAGCCAGTCCGGATGTTTTATTTCTCTAATGAATCCGGCCTCGATTAGCTTGGCTAGCTCCTCTCCCATGGCTTGGCGTTTAGGTTCGGAAAAGCGCCGCGGTGTTTGTTTGACCGGTTTGCATCCCTTTAATATGTTGAGGTTGTGTTCGGCCAACTCGTGTGGGATTCCTGGCATGTCAGAAGGGTGCCAGGCGAATATATCCCAATTTTCACAAAGAAAATCCCGCAGCGTAGCGTCAACCGTTGGGTCTAGCTGTGCCCCAATAGATGTTGTCTTCTTGGGGTCCGTTGGATGGACTTGGAATTTGACCATTTCTTCCGCTGGCTTGAAAGAGGTGGATTTGGGGCGTTTGTCTAAGATTACATCGTCTCTGTCCACCGTGGAGCGCAGTGCAGTTAATTCTTTGGCCGCGAGGGCTTCAGATAATGCCTCAAGAGCCAGGGATGCGGTTTTATTTTCGGCGCAGAGTGCTATGTCCGGATCACTGGCGAGAGTGATTATACCGTTTAGGCCCGGGCATCTTAAGCTTCATGTACCCGTAATGAGGTACATCTTGGAAGCGTGTAAATGCCTCTCGCCCCAAGAGGGCGTGATATCTGCTGTTGAAAGGGGCCACTTGGAAGGTTATTTCTTCTGACCGGTAATTCTCCGGCGTGCCGAATACCACGTCGAGTGTTATTTTTCCCACACACACCGTACCTCCCGACTGGGAATGATTCCTCGTAAGGTTGTGCTGCTTTGCTCGATGCGGCTCCTGTCTATTTCCATTTTGTAGAGTGTGTCTTCATAGATGAGGTTTAGTCTGCTGCCGCCGTCCATGAGAACCTTGGTGAGCCGAAAGCCGTCCACGATTGGACTGAGGGCCAAGGCGGCTGGTGCTCGGACTTTCCTGTATTTTGGTTCGTCACCGGCATTGAAAGTTATGGCCGTGTCATTCCAAGGGTTTATTGCTGCTATTTGACAGACTTCGGTGAGTTCGCGGAGTGCCCTTTTACGCCTATTGTTTGAGGCGAATGTCTCAAAGACCATCAGTACTTTGGGATCGTCGTCTTCTGGGGGTGTTTTTCTGGGGTATTCTTTGTGAGGATATCCTCGCCGCTCTTGGCCACTTGCGGAGTATCCAACATGCTCTAAGGCTATGTGTTGGCATGTTATCCGGTGTTGCGTGTATTTTGCATGGCCCATCGAGCCATCCTTCCAGAACGGTTCCGCGCCTTGTACTGGACTTATATTTCTTTACTATTGGACCGGGTGTGTTACAAGGGTCTTGCATGTATTTTAAATCTGAATCCTGGCCCAATTTTGGATCCGGGGTCTGAAAGACGTCCGGACTTAATAGATCGGGATCCGGGATATCCACTGATTTCTTAGGCTCATCGTACGATTCTATGTTCGGAGGGCAGGATGCATCTCCTCACAGGTGGGTATCTGGCTCTTTGAAGCAAGAGATCCGGACATAGTCCGTCCTTAGTATGGATGAAGAGTTGTCGTCCCGCTCCTCAACTATCGCTATCTGGTGGGTTATCGGTGGAGATTTGATTTCTCTCTGATCGGGTTTAAGCCCAATTCGATCGTAGTCTGTGGCAACCCCCAGGGCAGCGATGCAATTTAGGAGCTCGTTTAAAGATGAAAGCTCTGCTGGATACATCTGCTTGGAGTGTTCGGAGTCGATATGAAGGGGATTTTCGATGACCCAAGAGGTCATCGTCGGCTCAACAACCAAACGGGCGGTCATGGTAAAGCCACCCAGCCGAAGGGTTTGGCCTGAGGCCAGTGCTCCTCTGGCGGTAATATTGTCCTTGAGAACAAGGCGAGCCATCGATCCCGTCGTCGACGTCAAAGTGGAACTCTCCATGAAAGCACCAATGTCGGTGTCAAAACCGGCGGATCTTGGGTAGGGGGTCCCGAACTGTGCGTCTGGGATCGATGGTAACAGGAGACGGGGGACACAATGTTTTACCCAGGTTCGTCCCTCTCTATGGAGGTAATACCCTACGTCCTGCTTGATTGATCTTGATGAATATGAGTATTACAAGAGTTGATCTACCATGAGATTGTAATGGATAAACCCTAAGAGTCTGACCTGGCTATGATTATTCAGGGGATCTACGGACCTAGCCTTCCAGTTTATATAAGCACAGGAGGGATCTAGGGTTACACAAGGTCGGTTACAGAGAAGGAATATTCATATTTGGTCGCCAAGCTTGCCTCCCACGCCAAGGGGAGTCCCATCCGGACACGGGCAGAGTCTTCGGTCTTCATATCTTCACAGCCCATCAGTCCGGCCCATATCCAATAGGTCGGACGCCCGAGGACCCCTTAGTTTAGGACTCCCTCAGCCGCACCTCAGCCCCTGGCGCAACCCTTCCCCCTCCAACACCTCCTCCTCCTCCTCCTCCGTAGTGCTTGGCGAAGCCCTGCTGTAGAACTACAAGCTCCACCACCACGCCGTTGTGCTGCCGGAGCTCTCCCTCAACTTCTCCTCTCCCCTTTATGGATCAAGAAGGAGGAGACGTCCCAGGGCTATACGTGTGTTGAACGCGGAGGCGCCATCCGTTCGACGCTTGGGTCTGATCTTCCGCGATTTGAATCGCCGCGAGTACGACTCCATCAACCGTGTTCTTGTAATGCTTCCGCTTAGTGATCTTCAAGGGTATGAAGATGCACTCCCTCTTTCTTGTTGCTAGCATCTCCTAGATTGATCTTTGTGACACGTAGGAAAATTTTGAATTATTACTACGTTACCCAACAGTGGCATTATGAGCTAGGTGTATGCGTAGATTCTATGCACGAGTGGAACACAAAGTAGTTGTGGGCGATGATTTGGTCAATTTGCTTACAGTTACTAGTCTTATCTCGATTCGGCGTCATTGTGGGATGAAGCGGCCCGGA
The DNA here is from genome assembly GCF_002162155.2 of Triticum dicoccoides. NCBI lineage: Eukaryota > Viridiplantae > Streptophyta > Magnoliopsida > Poales > Poaceae > Triticum > Triticum dicoccoides. The sequence continues at coordinate 486,513,041 of NC_041380.1, forward strand.
CTGACCTTACACATACGCTTATGTGAGACAGGTTCCATCGACTGACATGCACTTGATGCATAAGGTGGCTAGCGGGTGTTTGTCTCTCCAACTTTAATTGGATCGGATTCAATGAAGAGGGTCCTTATGAAGGGTAAATAGCAATTGTCATATCACCGTTGTGGCTTTTGCGTAGGCAAGAAACGTTCTTGCTAGAAACCCATAGTAGCCACGTAAAACTTGCAACAACAATTAGAGGACGTCTAACTTGTTTTTGCAGGGTATGCTATGTGATGTGATATGGCCAAAAGGATGTGATGAATTATATATGTGATGTATGAGATTGATCATGTTCTTGTAATAGGAATCATGACTTGCATGCCGATGAGTATGACAACCGGCAGGAGCCATAGGAGTTGTCTTAATTTATTATATGACCTGCGAGTCAATGTAAATGCCATGTAATTACTTTACTTTATTGCTAACTGTTAGCCATAGTAGTAGAAGTAATAGTTGGCGAGACAACTTCATGAAGGCACGATGATGGAGATCATGGTGTCATGCCGGTGACGATGGTGATCATGTCGCGCCTCGAAGATGGAGATCAAAAGCGCAAGATGATATTGGCCATATCATGTCACTTTATGATTTGCATGTGATGTTTATCATGTTAACATCTTGTTTGCTTAGAACAACGGTAGCATAAATAAGATGATCCCTCACTGAAATTTCAAGAAATGTGTTCCCCCTAACTGTGCACTGTTGCAAAGGTTCGTTGTTTCGAAGCACCACGTGATGATCGGGTGTGATAATTTCTAACGTTCGCATACAACGGGTGTAAACCAGATTTACACATGTGAAACACTTAGGTTGACTTGACGAGCCTAGCATGTACAGACATTGCCTCAGAACATGAGAGACCGAAAGGTCGAACATGAGTCGTATGATAGATGCGATCAACATGGCCTAGTCGATTTGGATCATGTATCACATAGATGACTAGAGGGATGTCTGTCTGAGTGGGAGTTCATTAAATAATTTGATTAAATGAACTTAATTATCATGAACTTAGTCTAAAATTGTCTTTACAATCTATCCTGTAGATCCAATGGCCCACACTAATGTTGCCCTCAACTTCAACGCGTTCCTAGAGAAAACCAAGCTGAAAGACGATGGAAGCAACTATACGGACTGGGTCCGTAACTTGAGGATCATCCTCATAGATGCCTAGAAAGCATATGTCATTGAAGCACCGCTAGGTGACGCACCCATTTTCCTAGCAGCTCAAGACGTTATGAATGCCTGGCAGTCGCGTAGTGATGATTACTCCCTAGTTCAGTGTGGCATGCTTTACAGCTTAGAATCGGGGCTCCAAAAGCATTTTGAGCAACACAGAGGATATGAGATGTTCCAAGAGCTGAAAATGGTTTTCCAAGCTCATGCCTGGGTCGAGAGTTATGAAGTCTTCGACAAGTTCTACAGTTGTAAGATGGAGGAAAACAGTTATGTCAGCGAGCATATACTCAAAATGTCTGGGTTGCACAACCGCTTGTCTTAGAGCTGGGAGTTAATATTCCAGATGACTCGGTCATTGATAGAATCCTCTAGTCGCTTCCACCTAGCTACAAGAGCTTTGTGATGAACTAAAATATGCAAGGGATGGAGAAGTCCATTCCTGAGTTATATTCGATGCTGAAATCAGCAGAGGTGGAGATCAAAAAGGAACATCAGGTGTAAGAAGAACTTCAGGAAGGACGGCAAGGGAGTTGTCGCGCCCGGTAAATCAATTGCCGCGAAGAAGGCAAAGAATGGACCCAAGCCCGAGATTGAGTGCTTTTATTACAAGGGAAATGGTCACTAGAAACGGAACTGTCCCAAGTACTTAGCAGATAAGAAGGCCGGAAATGCCAAAGGTATATATGATATACATGTTATTGATGTGTACCTTACTAGCGCTCGTAGTAGCTCCTGGGTATTTGATACTGGTGTAGTTTCTCACATTTGTAACTCAAAACAGGAGCTGCAGAATAAGCGGAGACTGGCGAAGGACAAGGTAACAATGCGTGTCGGGAATGGTTCCAAGGTCGATGTGATCGCCATCAGCACGCTACCTCTACATCTACTTTCAGGATTAGTTTTAAACCTCAATAATTGTTATTTAGTACCAGCTTTGAGCATGAACATTGTATTAGGATCTCGTTTGATGCGAGATGGCTACTCATTTAAATCCGCGAATAATGGTTGTTCTATTTTTATATGAGAGATATGTTTTATGATCATGCTCCGCTGGTCAATGGTTTAGTTTTATTGAATCTCGAACATGATGTTACACATATTCATAGTGTGAATGCCAAGAGATGTAAGGTTGATAATGATAGTTGTCGGTGTCAAAACCGGCGGATCTCGAGTAGGGGGTCCCGAACTGTGCGTCTAAGGTGGATGGTAACAGGAGGCAGGGGACACAATGTTTTACCCAGGTTCGGGCCCTCTTGATGGAGGTAAAACCCTACGTCCTGCTTGATTAATATTGATGATATGGGTAGTACAAGAGTAGATCTACCACGAGATCAAGGAGGCTAAACCCTAGAAGCTAGCCTATGGTATGATTGTTGTATATGTTGTATCGACTAGCCTGGCCTCGATTTATATAATGCACCAGAGGCCTAGGATAACAAGAGTCCTAGCCGAATACGCCGGTGGGGAGGAGTCCTTGTCTTGATCGCCAAGTCTTGTGGAATATTCCTTGTATGCGGCAGCTATCCGAACTGGCCCATGAGTATACGGCCATGGGGGTCCTCGGCCCAATCCAATAGATCGGAGATGACGTGGTGAGTACCCCCTAGTCCAGGACACCGTCAGTAGCCCCCTGAACCGGTCTTCAAGTTAGGGATGCTCCTCGATTCTTCCGAACTGTTCTTCATCTTCGGTTGACGGTCTTGAAAACTGGTTCAACAAATCTTCTCATCTTCGATCTTGAGGATCGCCAAAATGCATTCGGCGAGTTTACACGTTGGGTATCCGAGGAGCCCCTTTAAGTTTCCGGCCTTTATCAATGCCTTGTTGTTTTTATGCCACACCTCAGGTTTGAAGTTGTTCCCGGGAGGCAGTGTCCTCTTGCGTCCGAGCTCTAACGCCGGACTGCACTCGAGGTATCTTTTGCGGCCGAGCACCAGTGCCGGACCGCTTCCGAGCTCCAACGCCGGAATGTATCCGAGTTCCAATGCCGGACTATGTCAAAGCTCCAACGCCGGACTATATCCGAGGTGTCATATCACCTTGGTTAAAAAAAGTTGAAGGAGTTTAGCCGAGCTTAATGCCGGAAATGCCCTCTATGGAGCCAGCCACTAGTGCCCGAGCTTTATGCCGGACTGCTTCTAAGGTGGTGCACCACCCCGAATGTGGGCCGATTTTTGTGAATATTTTTTATTGGTGCAATTTATTCTCTGTCGAGATATATAGCCAGTAGCCCTCAAGGTGTGTATCGGTCTAAAACCCGAGATGCACCTGAAGGATGAAGTAAGACTGCTGATCCTAGTAGCCGCTGAGACTCAGGTGGATTTGCAAAATCGGCCTGAGGATCAAGTCCAAACTCGGCAGAATACTTCGGGACACTAAAAGCGGTGTGCTCAGTCCTCGAGGCTCAGGTTGGGTGCGGCCGACCAACCTAAGGATCAAAATCTCCTCGGAAACTATATTGCACATAAAATTTTCTGCATTGGACAAGCAATGCAGTAGCCCCCGAGACACCGGTCGGGTGGCAACACCAGATCAAGGGATCAATGTGCCCCTTTAATATTTGTAAATAATAAGCCCGAAGCCCAGTAGCCCCCGAGCCTTAATGCGGGCACGGGTGGCCGAATTAAGGATCAATATCCATAGTAAAATCACAAATTATGTGTAATGACTCTATGTATCCAAGTACTTTACGTCATTAATGCTCGGATCCACTTTGTACAAAACTTTGTTTGACCGACCATCGGCTTCCACCTCCTCGGCCAGTAGCCAAGGAGTGTTTGTCCTACTTTATAAAGCCTTTATGAGGGCAAAGATTTACAACAAACAAGGCAATCTGGCCATACGGTTTTATAAACAAAGGTACGCAGAGAGTTATATCACTGTTTAACAGAAGAAATGTCTTCCAAAGAAAATAGTCCCGCTATCGGTTCCTTTCTTTGGGTTGTCATGCTAAGCATGATCATTAAACCTCAGCTCTAATGTAAGAGCAAAATATTGAGGATTTAGTTTGGGAGGCCAGTTAATAGCCCCCGGTAGTGTTCGGCGACAGTCGGGGTCAAGCCGTAAACACTTCGGCCAATGTTATGAACAGCCCATCATTTAACATAGTCGTCGGATCGCTGACCAGTTTACGCTTATTGTGAAAGTCAGTTTTCGGCTTTCTCCACTGAGGTGCTTAACCATGTGAGCTGGAAGCACAATCGCAATGGTTCTCCCTTTGCACGCCTAGCCGAACAAAACGGAACGTAGGAAGCAAGTGCAGGAGCCGGGCAACCCAACTATTGACCGAAGACACAATTCAAAACCGATGCATATATAGCAATATCTGAGAATGTTTTTGCCGAATCCCTAAAGGTGTCCGGCGTTGCACTGCGAGACTAATGCTGGAGAAGCACAAATAGTTTTAAAAGTGCCAAAAAGCTTGGAAAACCAAGAAACGTCAGTAAAAACATGACGTCCAAACAATATCAAGTGTTCGGTGCCAATCTGAAAGTTGGTCTAAGAAAAAAGAAGTGCTTATGTCATGCTTTAACATGATACATCCTATCTCAAGACTTCGAGCGGGTCAGCCTATGGCTTCAACCTCCTATCTCGAGGGCGGAGTACTTCTCATCAGGCCAGTTTAGCAAACTAAACTCTAGCGGCTTTGAGAGAGAAATTAGGCTCCCCGGCTAGTGACCGCACACTCGTGTCGAAAAAGGAGTGATAAATAATAATAAAACTTTGCAATGACTAAGAAGAAGAACACTTATTATAAAACGTCTCAAATAAACTTAAGAGCCCCCAAGTGACTTGGGTAGAAGAATGATTGCATGTACCGAAGTACTTATATCATATCTATGTTCAACCGAACTTTAAACGCGTCTTAACCGACCGTCAGCTTCTCCCTCTTCGGTCAAGGACCGAAAAGTGTTATGTACTCCATCAGTCGAGAATATCGACGGTGTTTCCAATAACCAGGCAATCAGGCCATAAGGCTGTAACAGACAAAGCGCGCTCAGGGAACTTATGCTATATTACCGTGAAGTGTAAGAAGCATCTTCGAAGAAAATAGTACCCCCACCGATACCTTTCTTCGGTGCTCATTGTTATTATGAGACTTGTGCAATAGATTTTTTGTACTCATGAGTTCCGTTGTGTGCTGACCATCATTGAAAACTATAAGAGCGTTAGCTTTCGGCTTCACCCAGTCTGAGGTCCGGCTCGGTTGACCCGATTGTGACAATCGCAGAGGTGCTCCCTTTACTCCCTAGCCGAACAATCGGGAACGTAGGGGTAAATACAGGAGCGAGGCAACCCAGCTTGCAAATCGCTTAAGGCAATATGGTGCATATTGTGGCATAATACACGAACAAGGAACGAAGTCGTACAAGTATAATCATATGCAAGAGGAAAAGCTTCATAAATGAAGCCCCCAAGTGAATTGGGTCCTTGAATTTGTGTGTCACAAACAAAGTTTGGACAAGGAAATTTTTTACAAGCAACTTTTTTCCAAAAAGGTATAATGCTTGGTTGAACCGAACACAAGTTAGAAATTAAAGCTTTGAGCATGAAAGCGACTTAGCTGGTTAATGTGTTCAGTATTGATGACGCGGTCCGAGCTTGATGCGGGGAAAGGTTCCATCCCCCAAGTTGGTCCTGAGGTGGCGGAGCGGAGAGCTCGACACGCCGAAGTGGTGACATAGCACGGTCAATGCAGACCAGCAGATTGATGCCGAAGTCCCCGGATCATTTTCCTGTGCACAAAAAATAGTGCAAACCGGAGATAATAGTAATAATGATAATTAAAAAATGTGTTGCATAATAAATAATTTATGCAAAGTGAGGAATAGAAGAAATATGGCCTGGCGCCGCAGTCAATGTCGATGCAGGGCATCGGCGTGATGTAGTAAAGGCGTGGCAAAGCCTGAATTCACAGGTCGGTCCGAGCTTCGGATGCGGCGTTCGCCGGACTATGTACGGAAACTGATCGAACCACCACGCGACCGTCATTAATGCGGTCACCATTTGATAGACCTGTGTACATATCATGGACAAACCAGAGTAATAATTCCTTGGGAAAAATGAACCCAAACAAGCAAAAAATACTGGGATTAATAGCACCTGGTTTATTTGTTGTAGCAATCCGAAGGAAGGTGATTCCCAAAATTGGAACTTTCTCCGCACACCCATTGCCTGATGGGCGATAAAACGACGGCATGGCAATGCTCGTAAAGGTTGACTCGCCGAGGCAAAGCCCTCGGCCCAGCTAACGTGACGGAGCTGGTCGGCTAGTGACGCCGAAGTGTCCGGAGTAGGTTGATGAAGAGATGGTGAAGCCCCCGGTCCAGCCGAGATGTCGAAGCCTCGACGTCAGCCGATGAGTCGAAGCAGGTCGGCGTGACGGACACCAGCTTGAAGAAGCAATAGTGCGGCCTTGTCGATGCAGGTCGTGACGTGGTTGATGTCGGCTTGATGAAGCGACCGTGCGGCGATGCCGGTATGCCCGCTCCGTGTAATCTGTGGGGCGGCGATGTTGATGATGATTTATCCTTCGCGATGTCGGACTCTTGTTCGGCTTGCCGATATGATGATCCGAAGAAGTTGAGCTCGGCTAAAGTGACGACGTGTCTAGCGCAGGTCGGCAGCCGTGGAATAATATTGCCGGACTGATTTGACAACAGCATGATGTTGAAGATCATGTTCAAAAGATCTTAAAGTTAGTGGGATGTGTTCGGGAATGAAACGCAATACCCCATACAAAACTTCCTTCAAAAGGGATGTCCGAAATCCTGTTCATAAAAAAGACGAACTCGGGTCGGATTCGTTTTCGTGTAGAAAACAGATCCGAAAAGTGATGCACTAATCGGAAGGTTCCCGGAGTTTGTACGGTTGGATCGAGCTGAAATTTTGAGAGGTGGTAGATATAGGAATTCCGCCGCCGATCAACGGTTGGATCTTTCAGAGGACGTCCGAGCTAGAAGCTGGACACCACGCCCTAAACTCATCCAGATTCCCGTCCAGATTTGACAGGGCTCCGGTATATCATAGATTGTCAGAGATTCCTCCATCGGAACTCGACGAAATTTTCCAGGGTTGTTGTAGACTCGATTCCGCACAATTCCACTGAAGCGATCGTTAAAGCGATGCGCGAGCAGGCAGTGGCGGCGGATATGCGTTCGCTGTTTGGAAAAACAGCACGGTCGCTTGAGGGCAATGTTGACGTTGAGCCCCTGAGCTCCATAGATGATTCCTCCGTGATCTTGATAGAGATTGGAGTTGATGTTTGATGAAGGCCCTCGTCCGAACATGGTGATCTGAACATGGGGCACAATTCTTGGTCGAACCAAGGTGACCAGTCGAGCTGGTGACGAAGATGCTGAAGTCGCAGTTGATCTGCAGGCGAGCCATCGATCCTTTTGTCGATCACACAGCGGAACTCTCAATGAAAGCATCAATGTCGGTGTCAAAACCGGCGGATCTCGGGTAGGGCGTCCTGAACTGTGCGTCTAAGGTGGATGGTAACAGGAGGCAGGGGACACGATGTTTTACCCAGGTTCGGGCCCTCTTGATGGAGGTAAAACCCTACGTCCTGCTTGATTAATATTGATTATATGGGTAGTACAAGAGTAGATCTACCACGAGATCAATGAGGCTAAACCCTAGAAGCTAGCCTATGGTATGATTGTTGTATATGTTGTATCGACTAGCCTGGCCTCGGTTTATATAATGCACCAGAGGCCTAGGATAACAAGAGTCCTAGCCGAATACGTTGGTGGGGAGGAGTCCTTGTCTTGATCGCCAAGTCTTGTGGAATATTCCTTGTATGCGGCAGCTGTCCGAACTGGCCCATGAGTATACGGCCATGGGGGTCCTCGGCCCAATCTAATAGATCGGGAGATGACGTGGTGAGTACCCCCTAGTCCAGGACACCGTCAATAGTCCCACATACTTGTGGCACTGCCGCCTTCGTCATATTGGTGTTAAACACATGAAGAAACTCCATGCGGATGGACTTTTGGAGTCTCTTGATTATGAATCATTTGACACGTGCCAACCATGCCTCATGGGCAAAATGACCAAGACTCCATTCTCCCGAACAATGGAGCGAGCAACCAACTTGTTGGAAACAATACATACTGATGTATGCAGTCCAATGAGCATTGAGGCTCGCGGTGGCTATCGTTATGTTCTCACCCTCACTGATGACTTAAGTAGATATGGGTATGTCCACCTGATGAAACACAAGTCTGAGACCTTTGAAAAGTTCAAGGAATTTCAGAGCGAAGTAGAGAATCAACGTGACAGGAAAATAAAGTTCTTACGATCAGATCATGGAGGAGAATATTTGAGTCACGAGTTTGGCACACACTTAAGGAAATGTGGAATTATTTCACAACTCACACCACCGGGAACACCTTAGCATAATGGTGTGTATGAACGTCATAATCACACTCTATTGGATATGGTGTGATCTATGGTGTCTCTTACCGATCTACAGCTATCATTTTAGGGTTATACTTTAGAGACTGCCGCATTCACTTTAAATAGGGCACCGTCTAAATCCGTTGATACGACACCGTATGAACTATGGTTTGGGAAGAAACCTAAGCTATCATTTCTGAAAGTTTGGGGATGTGATGCTTATGTCAAGAAACTTCAACCTGAAAAGCTCGAACCCAAATCGGAAAAGTGCGTCTTCATAGGATACCCTAAGGAAACTATTGGGTATACCTTCTACCTCAGATCCAAAGGAAAGATCTTTGTTGCCAAGAATGGATCCTTTCTGAAGAAAGAGTTTCTCTCGAAAGAAGTAAGTGGGAGGAAAGTAGAACTTGATGAGGTACCCCCTCTTGAACCGGAGAGTAGCGCAGCACAAGAAAATGTTTCTATGGTGCCTGCACTGACTAGAGAGGATGTTAATGATGATGATCATGAAACTTCAAATCAAGTTGCTACTGAACTTCCTAGGTCCACGAGGACATGTTCCGCACCAGAGTGGTGCGACAACCCTGTCTTGGAAATCATGTTGTTAGAAAACGGTGAACCTTCAAACTATGAAGAAGCGATGGCGGGCCCATATTCCAACAAATGGCTTGAAGCCAAGAAATCCGAGATCGGATCCATGTATGAGAACAAACTATGGACTTTGGTGGACTTGCCCGATGATCAGCATGCCATAGAGAATAAATGGATCTTTAAGAAGAAGACTGACGCGGACGGTAATGTGACCGTCTATATGGCTCGGCTTGTCGCTAAGGGTTATCAACAAGTTCAAGGAGTTGAATACGACGAGACCTTCTCACCCGTAGCAAAGCTGAAGTCCGTCCGAATCATGTTAGAAATTGCCGCATTCTATGATTATGAGATATGGCAAATGGATGTCAAAACGGCATTCCTTAACGGTTTCCTTAAGGAAGAATTGTATATGATGCACCCGGAAGGTTTTGTCGATCCTAAGAATGCTGACAAGGTATGCAAGCTCCAGCGCTCCATCTATGGGTTGGTGCAAGCATCTCGGAGTTGGAACGTTCACTTTGATGAAATGATCAAAGTGTTTGGGTTTATACAGACTTATGAAGAAGCCTGTATTTACAAGAAAGTGAGAGGGAGCTCTGTAGCATTTCTCATATTATATGTGGATGACATACTGTTGATGGGAAATGATATAGAACTTTTGGAAAGCATAAAGGCCTACTTGAATAAGTGTTTTTCAATGAAGGACCTTGGAGAAGCTGCTTACATATTAGGCATCAAGATCTATAGAGATAGATCGAGACGCCTCATTGGTCTTTCACAAAGCACATACCTTGACAAGATATTGAAGAGGTTCAATATGGATCAGTCCAAGAAGGGGTTCTTGCCTGTATTGTAAGGTGTGAGATTGAGCACAGCTCAATGCCCAACCTCGGCAGAAGATAGACAAAAGATGAGTGTCATCCCCTATGCCTCAGCCATAGGCTCTATTATGTATGCCATGATGTGTACCAGACCTGATGTGAACCTTGCCATAAGTTTGGTAGGGAGGTACCTGATACGTCTCCAACGTATCTATAATTTTTGATTGTTCCATGCGTTTTATTATCAAGCTTGGATGTTTTATAATCATTTTATAGTCATTTTATATCATTTTTGGTACTAACCTATTGACATAGTGCCCAGTGTCAGTTCCTATTTTTCCATGTTTTTTACATCGCAAGAAATCAATATCAAATAGAGTCCAAATGGCACGAAACTTGATGATGATTTTTATGGGCCAAAAGTAAGAAAATGGGCCCTAGTTGCACCTAGGGGGTGCCCCGAGGGGGGCACAACCCACCAGGGCACGCCAGGAGGCCCTGGCGCGCCCCGGTGGGTTGTGCCCACCTCGGGTGCCCCTCCCCCCCCCCCGGACCACCTCTTTGCTCTATAAATACCCCAAAAATACCAGAACCCTAGGGGAGTCGACGAAATATTCATCCAGCCACCGCAGAGTCTAGAATCACCAGATCCAATCTAAACACCATCACGGAGGGGTTCACCACTTCCATTGGTGCCTCTCCGATGATGCGTGAGTAGTTCTTTGTATACCTTCAGGTCCGTAGTTAGTAGCTAGATGGCTTCATCTCTCTCTCTTGATCCTCAATACAATGGTCTCTTGGAGATCCATATGATGTAACTCTTTTGCGGTGTGTTTGTTGGGATCGATGAACTTTGAGTTTATGATCAGATCTATGTTTTTATATCCATGAAAGTATTTGAGTTTCTTTGATCTCTTTTATGCGTGATCTCTTATATCCTCGTATTTCTTCTCCGATATTTGGGTTTTGTCTGGACAACTCGATCTATTTATCTTGTAATGGGAAGATGTGCCTAGTAGTGGGTTCGATCTTACGGTGCTTGATCACAGTGATAGAAAGGGAAATGACATGTATGTATCGTTGCTACTAAGGATAAAAATATGAGATCTATATCTACCGCCATATAGATAAACGGATCTTGTATGCATCATGTCATCATTCTTATTGCATACTCCATTTTTCCATGAACTTAATACACTAGATACATTTTGGATAGCGGTCGATGTGTGGAGTAATAGTAGTAGATGTAGGCAGGAGTCGGTCTACTAATCTTGGACGTGATGCCTATGTAATGATCATTGCCTGGATATTGTCATGATTATTTGAAGTTCTATCAATTGCCCAACAGTAATTTGTTTACCCACCGTTTGCTATTTTTCTCGAGAGAAGCCACTAGTGAAACCTACGACCCCCGGGTCTTATTTCTCATATATTTGCATTTGCGATCTACTTTTTATTTGCTTTTATTTTCAGATCTATTAAACCAAAAATACAAAAATACTTTGCTGCACTTTATTTTATTTGTGATCTATTTATCCAATCTATTACAACCTTTTTACTGTCACGCACCAATTTCTGGCGTCGTTACCCGAAAGGGATTGACCACCCCTTTAACACGTCGGGTTGCGAGGTGTTGTTATTTGTGTGCAGGGGTTGTTTACGTTGTGTTGCTTGGTTCTCCTATTGGTTCGATAACCTTGGTTTCAAAATTGAGGAAAATACCTACCGCCGCTGTGCTGCATCATCCCTCCCTCTCTGGGGAAATACCGACGTAATTCCAGCTGCCATCAGTACCAAAGTGATCCCGGTATGGAACACTAGACAACGATCAAGAATATCCTGAAGTACCTAAAAACGACTAAGGATATGTTTCTCATTTATGGAGGTGTCAAAGAGCTTGTCGTAAAGGGTTACATCGACGCTAGCTTTGACACAGATCTGGATGACTCCAAGTCACAAACCGGATACGTGTGCATTTTGAATGGTGGGGCAGCCATCTGGTGCAGTTGCAAGCAGAGTGTCGTGGCGGGATCCACATGTGAAGATGAGTACATAGCTGCTTCGGAGGAAGCACATAAAGGAGTCTGGATGAAGGAGTTTATCATCGACCTAGGAGTAATTCCCAATGCGTTGGGCCCGATAACTCTCTTTTGCGACAACACTGGAGCTATTGCCATTGACAAGGAGCTCAGGTTTCACAAGAAGACCAAGCACATCAAGCGTCGCTTCAACTCCATTCATGAATATATTCAAGATGGAGACATAGATATTTGTAAAGTACATACGGATCTGAATGTCGCAGATCTGTTGACGAAATCTCTTTCACGAACAAAACATGATCAACACCAGAACTCTATGGGTGTTCAATTCATCACAATGTAACTAGATTATTGACTCTAGTGCAAGTGGGAGATTGTTGGAAATATGCCCTAGAGGCAATAATATAATGGTTATTATCATATTTCCTTGTTCATGATAATTGTCTATTATTCATTCTATAACTGTATTAACTGGAAACCACAATACATGTGCGAATACATAGACCACAACATGTCCCTAGTAAGGCTCTAGTTGACTAGCTCATTGATCAATAGATGGTTATGGTTTCCTAACCTTGGACATTGGATGTCCTTGATAACGGGATCACATCATTAGGAGAATGATGTGATGGACAAGACCCAATCCTAAGCATAGCACAAGATTGTGTAGTTCATTTGCTAGAGCTTTTCTAATGTCAAGTATCATTTCCTTAGACCATGAGATTGTGCAACTCCCGGATATCGTAGGAGTGCTTTGTGTGTATAAAATGTCACAACATAACTGGGTGACTATAAAGGTGCACTACAGGTATCTCTGAAAGTGTCTGTTGGGTTGCCACAAATCTAGACTGGGTTTTGTCACTCCTTATGACGAAGAGGTATCTCTGGGCCCACTTGGTAATGCATCATCATAATGAGCTCAATGTGACTAAGGAGGTAACCATGGGATCATGCATTACAGAACGAGTAAAGAGACTTGCCGGTAACGAGATTGAATGTGGTATGGGGATTTTCGGAGTAATCGACCACGGGTACCCCGAGGACGGCAAGACGATATTTCAAGACATCGGGGCTAGCAAAGCCCCTCAGTCCGACTGCCCGGCTGCTCCTGCCGGCTCCCCGTCCGACTGCTCTACCCGGCCGGCTGCCGACTACGCCAACCAGTCTGCCTGCCGACTACGCCAACCAGCCTGCCTGCAGCCCAACCCGACACCGACAAGACACCAACGAGACGGCCATACCGCGGACAAGACAACCGTACCGCGACGACATCATGTACAGTGTCACTTGTCCCCTGGCACTATTTATGAAGTGACTCAGGGGACAAGCATGACATGCACCATGCCTTGTCCATGCCACTACATAGCTTAGGAAGTAAGCTAGCCCACACTATAAAAGGGGCACACATCCATCCATCCACTCACTCACGCCACATTCATTTGGCCACAAGGCCACTCATGGCCACAAGCCCTGGCCATACTTGGCCACTAGAGCCGGCCATACGCATGCATATACGAGATCAGATGCCCCTGGCACTGATCTCAGATACAGCTCCAGGAGCACTTTGTACCAGATATATCATATATACTCAGACATGCAGGAGTACGGGTATTATCTCTCCGGAGAGCCCCGAACCTGGGTAACTAGCGTGTGCTACTCGCATACCCGCTCCCAGTCCTATCAGCAGCAGTCTTACCCTCACACTAAGCCCTTGTGGCATCTGTCGACTCGGAAGCCCCCCGTGAGAATACCACGACAGTTGGCGCCCACCGTGGGGCGGTACTATGCTACCGCGCTGCTGCTGTTTTGCAGTCCGGGCGGGACCCCTTTTTCTTCATCGCCTCGGCCGGGCGTCGCGCCGTCTCTTAGGTAGCGCTCCGGGGCTCGACATCGATCCGCCCCTGAGCGGCCGCGAGGGGTGGCATGTCCTCACCGTCGGCCTCTTCGTCATCACCAGCGCAACGCTGGCCGTTCGTCCGCGCGCGCGCCGCGCCGGGCCTTGCTTCGGTCGGCCGCGTTCATCCACGCACCGCTCGCGTATGCTCCCCTCGGCGCTGCGCTTTGTTCCGGCCGAAATGCATGTTCGCTCCTCCATATTTCAGCTACGCAAGCTAGCTAGATGCAAGTCAAAGAGTGGTCATACACCAACTATACACTTCTCAGATAATAGTCATACACTCTTCGTATACTATCCAAATACAAGTTGGATAGTGCTTGTATGATGGTCAGACAATAGCCGGACATTGGTCAGATACTAGCTGCTCATTTGCCTCCTCCTGCGACACCGCTGCACCATGCACCTCGCCTGCTCTCCGCGAGCGTCCGAGGCTTCTCGCCCTGCCGTCCGCACAGCCGCAGCGCGACTCGCGCCATCACCAAGCTCGCAGACGCCCTCTCCCTCACTCTGTTTCGCTTTTCTCTCGCGCGGCTGTACAAACAAAATACAGAGAGTTTGCTTCCTCCGCTACTCGGCCAGGCACCCGTGGCCCGCTCGCTCCGGCCGGCTCCGGGTCGCCGCCCGTGTGCTGCCTCCCAGCCGCCTCGCTGCCCTGCCTGCCGGCTGCGCGCCGTGGCCGGCTCCGCCTCGTCACCACCACGCCGGCTGGAAGACCCCGCGCGGCCGTGCGCCGACTCGCACCCCGGCCGGCTCCGGCTGCTCCGCCCCTGGCGACGCCGGCTGCTCGCCTCCGCCCGCCGCCCCCCGCCGGGTGCGCTCGCGGCTGCCTGCTCCACGCCTGCCGGCTCCCGCGTCGGGCGCCGTGGCCGGTTGCGCCGCGCGTCTCCCTGCCGGGTTCCGCTCCACCGTCTCCGCCTTCGCCCTCGCCGGCCCCGCCCCGCGTTGGGCCTCCTTCGGCTACTCCGGGTCGCCTCCCCGCGCCCGGCCGGGCCAGCTCCGGGTGGCCGGCTCGCCGCCTCCGCCCGGTTGCGCCTCACGCGCCCGGCTCGGTGCGCTCGCGACCCGCCCCCATCCGGCTCCTCCTCTGGCCGGCTTCGCCCGCCCGCCTACTGGCGCGTCAGCGCCCTCATCGCCTCCCGCGCCGACCCCCCGCGTCGCCGTGCCGCCTGCCCGCATCCCGGACTCCTCCGTCCGCGTGCTGGCCTACATCGCCCCGCGCACCCGAACGTCGACTCCTGCGCCGCGCCGGCTCCACGCGTGCCCGCGTTGCCGGCCTGCCGCCTTCCGCGGGCTCCTCCTCCACGGTGCCGTCCGTGCCGACTGCCCCGCCCATGCGCGCCGGCCTCCACGACCAGCCTCCCGCGCGGCCCAGTCCGGCTCTGCCCGGCCGGCTTCACCCGAGTCACAGCTCCCGTACCGACTCCTCCGCGCCGGCTCGTCCGGCTCCGTCCGGCTGCTCCGCCTCAACCGCCTGCATGCCGGCTGGCCGAGGCCGGCTCCGGCTCCGCGCGCCTGCATCCGGCCCCAGGGCCGGCCATCCCGTGCTGGCCTCCACTCCCTCGCGCCGCCTCGTGCCGGCCTCCGCCCCGCCGACCTCCGGCCCGAGCGCCCCCGCCTCCGGGTCGGTTCCGTCCATGCCTCAGCGCCTGCCCCGCCTCGCGGCCTCCTCCGCCTGCGCGCCCCGTGGTCGGCTGCGCCCCGCGTCGGCTCGCGCTTGCGTGGGCCGCTTCCCGCCTTGGCCGTGGGCGGTGGCCTTCGCTGGCCGGCTGCCCAG
>NC_041380.1:486529043-486635542 GCF_002162155.2 Triticum dicoccoides
GGCTAGAGCCTAGAAGAGGCCGGCTGATTATCCCCTGTCGACTGGTAAAAGAGAGACAAGTCAACAGCTGCTTCATGCGGAGATACAGAAAAAATGTGTGTGTGCATCCGGCTTCCCAGAGCCGGGTGAAGAAAAGGCTGGGTGCTCATGGCCGACTGGCAGAGAAAAGTCACGCCGGGTGCCCAGCCGGCTTACTGAAAAAAAGGAGGATCCGACTTTGCAGACTGCAGTCAAGCCGACTACTCCGATCAACAGCCCGCGTTGCCGCTGGGCTGGCTGGTTCGTCTGCCCGCTTCGCTGCCTGGCCGACCGAGGAGTCGGTCCATCTGAGCACAGCCGACTGATGAGGAAAAAAGAAGAAGACAAAGTAGTTGCCGGGAGATCCGGCCCGACTGCTCAGCATTCGGCCCGAATCTCGGGGGCTACACCCAGCGGGTGCGCTGACGCGTCCCCGCGAAGAAGAAGACAAAGTAGTTGCCGAGAGATCCGGCCCGACTGCTCAGCAGTCGGCCCGAATCTCGGGGGCTACACCCAGCAGGTGCGCTGACGCGCCCCCGCGAAGATTGCAGACAAGAGAAGAGTTTTGTCCGGCTCCGAGCAGCCGGCGGAAGAGAAGAAGAAGAAGATAGGCGCTGCAAGATGCATCGCCGACTGGCCGGTCGAGCCTGACTGGCCAGGACCCCTTCGAGCACCCGGAGGCTCAACCTCCGTCTCAACTACACGAAAATCAGTGTGAGCTCCTCACCCGCATATTTTTTGCACCGCAAGAGCATGGATAACCCCGAGTGATGCTCGGGGGCTATCTTCACATTTTAATTACAGTTGCATCACTGTTTGCCCTAGCGCCAGCCAGAGTTGGCCCGGGGGCTGGCCGCTTGGCCTGAGACGTTTGTCCCCGCAGACGGCTTAGTAGCGTGCGCGGTACCAAAGGCTCACTCTTAGTCACAAACCGCATAGCGGCTGTCCGGCTAGCAAGAGTGAGCGCTGGAGGCCACCCACGCGAAAAACGTCCGGGAAGAAAAATGGTTCGGGCGACCCGGCCGTTTTCCTTTACAAGTATCTACTCGGTTGAATCTGCTCCCAGACTCTGAGTACTGTACACTCCACTTCGCGGTCCACTCTCAGCCACAGAACACAGAGCGGCTGTCCGTCGAGCGAGAGCACAAGCGAAAAAGCGGAGAGAACATGAAAAAGATTGAAGGGGGCTCGGACGAAACTGAGTCGACACCCTCCGCATAAAACTTGCAATGCTAAAAGCAAACATTTGATATATCCGCATGGACTAACTTTGTCTTTTTTCTTGACAATTTCCATGAACACTCGCCAAAAAACCTCCGCCCAACTTTGCCAAGTTGCCCGGAGGCTTGGGGGCTACTGTCGGAGTAATCGACCACGGGTACCTTGAGGACGGCAAGACGATATTTCAAGACATCGGGGCTAGCAAAGCCCCTCAGTCCGACTGCCAGGTTGCTCCTGCCGGCTCCCCGTCCGACTGTTCTACCCGGCCGGCTGCCGACTATGCCAACCAGCCTGCCTGCCGACTACGCCAACCAGCCTGCCTGCAGCCCAACCCGACACCGACAAGACACCGACGAGACGGCCATACCGCGGACAAGACAACCGTACCGCGACGACATCATGTACAGTGTCACTTGTCCCCTGGCACTATTTATGAAGTGACCCAAGGGATAAGCATGACATGCACCATGCCTTGTCCATGCCACTACATAGCTTAGGAAGTAAGCTAGCCCACACTATAAAAGGGGCACACATCCATCCATCCACTCACTCACGCCACATTCATTTGGCCACAAGGCCACTCACGGCCACAAGCCCTGGCCATACTTGGCCACTAGAGCCAGCCATACGCATGCATATACGAGATCAGATGCCCCTGGCACTGATCTCAGATACAGCTCCAGGAGCACTTTGTACCAGATATATCATATATACTCAGACATGCAGGAGTACGGGTATTATCTCTCCGGAGAGCCCCGAACCTGGGTAAACTAGCGCGTGCTACTCGCATACCCGCTCCCGGTCCTATCAGCAGCAGTCTTACCCTCACACTAAGCCCTTGTGGCATCTGTCGACTCGCAAGCCCCCCGTGAGAATACCACGACAGGGATACCGACGATCGGATCTCGGGCAAGTAACATACCGATAGGCAAAGGGATTGTATACAGGATTGATTGAATCCCCGACATCATGGTTCATCCGATGAGATCATCGTGGAACATGTGGGAGCCAATATGGGTATCCAGATCCCGCTATTGGTTATTAGCCGGAGAGATGTCTCGGTCATGTCTGCATGGTTCCCGAACCCATATGGTCTACACACTTAAGGTTCGGTGACTCTAGAGTTGTAATGGGAATTGTATGTGGTTACCGAAAGTTGTTCGGACTCCTGGATGACATCCCGGATGTCACGAGGAGTTCCGGAATGGTCTGGAGGTGAAGATTTATATATGGGAAGTCCAGTTTCAGTCGCCGGAAGGTTTCGGGGTTATCGGTATTGTACCGGGACCATCGAAAGGTGTCCGGGGATCCACCGGGTGGGGCCACCTACCCCGGGGGATCAAGTGGGCTGAATATGGGTGGGAACCAACCCCGAAGTGGGCTGGTGCGCCCCCCAAGGGCCCAAGGCACCTAGGGTTGGAAATCCTAGGGGGTGGGGGTGAAGGAAGTATGCCCTAGAGGCAATAATAAAGTTATTATTTTATATTTCCTTATATCATGATAAATGTTTATTATTCATGCTAGAATTGTATTAACCGGAAACTTGATACATGTGTGGATACATAGACAAAACACCGTGTCCCTGGTAAGCCTCTACTAGACTAGCTTGTTAATCAAAGATGGTTAACGTTTCCTAACCATAGATGGGATCACATCATTCAGAGAATGATGTGATGGACAAGACCCATCTGTTAGCTTAGCATAATGATCATTCAGTTTTATTGCTATAGCTTTCTTCATGTCATATACATATTCCTTTGACTGTGAGATTATGCAACTCCCGGATATCGGAGGAATACCTTATGTGCTATCAAACGTCACAACGTAACTGGGTGATTATAAAGATGCTTTACAGGTATCTCTGAAGGTATTTGTTGGGTTGGTATAGATCGAGATTAGGATTTGTCACTCCGAGTATCGGAGAGGTATCTCTAGGGGCCTATCAGTAATGCACATCATGATAAGCCTTGCAAGCAATGTGACTAATTAGTTAGTTGCGGGATGATGCATTACAGAATGAGTAAAGTGACTTGCCAGTAATGGGATTGAACTAGGTATGAAGATACCGATGATCGAATCTCGGGCAAGTAACATACCGATGACAAAGGGAATGACGTATGTTGTCATTACGGTTTGACCGATACAGATCTTCGTAGAATATGTAGGAACCAACATGAGCATCCAGGTTCTGATGTTGGTTATTGATCAAAGATGTGTCTCGGTCATGTCTACATAGTTCTCAACCTTGTAGGGTCCGCATGCTTAATGTTTCGATGACGATTTTGTATTATATGAGTTATATGATTTGGTGACCGAATGTTGTTCAGAGTCGCATATGAGATCATGGACATGAAGAGGAGTCTCGAAATGGTCGAGATGTAAAGATTCATACATAGGATGATAGTATTAAGACACTGGAAGTGTTCTAGGGGTACCGGGTACGTATCGGGTCATCGGAAGGGGTTCCGGGCACCTGCGGCAAAGATATGGGCCTTATTGGGCCTAGGGTGGGACAGACTAGCCCCTAAGGGGCTGGTGTGCCCCCATATGGTCCAGCCTAAGTGGAGAAAGGAAAATGGGAGGAGGAAAGGAAATAGAGGGAATAGGATTCCCCCTTCCTTTCCCCTCTCCCCTCTTCCCTTCCCCCATCCGGAGATAAGTAAAGGGGGAGGCCGAATTGGAGGAGGCCCCCAAGTAGGATTCCTCCTACTTGGGGTGCCCCATGGTTGTCCCCCTCCCCCTCCCACCTATATATATGTGGGGAGGGTCGCCTAGAACACACAACAAACATTGTTAGCCATGTGCAGCGCCCCCTCCATAGTTTACGCCTCCGGTCATATTCGCATAGTGCTTAGGCGAAGCCCTGCGCGGATCACTTCACCGTCACCATCACCATGCCGTCGTGCTGATGGAACTCTCCCTCGACACTTTGATGGATCAAGAGTTCAAGGGACGTCATCGAGCTGAACGTGTGCAGAACTCGGAGGTGTCGTACATTCGGTACTTGATCGGTTGAATCGAGAAGACGTTCAACTACATCAACCGCATTAAACTAACTCTTCCACTTTCGGTCTACGAGGGTATGTGGATACACTCTCATCCTCTCGTTGCTATGCATCTCCTAGATAGATCTTGCGTGATCGTAGGAAATTTTTTGAAATTGCATGCTACATTACCCAATAGTGGCATCCGAGCCAGGTCTATGCGTAGATGATATGCACGAGTATAACACAAAGAGTTGTGGGCGATAATAGTCATACTGCTTACCACCAATGTCTTATTTTGATTCAGCGATATTGTTGCATGAAGCGGCCCAGACCAACCTTACTTGACCACGTTCATGAGACCAGTTCCACCGACAGACATGCAACTTGTTTTGCATAAAGGTGGCTGGTGGGTGTCTGTTTCTCCACTTTAGTTGAATCGAATTTGACTACAGCCGGTCCTTGTTGAAGCTTAAAACAGCACACTTGACGAAAAATCATTGTGGTATTGATGCATAGGTAAGAATGGTTCTTGCTAGAAGCCCATAGCAGCCACGTAAAACTTGCAACAACAAAGTAGAGGGCGTCTAACTTGTTTTTGCAGGGCATGTTGTGATGTGATATGGTCAAGACATGATATAAGTTATTGTACGAGATGATCATGTTTTGTAAAAGTTATCGGCAACTGGCAGCAGCCTTATGGTTGTTAGTTTATTGTATGAAATGCAATCGCCATGTAATTACTTTACTTTATCACTATGCGGTAACGATAGTCGTAGAAGCAATAGTTGGTGAGACGACAACGACGCTACAATGGAGATCAAGGTGTCAAGCTGGTGACGATGGAGATCATGACGGTGCTTTGGAGATGGAGATCAAAGGCACAAGATGATGATGGCAATATCATTTTACATATTTTGATTGCATGTGAAGTTTATCTTTTATGCATCTTATTTTGCTTAGTCCGGCGGTAGCATTATAAGATGATCCCTCACTAAAATTTCAAGGTATAAGTGTTCTCCCTCAGAATGCACCGTTGCGACAGTTCGTCGTACCGAGACACCACGTGATGATCGGGTGTGATAAGCTCTACGTTCACATACAACGGGTGCAAGACAGTTTTGCACGTGCGGAATACTCGGTTTAAACTTGACAAGCCTAGCATGTACAGACTGAAGGAAATATGCCCTAGAGGCAATAATAAAGTTATTATTTATTTCCTTACATCATGATAAATGTTTATTATTCATGCTAGAATTGTATTAACCGGAAACATAATACATGTGTGAATACATAAACAAACAGATTGTCACTAGTATGCCTCTACTTGACTAGCTCGTTGATCAAAGATGGTTATGTTTCCTAACCATAGACATGAGTTGTCATTTGATTAACAGGGTCACATCATTAGGAGAATGATGTGATTGACATGACTGAGGGAGTCCTGAATTAGGGGATCTCCGGACAGCCAGATTATATCCTTTGGCCGGACTGTTGGACTATGAAGATACAAGGTTGAAGACTTCGTCTCGTGTCTGGATGGGACTCTACTTGGCGTGGAAGGCAAGCTTAGGCAATACGGATATGTATATCTTCTCCCTTGTAACCGACCTTGTGTAACCCTAGCCCCCTCCGGTGTCTATATAAACCGGAGGGTTTTAGTCCGTAGGACGACATACAATCATACCATAGGCTAGCATCTAGGGTTTAGCCTCTTCGATCTCGTGGTAGATCAACTCTTGTAATACTCATATAATCAAGAATAAATCAAGCATGACGTAGGGTTTTACCTCCATCAAGAGGGCCCGAACCTGGGTAAAACATCATGTTCCCTGCCTCCTGTTAGCATCCGCCTTAGATGCACAGTTCGGGACCCCCTACCCGAGATTCGCCGATTTTGACACCGACATTGGTGCTTTCATTGAGAGTTCCTCTGTGTCGTCGCCAGAAGGAAGGATGCCTCATCTCGTCTTTAAAGACGGTACTACTGTTAGGGGAGCTTTGGCTGTCAGCCAAACTCTCCGGCTAGGCGGTTTCATCATGACCGCCTGTTCGGCCGCCGCGCCGACGATGGCTTCTCAGGTCATCGAAAATAGCCTCCACGTCAAATCGGCACTCGCTGAATAGATGGATCCAATGAGCTCGCCTCCTTAAATGAGCTCTTGGATGGCATCGTCGCCTTGGGAGTCGCTACGGACTATGATCGGATTGGGCTTAAACCCGATCAAAGGGAGATTAACTCTCCACTAGTCACCCATCATATTGCAGTGGTGCAGGAACAATGCGGCGACCTTTCCTCTATCTTGAGGACCAACTATGTTCGGATTCCTGAGCTCTCCGAGCCGGGCGCCCGTTCGCAGGAGGACAACACCCAATCCATGAACTTAGAGTCAGACAGCGGGCCAGGATTATCGGGTAGCACCCCGGAACCGGAACTTCCAAAATTGGAAACTCCTCGGCCCCTGGATCCCAGATCGGGTAAGGGTTCGGATTCAATTCCACCCACCCACCCAAACATAAACGATCTTTCCCACATCAGGCAAGAGCCCCATGAAACAGTACATCATTACTGGGCCAGATTCCTCCTTGTATTGAACAAGGTTAAGGACTATCGCGAGGAAGATGCAGTCTCACTTTTCTACAATAATTGCATGGACAAGGGAATCCTTAACGCCCTAAGTCACCATGACATATCACGCTTCGCTGACTTGGCGTCCATAGTATGAAAGTACTGTGCGATGGAAAGCGCCTGGAAAAACCGAAACGAAATTTTGGGATAATCCGGCTCTGAATATACACCCAGTCCGAAGTAAAAGGGTGCACTATCATAAGACACCCGAGCCAGTTGTAAAGAAACAAAAACCCTCTACAGGGCATGGAACCGTACTGGAGGGATGGCTCAACGGACCCTGCAAAATTCATAGTACAGTAGATATAATACCAACGCACAGCCTCAGAGCATGTTGGATACTCCGGCAGGTGGCCAAAAGTGGTGAGGATCTTCTTATCCCAAATACCACAGAGCACCATCCCGTGGATAACAATACGGTGTTAACAGTTTTTGAGACCTTCGCGTCAAATAATAGGCGCAAGCGAACACTCCGCGGCATGGCCGAAATCTGCCACGTAGCAGCAATAAATCCATGGAGTGACACGGGTATTACCTTCAATGCCAGTGACGAACCTAAATTCTGAACAGCCCGAGCACCGGCCGCACTGGTCCTCAGTCCAATCGTGGATGGCTTTCGACTCACCAAAGTACTCATGGACGGCGGCAGCGGACTAAACCTCATCTATGAGGAAACTCTTCAAAAGATGGAAATAGACTGGAACCGCATCGAGAAAAGTAGCACAATCTCTAGAGGAATTATCCCCAGTCGGGAAGCACGTTGTGCTGGGAAAATCACACTACACATGGTATTCGGCACGCCGGATAACTACAAGTCCGAAGAAATAACATTCCAAGTGGCCCAGTTCAGCAGTGGCTATCACGCTCTTTTAGGACGGGAGGTGTTTACAATCTTCCAAGTCGTACCCCATTACGGGTACATGAAGCTTAAAATGCCCGGGCCCAACGGAATCATCACTCTCGCCAGTGATCCGGACACAGCGCTCCATGCCAAAAACAAAACAGCCGCATTGGCCCTTGAGGCATTATCCAAAACCCTCTCGGCCGAGGAATTAACCATGCTACGCTCCACAGTGGAGAGGGACGACGTGATACTCAACAAGAGATCCAAGTCCACCTCTTTTAAACCAGCGGATGAAATAGTCAAATTCCAAGTCCACCCAACGGACCCTACAAAAACAGCCTCCATCAGGGCACAGTTAAACCCCGATGTGGACGCCGCACTACGAGAGTTCCTGCGCGAGAACTGGGACATATTCGCCTGGCATCCCTCAGACATGCCAGGAATCCCACGCAGGCTGGCCGAGCATAGCCTCAATATCCTAAAGGGATTCAAGCCAGTCAAGCAAGCTCTTCGGCGTTTCTCCGAACCTAAGAGACATGCCATGGGAGAGGAACTAGGCAAGTTATTGGAAGCCGAATTCATCAGAGAAATAAAACACCCGGACTGGCTAGCATACCTGGTGATGGTACCAAAGAAGGACAAATCATGGCGCCTTTGTGTCGACTTCAAAGACCTCAATAAAGCTTGCCCAAAGGATCCCTTCCCCCTCCCACGCATCGATCAAATCATTGACGCTACCGCAGGACACGAGTCATTGTGTTTCCTCGACGCATGCTCCAGACCAAATCAAGATGGCGGAGTCCGACCAAGCCGCAACGGCATTCATCACACCATACGGTCCCTTCTATTTTCACACAATGCCTTTTGGGCTCAAAAACACCGGCGCAACATATCAGCGCATGATTCAGACATGCCTGGAGAAACAAATCGGCAAAACAGTAGAGGCATATGTAGACGTGTGGTCGTCAAAACCAAACACGTCGACTCTTTGATAGACGACTTGAGGCTCACATTCGAAAACCTCCGAACATATGACATCAAGCTCAATCTGTAAAAATGCATTTTCGGCATACCAGCCGGAAAGCTCTTGGGTTTCATTGTCTCCAGTAGAGGTATTGAAGCTAATTCGGCCAAAATCCGAGCTTTGTCACAGTTGGCTAACCCAACAGACCTCAAACAAATCCAGAAGTTAACTAGATGTGTGGCGGCCCTAAGCCGCTTTATCTCTTGCTTAGGAGAAAAGGCTTTACCCCTTTATCGCCTCCTTCGGCGCACCGAACACTTCGAGTGGACGGACGCGGCCACAGCCGGATTGGAAGAAATAAAGGCCATCTTGGCAACCAACCCAATCCTGGCCGCGCCAAACATCGGCGAACCAATGCTGTTGTACATTGCGGCAACTCATCCAGTTGTAAGCGCGGTGCTCGTCGTCGAACGGGAAGCGGACGGACATAAATTCCCTCTTCAAAAGCCGGTATACTATGTATCCACTGTCCTCACTCCATGCAAATCACGGTACCCGCATTACCAAAAGATAGCATATGCGGTATTCATGGCATCGCGGAAGCTGCGACACTACTTTCAAGAGTGTTCGATTACAGTAGCCTCGGAAGTGCCACTTAATGATATTATAAACAACCGCGATGCTACGGGCCGGATTGCCAAATGGGCCATTGAGCTCCTCCCGTTCGACATAACATACAAACCTCGACGAGCCATTAAGTCGCAAGTATTGGCCGACTTCATCGCCGAATGGACGGAGGCCGAACTCCCTAAAGAGTATGACACATACTCCAATTGGATCATGCACTTCGACGGTTCTAAAATGCTGGCTGGTCTAGGGGCTGGCGTCATCCTGACGTCCCCAACTAGAGATACCATTCAGTACATACTGCAAATATTGTATACAAACTCCAACAATGCAGCTTAATATGAAGCTTTGTTGCATGGTCTTCGGATGGCAGTCTCCATGGGCATTCAACGCCTGGAGGTGCATGGGGATTCAAACCTTGCAATATCCCAAATAAATGGAGGCTTTGACGCCAAGGATCTGAAAATGGCGGCCTATCGAAATGCCGTCCTAAAAATATCAGCTCGGTTCGAGGGGCTCGAATTTCACCATGTGGCTCGGGAAAACAATCAGGCGGCGGATATCCTCGCCCGCATCAGCGCAAAACACGATGCGGTCCCCCCAACATATTTTTGGAAAGGCTGTTCAAACCATCCATAGTATGGGAAGGGGACACCGGTAACAACAGTCCGGACCTGGCCAAAATACCCGATACCAAACTCTCTGACACAATCGGAGGCTCCGCCACCGAAATAACACCTTCAGCCCACGAAATAATGGCCATTATTGCCCCGTGGATAGAACCATTCCTGGCCTACCTAACTAGACAGGAACTTCCGGAGGACCAAAATAAGGCACGCTGCATAGTGCGGCGATCCAAGGCCTACAGGGTCCATGAGGGAGAATTGTACAAAAAAAGCACTACCGGAGTCCTTCAAAGGTGCATCTCCGAAGAGGAAGGGCGGAATCTTTTGGCAGAAATTCACACCGGACTCGGCGGTCATCACGCCGCAGCCCGGGCTCTTGTAAGCAAGGCCTTCCGTACAGGATTCTATTGGCCAACGGCCCGGGCAGATGCACAGGACTTGGTCCAACATTGTGCCGGTTGCCAGCTCTTTGCAAATCAAAGCCACATGCCACCCACCTCCCTCTGAACAATCCCCATTACATGGCCCTTTGCGGTCTGGGGGCTTGACATGGTTGGACCCCTTAAAGGGGGAACCCACAAGAAAAAATACTTATTAGTCATGGTGGATAAATTCACCAAATGGATAGAGGCCAAACCTGTTAAAACAGCTGAATCCGAACCGGTGATAGACTTCATATCCGGGGTTGTACACCGTTATGGCGTCCCCCACAGCATCATCACTGATAATGGCACGAACTTCATGGCCGACGAGGTAAAACTCTGGTGCAGCAAAATGGGCATCAAGCTCGATTATGCCTCAGTCTATCACCCACAAACCAACGGTCAAGTCGAGCGAGAAAACGGTCTTATAATGAGCGGCATTAAACCCAGATTAGAGCATTCCTTAATGGAGTCTAACATGCACTGGGTAGAGGAGCTCGACTCTGTACTCTGGGGGCTGCGGACCATGCCAAATCATAGTACCGGATATACACCCTTCTTTATGGTGTACGGCGCAGAGGCTGTCTTGCCCTGTGACATAATTCATGACTCACCTCGAGTGCGCATGTACGAAGAAAGAGAAGCCGAGCTCGATCGGCAGGACAATCTGGACACCCTGGAGGAGGAGCGCGACGTAGCCAAAGCCCGTTCCGCATTTTATCAACAACAGGCTCACAGATACCAAAGCAGAGAAGTACGGGCCAAAACTTATAATGTTGGCAAACTAGTTCTACGCCTGCCGAATAAGAAAAACAACAAGCTCGAGCCCAAATGGGAAGGTCCCTTCATTATTAACCAAGTTCTGACCGGTGGAGCGTACCGACTGTGGGATGCATCGACTAGTCGACTCGAGCCGAACCCATGGAACACGGCCAGGCTCCGAAGATTCTACGCCTAGCACCGGACTCTATGTTAGTCCCCTCCCTTTGTCCATTTTTCGCATATACATTATCTGTCTTGTTTCTCTTTCTTTCTTTCTTTCTTTTATTATTTCTCTAGGCCTTCAAGGGTCACCTTGTGCCTCGCTGGCACATTACAGATGTGCTAGCCGCACTCTTCATACCTGGGGGCTTCTTTCACAGAAGCTTAAATTATTTATCTGGGCCTCATGCCCAACACATGTGTTATACTTCTGCATGTACCCTTTTTTCACCATTATATGCATCATATGACTTAAGTTTTGGCCAAGCTGGGTTTCCTTGCTCTTGTATTTATGCCCTACGTTCCCGTTAATTCGGCTAGGGCATATGGGGAGCACCTCTGCGATTGTTACTACCGGGTCAGCCGGATGTGTACCTCAGACTAGGTGAAGCCGAAAGCTAGCGTTCTTAAGGGAATATTCGGTCGGTGAACAAAAGATGATTTTTATTTATTGTCCATATCTGCCCCAGATGTTTTTCCTGCGTTTCCTGTCGTAGTCCGGACATGCACTTTAGGGCATGCTTACCCAGGGAAAGGAACCCTTAACGGAACTATTCTCCCTGGAAGATGTTTCTTACTACCCATGTAATATAACATAACTAGTTGGGCACTTGTCTGATAAAGCACTAATGACCCCTATGCCTGGTCTCCACGCATACCCCGTTTCTTATATAACTGAGCGGGTACTCGGATACACCCCGGACTATTGGGCCCGGAGCTTGAAGCGAAAAGGTCTGCAACGACAAATGATCTACTATCCGGCTAGAAGGCATTATACATGTCACTTTAATTACACAATCATGCAGACTGACTAAATTCCTCTTCTATACCATCCAACATGCGGTCTAGCTTACAATCCTGTTGAGAATACTTTGCGGCTAATTCTACTTGGCCATAAACTAAGCTAACGAGGATCTCTTTCCCGTCGGGCCCCACAGGTCCGACCTCGGCCATGTGATTTGGGTCTGCCTTGGTATACCGCGTCTTCACCATGGCCCAGGCTTCTCTGGCACCCTGTCAACAGGCTGATATCTTCCATAATCGGAAGCGCCACCGTGCTCCCTTGAGCTTCTCCGCAAGCTCGGCAACGCCCTCTGGCAGGGAGATGGATGGCCATAAGGCCTGGGCAACACCCTGCATCACCAGTCGAACTTGTTCGTGCAGATGTGACAGCTCAGACAGAAGATCACCCGCAGACCCGGGCATTTCCTCCGCGGGACGACCCATCAGCATACCTACAGACATAACGTTGTTAGTAGGCTTCTTTGCCGAACTCCTTTAAAAGGATTCGTTCAAGCACTTACTGAAAATGCCGCGCCGAAGCTGCTTATTCTCCTTCTCAAAGTCTGCAAGCTGGCCCCGAACATCTTTTAGTTCCACGTTTAGCTTAATATTGGTGTCTTGGAGATTGTTTTTCTCCCGCCTAACCTAAGTCAGCACGCGTTTGCCAGCCTCTAGCTGTTGCATAACATGCTGGTCCTCCGAATTCTCTCCGGATTCATCTGCAACATCTGTTGTTAGATCTGCAGCCATGCCGCATGTTATATGGTAACCATCATTCTTTAAAGTAAATGTTACCAGCAGGTGAATTTTTTGGTTCCTGCAAGGCGGCCATAGCAGCCCGTAGTTGGGTCTTGCATTCCTCTAGCTCCTGTGATAGCCTAGTATTCTTCTCTGTAAGAACCTGCACAATAAATATGATCCTTAAATCAGTTCTGCTAACTGTTTCAAGTCTCAAGGGCTACTGATACATATAAATCGTCAGATTTACTCACCCGTACATCCTTTACATACTGATCCGTGGCTCTGGCTAGACCATCTTGAGCAGCACGGAGGTACGCCTCTCTAGAATTGAAGGCATCAAACGCCTCTGGTGAGAAACAAGCGTCACGGAGTACGGCCCGGCGGCGCCTATGATTCATGGCGCTTTCCACTTCTGAGTTTGTAGCGGATAATCTATTCGCATCCTCTGTAGAGGGATTATCCGGCGCCTGCCCCATATCGGCTTCTGCCTCCATGTCCGGTCCTGGCGCCTGACTGGTGGAAGTGTGATTGGCAACATCGTCGGACATATTCCGGCGAACGTTTTTTCTGTTAAAGAAAGACGGGCGTCATTACATTTCGAGAAAGACGACAACCACGGAGCGGGGTTTTTCTTATACCTTTGCGTCGGCGTCTCCGTCCTGACCGCCTTCCTTTTTGGCCTACTCGGCCTCGGTGCCTCTTGTTGGCGAGTTGCTGCGGGTTCGGTAGGGCGTCCCGAATGCCTTCCCTGTAAAAGATTCCATGTGTATATGGTGGGTGAAGTGCCTAAAAGGGGATCCTAGTTTTGGAGTTGGGATTTTTGGTTTTTCTTACTTGCGATGCAGGGAGCGGTCCGGGATAGTCGACCGTAATGGCCACCATGGCATCGTCGCAGCTTAACTGATAGAACTGCCGGTCTATCAGCTCCACGAATATAACCGAATCTTCTTTAAGTCCGGAGTCGAGGGCCCGGTCAGGGTCCTCTGGTTGTGGAGAAGGGCTGCTGACCTCCTTTATGGATTTTCGCAGTTCCTGCCACAAAGTGGCAAGGTGAATACTTACGACAAAGAATGCGGCAAAATGGGAGCAGGGAGATATAACTTACCCAGCTTGGAGGATTGTACATGGAGAATCCATCCCGTGGCTTGATGCGGGTGAACTCCTCTTCCTCACCCTTGAACAGTTCGGACAGAATTTTCGCTAGAGCGGCAGCATTGTCCGGACCCTTACGCCCGCAGCGGGTGGCGTCATCCGCCCCGTTATAACACCACAAGGGGTGCCCACGATATTGAGGTGGCTGCACTCCCCGCATTATGCAAATCGACATAACTTCGATTATTGTCAATCCTGATTGAGCCGGTGCTTTGATCTGGTTCATCAGATAGAGGACTTCTCCGTTGTCTTCCGCCTGGGGCTCCGTGGTCGCCAACTTCGGCGCTTCTTCAGAGGAGCATTGTTGAACTCAGGAAGACCCCGCCGAACAGGGTCCGGAAGGGGAACGTCCTCCATATAAAACCATTCTGAAGGCCAGTCTTTGGACGACTTCTTCGGGGTACCAGACAGGTATCCGGTATCGGCGATGCGCCATATTTCGGCTCCGCCCACTTGATAAAGTGATCTCCTCTGTATGCGAGGGACGAGGAAAAATAGCCTTTTCCACAGCTTGAAGTGGGCCTCGCAGCCCAGGAACAACTCGCAGAGAGCAACATAGCCGGCGACATGTAGAATGGAGGCAGGGGTGAGATTGTGTAATTGGAGGCCGTAGAACTCCAGGAGCCCACGGAGAAACGGATGAATTGGAAATTTGAGTCCCCTTAGTAAATAAGGAACAAGGCAAACCTGTTCCCCCATGGAGGGACTGGGAAAGCTCTCCGCTTGCTCCCTGCCATTGTACGTGGCAAGCCCGGCTCGAACGGGCACCATATATGTCGGAGGGATAAATCCCTTAGTCTGTAGTTTGACTAATCGACTGTGCGGGACTGAACACCTCTCCCAATCACCGGGCTTAGGGCTACGGGGGCGGGAGGAGGAGCTGTGGAGGTCGGCCATGCTGGAATGGATCTTTCCGAAACGCGCTCTGATGGATTCTCGCCGGGGGAGGATGGTATGGATCGGATCTAAGAATCCCCATCCCTTTAACAGACAATTTATTTATCTGGCTAGGAGGGCGAATGTAAAAACGCCCTGGTGCCTCGTATTCATACGACGCGTGGGAGAAAGCCCTTATTGGGCACAGAAGCCAAGAGGTTCAACATTTATGGAGCCGGACACTGCTTACAAACACTTGAAAATTGGAGAAGAACCTGCCTTGCAATGCCAAAGACAACACTGCGCGTCGGACTCATCGTCATTGAAGCCTGGTTCGGGGGCTACTAAGGGAGTCCTGAATTAGGGGGTCTCCGGACAGCCGGATTATATCCTTTGGCCGGACTGTTGGACTATGAAGATACAAGATTGAAGACTTCGTTTCATGTCCAGATGGGACTCTACTTGGCGTGGAAGGCAAACTTAGGCAATACGGATATGTATATCTTCTCCCTTGTAACCGACCTTGTGTAACCCTAGCCCCCTCCGGTGTCTATATAAACCGGAGGGTTTTAGTCCGTAGGACGACATACAATCATACCATAGGCTAGCATCTAGGGTTTAGCCTCTTCGATCTCGTGGTAGATCAACTCTTGTAATACTCATATCATCAAGAATAGATCAAGCAGGAAGTAGGGTTTTACCTCCATCAAGAGGGCCCGAACCTGGGTAAAACATCGTGTTCCCTGCCTCCTGTTACCATCTGCCTTAGACGCATAGTTCGGGACCCCTACCCGAGATCCGCCGGTTTTGACACCGACAATGACCCATTCCATTAGCTTAGCACCCGATTGTTTAGTATGCTGCTATTGCTTTCTTCATGACTTATACATGTTCCTATGACTATGTGATTATGCAACTCCCGTTTACCGGAGGAACACTTTGTGTGCTACCAAACGTCACAACATAACTGGGTGATTATAAAGGTGCTCTACAGGTGTCTCCAAAGGTACTTGTTGGGTTGGCGTATTTCGAGATTAGGATTTGTCACTCCGATTGTCGGAGAGGTATCTCTGGGCCCTCTCGGTAATGCACATCACTTAAGCCTTGCAAGCATTGCAACTAATGAGTTAGTTGCGGGATGATGTATTATAGAACGAGTAAAGAGACTTGCCGGTAACGAGATTGAACTAGGTATTGAGATACCGACGATCGAATCTCGGGCAAGTAACATACCGATGACAAAGGGAACATCGTATGTTGTTATGCGGTTTAATCGATAAAGATCTTCGTAGAATATGTAGGAGCCAATATGAGCATCCAGGTTCCGCTATTGGCTATTCACTGGAAACGTGTCTCGGTCATGTCTACATAGTTCTCGAACCCGTAGGGTCCGCACGCTTAACGTTACAACGACAGTTATATTATGAGTTTATATGTTTTGATGTACCGAAGGTTGTTCTAAGTCCCGGATGTGATCACGGACATGACGAGGAGTCTCGAAATGGTCGAGACATGAAGATTGATATATTGGAAGCCTATGTTTGGATATCGGAAGTGTTCCGGGTGAAATCGGGATTTTACCGGAGTACCGAGAGGTTACCGGAACCCCCCGGGA
This sequence comes from Triticum dicoccoides, assembly GCF_002162155.2. Lineage (NCBI taxonomy): Eukaryota > Viridiplantae > Streptophyta > Magnoliopsida > Poales > Poaceae > Triticum > Triticum dicoccoides. Next base: position 486,545,527 of record NC_041380.1, read on the forward strand.
GGTAAATGGGCCTTAGTGGGCCTTTACGAAGAAGAGGAGAGGCGGCCAGGGCTTGGCCGTGCGCCCTTCCCCCCTAGTCCGAATAGGACAAGGAGAGGGGGGCGGCACCCCCCTTTCCGTCTTTCCCTCCTCTTTCCCCCTCCCGAATCCTATTCCAACTAGGAAAAGGGGGGAGTCCTACTCCCGGTGGGAGTAGGACTCCTCCTGGTGTGCCCTCTCCCTGGCCGGCCGCACCCCACCTTGCTCCTTTATATACGGGGGCAGGGAGCACCCTAGAGACACAACAATTGATCATTTGATCTTTTAGCCGTGTGTGGTGCCCCCCTCCACCATAGTCCACCTTGATATTACTGTAGCGGTGCTTAGGCGAAGCCCTGCATCGGTAGAACATCAACATCGTCACCACGCTGTCGTGCTGACGAAACTCTCCCTCAACACTTGGCTGGATCGGAGTTCGAGGGACGTCATCGGGCTGAACATGTGCTGAACTCGGAGGTGCCGTACATTCGATACTTGATCGTTTGGATCGTGAAGACGTACGACTACATCAACCACGTTGTGCTAACGCTTCCGCTTTCGGTCTACGAGGGTACATGGACAACACTCTCCCCTCTCGTTGTTGTGCATCACCATGATCTTGCGTGTGCGTAGGAACATTCTTGGAATTACTACGTTCCCCAACAGTGGTATCAGAGCCAGGTTTTATGCGTAGATGTCATATGCACGAGTAGAACACAAGTGAGTTGTGGGCGATATAAGTCATACTGCTTACCAGCATGTCATACTTTGGTTTGGCGGTATTGTTGGATGAAGCGGCCCGGACCGACATTACGCGTACGCTTACACGAGACTGGTTCTACCGATGTGCTTTGCACACAGGTGGCTGGCGAGTGTCAGTTTCTCCAACTTTAGTTGAACCGAGTGTGCCTACGCCCGGTCCTTGTGAAGGTTAAAACAACAGCAACTTGACAAACTATCGTTGTGGTTTTGATGCGTAGGTAAGAACGGTTCTTGCTAAGCCCGTAGCAGCCACGTAAAACTTGCAACAACAAAGTAGAGGACGTCTAACTTGTTTTTGCAGGGCATGTTGTGATGTGATATGGTCAAGACATGATGCTAAATTTTATTGTATGAGATGATCATGTTTTGCAACCGAGTTATCGACAACTGGTAGGAGCCATATGGTTGTCGCTTTATTGTATGCAATGCAATCGCCCTGTAATGCTTTACTTTATCACTAAGAGGTAGCGATAGTCATGGAAGCATAAGATTGGCGAGACAACAACGATGCTACAATGAAGATCAAGGTGTCGCGTCGGTGATGATGGTAATCATGACGGTGCTTCGGAGATGGATATCACAAGCACAAGATGATGATGGCCATACCATATCACTTATATTGATTGCATGTGATGTTTATCTTTTATGCATCTTATCTTGCTTTGATTGACGGTAGCATTATAAGATTATCTCTCACTAAATTTCAAGATAAAAGTGTTCTCCCTGAGTATGCACCGTTGCCAAAGTTCGTCGTGCCCAGACACCACGTGATGATCGGGTGTGATAAGCTCTACGTCCATCTACAACGGGTGCAAGCCAGTTTTGCACACGCAGAATACTCAGGTTAAACTTGACGAGCCTAGCATATGCAGATATGGCCTCGGAACACTGAGACCAAAAGGTCGAGTGTGAATCATATAGTAGATATGATCAATGATACGTCTCCAACGTATCTATAATTTTTGATTGCTCCATGCTATATTATCTACTGTTTTGGACTATATTGGGCTTTATTTTCCACTTTTATATTATTTTTGGGACTAACCAATTAACCGGAGACCCAGCCCAGAATTGCTGTTTTTTTGCCTATTTCAGTGTTTCACATAAACAGAATATCAAACGGAGTCCAAACGGAATAAAATCTTCGGAAACGTGATTTTCTCACTGAACTTGATCCAGGAGACTTGGACCCTACTGCAAGGGACCAAAGAGGTGGTCACGAGGGTGGGGGGCGCCCCCACCCCCTAGGGCGCGCCCCCCTGCCTCGTGGGCCCCTCGGTGCTCCACCGACGTACTCCTTCCTCCTATATATACACATGTACCCCCAAATGATCAGAACAGGAGCCAAAACCCTAATTCCACCGCCGCAACTTTCTGTATCCATGAGATCCCATCTTGGGGCCTATTCCGGAGCTCTGCCGGAAGAGGGCCATCATCACGGAGGGCTTCTACATCATCCTAGCCCCTCCGATGAAGTGTGAGTAGTTTACCTCAGACCTTCGGGTCCATAGTTAGTAGCTAGATGGCTTCTTCTCTCTCTTTGAATCTCAATACAAAGTTCTCCCCCTCTCTTGTGGAGATCTATTCGATGAATTGTGGGTTTATGATCAAGTCTATCTATGAATAATATTTGAATCTTCTCTGAATTCTTTTATGCATGATTGGTTATCTGTGCAAGTCTCTTCGAATTATCCATTTGGTTTGGCCAACTAGATTGGTAGTTCTTGCCATGGGAGAAGTGCTTAGCTTTGGGTTCGATCTTGCGGTGTCCTTACCCGGTGACAGAAGGGGCAGCAAGGCATGTATTGTATCATTACCATCGAGGATAACAAGATGGGGTTTATTTCATATTGCATGAATTTATCTCTCTACATCATGTCATCTTGCTTAAGGCGTTACTCTGTTTTTAACTTAATACTCTAGATGCATGCTGGATAGCGGTCGATGAGTGGAGTAATAGTAGTAGATGCAGAATCGTTTCGATCTACTTGTCACGGACGTGATGCCTATATACATGATCATGCCTAGATATTCTCATGATTATGCACAATTCTATCAATTGCTCAACAGTAATTTTTTCACCCACCGTAGAATACTTATGCTCTTGAGAGAAGCCACTAGTGAAACCTATGGCCCCCGGGTCTGTTCTCATCATATCAATCTCCATCACTTTTATATTGTTTTGCTATTTACTTTGCTTTTACTTTTTACTTTGCATCTTTATATCAAAAATACCAAAAAATATTCTATCTATCAGATCTCACTCTCGTAAGTGATCGTGAAGGGCTTGACAAACCCTAATCGCGTTGGTTGCGAGTAGCTATCGCTTTGTGCAGGTACGAGGGACTTGAGCGTGGGCTCCTACTGGATTGATACCATGGTTCTCAAAAACTGAGGGAAATACTTACGCTACTCTGCTGCATCATCCCTTCCTCTTCGGGCAAAACCAACGCAAGCTCAAGACGTAGCAAGAAGGATTTCTGGCGCCGTTGTCGGGGACTCTACGCAAAAAGTCAATATACCAAGTACCCATCACAATCCCTATCTCTCGCATTACATTATTTGCCATTTGCCTCTCGTTTTCCTCTCCCCCCAATTGACCCTTGCCGTTTTATTCGCCATCTCTCTCTCTATCCTCCCTCTCTGTTTGCCTCCTTTTGTTCGTTTGCCTTTTTTGCTCATGTGCTAGTTTGATTGCTTGTCGTCATGGCTAGTCCTCTTTATGCTCCTATGTCCCCTGAGTTTGAAGTCCTTCACTTCAAACAAAAGCAAGGAGAAAATTTAAAGGATGCTTGGTTTAGAATGATGGGATCTTATCGTAAATGCACCCTAGAAGTAAATTTCAGAATTTTGCTTCGCAACTTTTATGTTGGGCTTAATTTGTCTCATAGACAACTTTTAGATTGTGTTGCCAAGGGCAATTTTATTGAAATTGATCCCAGTATTGCGCATGAAATTATAGAAGGTATAGTAGGAACTTTACCTCAACAAAAGGGGCTCCATCATACCCAAGAGAAAACGCAAGTTTTTGAAAAAATTTGAAAGGTAACTAAGATTTTACAGAAATCTCTTGAACCTCTTAAGAGCGTTAGCTTAAATCTTCACCGCATGAATATGTTGATTACTCTTTGCAATAAGCGGTTGGATTCTTTAGATCTCAAGATCTCTGAATATGAAGGGAAACGTAAGGAACCTCTCAGATTCGAGCATAACATCGCTAAAAGAATTAAGAATCAAGATGGCAATACTTAGATCTATTCTTGCTCGTTATGCCTAGCTAGGGGAGTTAAACGATAGCGCTTGTTGGGAGGCAACCCAATTTTATTTTTATTCCTTGCTTTTTACTCCTGTTTAGTAATAAATAAATTATTTAACCTCTGTTTTGGTTGTGTTTTTTGTGTTTAATTAGTGTTTGTGCCAAGTAGAACCGTTGGGAAGACTTGGGGAAAGTCTTGTTGAACTTGCTGTAAAAAACAGAAACTTTAGCGCTCACGAGAACTCCTGTCATTTTTATTTGAAGAGTGATATTTAGTTAATTCTTTTTGCAGATGATTAATACATAAATTACTCACGTCCATCAATTTATTTTAGAATTTTTGGGGTTCCATATTTTGCGCTAGCTATAGATTACTACAAACTGTTCTGTTTTTGACAGATTCTGTTTTTTGTGTGTTGTTTGCTTATTTTGATGAATCTATGGCTAGTAAAATAGTATATAATCCATAAAGAAGTTGGAATACAGTAGGTTTAACACAAATATAAATAAAGAATGAGTTCATTACAGTACCTTGAAGTGGTCTTTTGTTTTCTTTCGCTAACAGAGCTCACGAGTTTTCTATTTTGAGTTTTGTGTTGTGAAGTTTTCAAGTTTTGGGTGAATTCTTTTGATGGATTATGGAACAAGGAGTGGAAAGAGCCTAAGCTTGGGGATGCCCATGGCACCCCCAAGATAATCCATGGACACCAAAAAGTCAAAGCTTGGGGATGCCCCGGAAGGCATCCCCTCTTTCGTCCACTTCCATCGGTAATTTACTTGGAGCTATATTTTTATTCACCAACATGATATGTGTTTTGCTTGGAGCGTCTTGTATTATTCGTGTCTTTGTTTGTTAGTATGCCACAATCATCCTTGTTTTACACACCTTTTGAGAGAGCCATACATGAATTAAAATTTGATAGGATATTCTATGTGCTTCACTTATATCCTTTGAGCTAAATAATTTTGCTCTATGTGCTTCACTTATATCCTTTGAGCTAGATAATTTTGCTCTATGTGCTTCACTTATATCCTTTGAGCTAGATAATTTTTGCTCTATGGGCTTCACTTATATCTTTTGAGCGTTATAATTTTGCTCTATGTGCTTTACTTAGATCTTTTAGAGCACGGTGGTGGATTCGTTTTAAAGAAACTATTGATCTCTCATGCTTCACTTAAATTAATTTGAGAGTCTCTTAATAGCATGGTAATTTGCCTAATAATAATATGCTTGGTATACAAGATTTGTGAAACTTTCTTTTGAGTGTGTTGAATACTAAGAAAAGATTGAAGCATGATAATTGTTTTGAGATATGGAGGTGATAATATTAAAGTCATGCTAGTTGAGTAGTTGTGAATTTAAAGAATACTTGTGTTGAAGTTTGTGATTCCCGTAGCATGCACGTATGGTGAACCGTTATGTGATGAAGTCGGAGCATGATTTATTTATTGATTGTATTCCTTATGAGTGGCGGTCGGGGACGAGCGATGGTCTTTTCCTACCAATCTATCCCCCTAGGAGCATGCACGTAATACTTTGCTTTGATAACTTCTAAATTTTTGCAATAAGTATATGAGTTCTTTATGACTAATGTTGAGTCCATGGATCATACGCACTCTCACCCTTCCACCCTTGCTAGCCTCTCTAATACAACGCAACTTTCACCGGTATCATACACCTACCATATCCTTCCTCAAAACAGCCACCATACCTACCTATTATGGCATTTCCATAGCCATTCTGAGATATATTGCCATGCAACTTTCCACCATCTAGTTCATCATGACACATCTATCATTGTCATATTGCTTAGCATGATCATGTAGTTGACATAGTATTTGTGGCAAAGCCACCGTTCATAATTCTTTCATACTTGTCACTCTTGATTCATTGCATATCCCGGTACACTGCCGGAGGCATTCATATAGAGTCATACTTTGTTTTAGTATCGAGTTGTAATCATTGAGTTGTAAATAAATAGAAGTGTGATGATCATCATTCAATAGAGCATTGTCCCAAAGAAAAAGGGAAAGGCCCAAAAAAAGGGGCAATGCTACTATATTTTTTTTCCACACTTGTGCTTCAAAGTAGCACCATGATATAGCAAGTCTCATATATTGTGCTTCAAAGTAGCACCATGTTCTTCATATAGAGAGTCTCATATGTTGTCAGTTTCATATACTAGTGGGAATTTTATGTTATAGAACTTGGCTTGTATATTCCAATGATGGGCTTCCTCAAATTGCCCTAGGTCTTCATGAGCAAGCAAGTTGGATGCACACCCACTAGTTTCTTTTGTTGAGCTTTCATACATTTATAGCTCTAGTGCATCCATTGCATGGCAATCCCTACTCACTCACATTGATATCTATTGATGGGCATCTCCATAGCCCGTTGATACGCCTAGTTGATGTGATACTATCTTCTCCTTTTTGTCTTCTCCACAACCACCATTCTATTCCACCTATAGTGCTATATCCATGGCTCACGCTCATGTATTGCGTGAAGATTGAAAAAGTTAGAGTATGAAACAATTGCTTGGCTTGTCATCGGGGTTGTGCATGATTTAAATACTTTGTGTGGGGAAGATGGAGCATAGCCAGACTATATGATTTTGTAGGGATAACTTTCTTTGGCCATGTTATTTTGAGAAGACATAATTGCTTTGTTAGTATGCTTGAAGTATTATTATTTTCTATGTCAATATAAACTTTTGTCTTGAATCTTTCTAATCTGAATATTCATACCACAATTAAGAAGGTTTGCATTGAAATTATGCCAAGTAGCACTCCACATCAAAAATTCTCTTTTTATCATTTACCTACTCGAGGACGAGCAGGAATTAAGCTTGGGGATGCCTGATACGTCTCCAACGTATCTATAATTTTTGATTGCTCCACGCTATATTATCTACTGTTTTGGACTATATTGGGCTTTATTTTCCACTTTTATATTATTTTTGGGACTAACCTATTAACCGGAGGCCCAGCCCAGAATTGTTGTTTTTGCCTATTTCAGTGTTTCGGATAAACAGAATATCAAATGGAGTCCAAACGGAATAAAATCTTCGGAAACGTGATTTTCTCACCGAACGTGATCCAGGAGACTTGGACCCTACTGCAAGGGATCAAAGAGGTGGTCACGATGGTGGGGGCGCCCCCCCCCCAAGGGCATGCCTCCTGCCTCGTGGGCCCCTCAGTGCTCCACCGACATACTCCTTCCTCCTATATATACACACGTACCCCGAAACGATCAGAACAGGAGCCAAAACCCTAATTCCACCGCCGCAACTTTCTGTATCCACGAGATCCCATCTTGGGGCATGTTTCGAAGCTCCGCCGGAAGAGGGCCATCATCACGGAGGGCTTCTACATCATCCTAGCCCCTCCGATGAAGTGTGAGTAGTTTACCTCAGACCTTCGGGTCCATAGTTAGTAGCTAGATGGCTTCTTCTCTCTCTTTGAATCTCAATACAAAGTTCTCCCCCTCTCTTGTGGAGATCTATTCGATGTAATCTTCTTTTTGCGGTGTGTTTGTTCAGACCGATGAATTGTGGGTTTATGATCAAGTCTATCTATGAATAATATTTGAATCTCCTCTGAATTCTTTTATGCATGATTGGTTATCTGTGCAAGTATCTTCGAATTATCCGTTTGGTTTGGCCAACTAGATTGGTAGTTCTTGCCATGGGAGAAGTGCTTAGCTTTGGGTTCGATCTTGCGGTGTCCTTACCCGGTGACAGAAGGGGCAGCAAGGCATGTATTATATCGTTGCCATCGAGGATAACAAGATGGGGTTTATTTCATATTGCATGAATTTATCTCTCTACATCATGTCATCTTGCTTAAGGCGTTACTCTGTTTTTAACTTAATACTCTAGATGCATGCTGGATAGCGGTCGATGAGTGGTGTAATGGTAGTAGATGCAGAATCGTTTCGATCTACTTGTCACGGATGTGATGCCTATATACATGATCATGCCTAGATATTCTCATAATTATGCACAATTCTATCAATTGCTCAACAGTAATTTTTTCACCCATCGTAGAATACTTATGCTCTTGAGAGAAGCCACTAGTGAAACCTATGGCCCCCAGGTCTGTTCTCATCATATCAATCTCCATCACTTTTATATTGTTTTGCTATTTACTTTGCTTTTACTTTTTACTTTGCATCTTTATATCAAAAATACCAAAAAATATTCTATCTATCAGATCTCACTCTCGTAAGTGATCGTGAAGGGCTTGACAAACCCTAATCGCGTTGGTTGCGAGTAGCTATCGCTTTGTGCAGGTACGAGGGACTTGAGCGTGGGCTCCTACTGGATTGATACCTTGGTTCTCAAAAACTGAGGGAAATACTTATGCTACTCTGCTGCATCATCCCTTCCTCTTCGGGCAAAACCAACGCAAGCTCAAGACGTAGCAAGAAGGATTTCTGGCGCCGTTGCCGGGGACTCTACGCAAAAAGTCAATATACCAAGTACCCATCACAATCCCTATCTCTTGCATTACATTATTTGCCATTTGCCTCTCGTTTTCCTCTCCCCCCAATTCACCCTTGCCGTTTTATTTGCCCTCTCTCTCTCTACCCTCCCTCTTTGTTTGCCTCTTTTTGTTTGTTTGCCTTTTTTGCTCATGTGCTAGTTTGATTGCTTGTCGTCATGGCTAGTCCTCTTTATGCTCCTATGTCCCCTGAGTTTGAAGTCCTTCACTTCAAACAAAAGCAAGGAGAAAATTTAAAGGATGCTTGGTTTAGAATGATGGGATCTTATCATAAATGCACCCTAGAAGTAAATTTCAGAATTTTGCTTCGCAACTTTTATGTTGGGCTTAATTTGTCTCATAGACAACTTTTAGATTGTGTTGCCAAGGGCAATTTTATTGAAATTGATCCCAGTATTGCGCATGAAATTATAGAAGGTATAGTAGGAACTTTACCTCAACAAAAGGGGCTCCATCATACCCAAGAGAAAACGCAAGTTTTTGAAAAAATTTGCGAGGTAACTAAGATTTTACAGAAATCTCTTGAACCTCTTAAGAGCGTTAGCTTAAATCTTCACCGCGTGAATATGTTGATTACTCTTTGCAATAAGCGGTTGGATTCTTTAGATCTCAAGATCTCTGAATATGAAGGGAAACGTAAGGAACCTCCCAGATTCGAGCATAACATCGCTAAAAGAATTAAGAATCAAGATGGCAATACTTAGATCTATTCTTGCTCGTTATGCCTAGCTAGGGGCGTTAAACGATAGCGCTTGTTGGGAGGCAACCCAATTTTATTTTTATTCCTTGCTTTTTGATCCTGTTTAGTAATAAATAAATTATTTAACCTCTGTTTTGGTTGTGTTTTTTTGTGTTTAATTAGTGTTTGTGCCAAGTAGAACTGTTGGGAAGACTTGGGGAAAGTCTTGTTGAACTTGCTGTAAAAAACAGAAATTTTAGCGCTCACGAGAACTGCTGTCATTTTTATTTGAAGAGTGCTATTTAGTTAATTATTTTTGCAGATGATTAATAGATAAATTCCTCACGTCCATCAATTTATTTTAGAATTTTTGGGGTTCCATATTTTGCGCTAGCTATAGATTACTACAAACTGTTCTGTTTTGACAGATTCTGTTTTTTGTGTGTTGTTTGCTTATTTTGATGAATCTATGGCTAGTAAAATAGTTTATAATCCATAGAGAAGTTGGAATACAGTAGGTTTAACACAAATATAAATAAAGAATGATTTCATTACAGTACCTTGAAGTGGTCTTTTGTTTTCTTTCGCTAACGGAGCTCACGAGTTTTCTATTTTGAGTTTTGTGTTGTGAAGTTTTCAAGTTTTGGGTGAATTCTTTTGATGGATTATGGAACAAGGAGTGGCAAGAGCCTAAGATTGGGGATGCCCATGGCACCCCCAAGATAATCCATGGACACCAAAAAGTCAAAGCTTGGGGATGCCCCGGAAGGCATCCCCTCTTTCGTCCACTTCCATCGGTAATTTACTTGGAGCTATATTTTTATTCACCAACATGATATGTGTTTTGCTTGGAGCGTCTTGTATTATTTGTGTCTTTGTTTGTTAGTATGCCACTATCATCGTTGTTGTACACACCTTTTGAGAGAGCCATACATGAATTAAAATTTGATAGGATATTCTATGTGCTTCACTTATATCCTTTGAGCTAAATAATTTTGCTCTATGTGCTTCACTTATATCCTTTGAGCTAGATAATTTTGCTCTGTGTTCTTCACTTATATCCTTTGAGCTAGATAATTTTTGCTCTATGTGCTTCACTTATATCCTTTGAGCTAGATAATTTTTGCTCTATGTGCTTCACTTATATCTTTTGAGCGTTATAATTTTGCTCTATGTGCTTTACTTAGATCTTTTAGAGCACGGTGGTGGATTCATTTTAAAGAAACTATTGATCTCTCATGCTTCACTTAAATTAATTTGAGAGTCTCTTAATAGCATGGTAATTTGCCTAATAATAATATGCTTGGTATACAAGATTTGTGAAACTTTCTTGTGAGTGTGTTGAATACTAAGAAAAGATTGAAGCATGATAATTGTTTTGAGATATGGAGGTGATAATATTAAAGTCATGCTAGTTGAGTAGTTGTGAATTTAAAGAATACTTGTGTTGAAGTTTGTGATTCCCGTAACATGCACTATGGTGAACCGTTATGTGATGAAGTCGGAGCATGATTTATTTATTGATTGTATTCCTTATGAGTGGCGGTCGGGGACGAGCGATGGTCTTTTCCTACCAATCTATCCCCCTAGGAGCATGCATGTAATACTTTGCTTTGATAACTTCCAAATTTTTGCAATAAGTATATGAGTTCTTTATGACTAATGTTGAGTCCATGGATCATACGCACTCTCACCCTTCCACCCTTGCTAGCCTCTCTAATACAGCACAACTTTCACCGGTATCATACACGTACCATATCCTTCCTCAAAACAGCCACCATACCTACCTATTATGGCATTTCCATAGCCATTCCGAGATATATTGCCATGCAACTTTCCACCATCTAGTTCATCATGACACATCTATCATTGTCATATTGCTTAGCATGATCATGTAGTTGACATAGTATTTGTGGCAAAGCCACCGTTCATAATTCTTTCATACTTGTCACTCTTGATTCATTGCATATCCCGGTACACCGCCGGAGGCATTCATATAGAGTCATACTTTGTTTTAGTATCGAGTTGTAATCATTGAGTTGTAAATAAATAGAAGTGTGATGATCATCATTCAATAGAGCATTGTCCCAAAGAAAAAGGGAAAGGCCCAAAAAAAGGGGCAATGCTACTATATTTTTTTCCACACTTGTGCTTCAAAGTAGCACCATGATATAGCAAGTCTCATATATTGTGCTTCAAAGTAGCACCATGGTCTTCATATAGAGAGTCTCATATGTTGTCACTTTCATATACTAGTGGGAATTTTATGTTATAGAACTTGGCTTGTATATTCCAATGATGGGCTTCCTCAAATTGCCCTAGGTCTTCATGAGCAAGCAAGTTGGATGCACACCCACTAGTTTCTTTTGTTGAGCTTTCATACATTTATAGCTCTAGTGCATCCGTTGCATGGCAATCCCTACTCACTCGCATTGATATCTATTGATGGGCATCTCCATAGCCCGTTGATACGCCTAGTTGATGTGAGACTATCTTCTCCTTTTTGTCTTCTCCACAACCACCATTCTATTCCACCTATAGTGCTATATCCATGGCTCACGCTCATGTATTGCGTGAAGATTGAAAAAGTTAGAGTATGAAACAATTGCTTGGCTTGTCATCAGGGTTGTGCATGATTTAAATACTTTGTGTGGGGAAGATGGAGCATAGCCAGACTATATGATTTTGTAGGGATAACTTTCTTTGGCCATGTTATTTTGAGAAGACATAATTGCTTTGTTAGTATGCTTGAAGTATTATTATTTTCTATGTCAATATAAACTTTTGTCTTGAATCTTTCTAATCTGAATATTCATACCACAATTAAGAAGGTTTGCATTGAAATTATGCCAAGTAGCACTCCACATCAAAAATTCTCTTTTTATCATTTACCTACTCGAGGACGAGCAGGAATTAAGCTTGGGGATGCCTGATACGTCTCCAACGTATCTATAATTTTTGATTGCTCCAAGCTATATTATCTACTGTTTTGGACTGTATTGGGCTTTATTTTCCACTTTTATATTATTTTTTGGACTAACCTATTAACCGGAGGCCCAGCCCAGAATTGCTGTTTTTTGCCTATTTCAGTGTTTCGGATAAACAGAATATCAAACGGAGTCCAAACGGAATAAAATCTTCGGAAACGTGATTTTCTCACCGAACGTGATCCAGGAGACTTGTACCCTACTGCAAGGGATCAAAGAGGTGGTCACGAGGGTGGGGGAGCCCCCCTAGGGTGTGCCTCCTACCTCGTGGGCCCCTCGGTGCTCCACCGACGTACTCCTTCCTCCTATATATACACACGTACCCCCAAACGATCAGAACAGGAGCCAAAACCGTAATTCCACTGCCACAACTTTCTGTATCCATGAGATCCCATCTTGGGGCCTATTCCGGAGCTCCGCCGGAAGAGGGCCGTCATCACGGAGGGCTTCTACATCATCCTAGCCCCTCCGATGAAGTGTGAGTAGTTTACCTCAGACCTTCGGGTCCATAGTTAGTAGCTAGATGGCTTCTTCTCTCTCTTTGAATCTCAATACAAAGTTCTCCCCCTCTCTTGTGGAGATCTATTCGATGTAATCTTCTTTTTGCGGTGTGTTTGTTCAGACCGATGAATTGTGGGTTTATGATCAAGTCTATCTATGAATAATATTTGAATCTTCTCTGAATTCTTCTATGCATGATTGGTTATCTTTGCAAGTCTCTTTGAATTATCCGTTTGGTTTGGCCAGCTAGATGGTAGTTCTTGCCATGGGAGAAGTTCTTAGCTTTGGGTTCGATCTTGCGGTGTCCTTACGCAATGACAGAAGGGGCAGCAAGGCACGTATTGTATTGTTGCCATCGAGGATAACAAGATGGGGTTTATTTCATATTGCATGAATTTATCTCTCTACATCATGTCATCTTGCTTAAGGCGTTACTCTGTTTTTTAACTTAATACTCTAGATGCATGTTGGATAGCGGTCGATGAGTGGAGTAATAGTAGTAGCTGCAGAATTGTTTCGATCTAGTTGTCACGGACGTGATGCCTATATACATGATCATGCCTAGATATTCTCATAATTATGCACAATTCTATCAATTGCTCAATAGTAATTTGTTCACCCACCGTAGAATACTTATGCTCTTGAGAGAAGCCACTAGTGAAACCTATGGCCCCCGGGTCTGTTCTCATCATATCAATCTCCATCACTTTTATATTGTTTTGTATTTACTTTGCTTTTACTTTTTTCTTTGCATCTTTATATCAAAAATACCAAAAAATATTCTATCTATCAGATCTCACTCTCATAAGTGACCGTGAAGGGCTTGACAAACCCTAATCGCGTTGGTTGTGAGTAGCTATCGCTTTGTGCAGGTACGAGGGACTTGAGTGTGGGCTCCTACTGGATTGATACCTTGGTTCTCAAAAACTGAGGGAAATACTTACGCTACTCTGCTGCATCATCCCTTCCTCTTCGGGGAAAACCAACGCAAGCTCAAGACGTAGCAATCAACATAGTGATGTTCACCATTGAAAACTACTCCATTTCACATGATGATCGGTTATGGTTTAGTTGATTTGGATCACGTGATCACTTAGAGGATTAGAGGGATGTCTATCTAAGTGGGAGTTATTAAGTAAGATGATTAATTGAACTTAAATTTATCATGAACTTAGTACCTGATAGTATCTTGCTTGTCTATGGTTGATTGTAGATAGATGGCCCGTGCTGTTGTTCCATTGAATTTTAATGCGTTCCTTGAGAAAGCGAAGATGAAAGATGACGGTAGCAATTACACGGACTGGGTCCGTAACTTGAGTATTATCCTCATTGCTGCTCAGAAGAATTACGTCATGGAAGCACCGCTAGGTGTACCACCTGCGCCAGCAACTGCAGACATTGTGAATGCCTAGCAGTCATGTGTTGATGACTACTCGATAGTTCAGTGTGCCATGCTTTACGGCTTAGAACTGGGACTTCAACGACGTTTTGAACGCCATGGAGCATATGAGATGTTCGAGGAGTTGAAGTTAATATTTCAAGCAAATGCCCAGATTGAGAGATATGAAGTCTCCAATAAGTTCTATAGCTGCAAGATGGAGGAGAATAGTTCTGTCAGTGAGCATATACTCAAGATGTCTGGGTACTACAATCACTTGATTCAACTGGGAGTTAATCTTTCGGATGATAGCGTCATTGACAGAATTCTCCAATCACTTCCACCAAGTTACAAGAGCTTCGTGATGAACTATAATATGCAAGGGATGGATAAGACAATTCCCGAGCTCTTCGCAATGCTAAAGGCTGCGGAGGTAGAAATCAAGAAGGATCATCAAGTGTTGATGGTCAATAAGACCACCAGTTTCAAGAAGGGTAAAGGGAAGAAGAAGGGGAACTTCAAGAAGAACAGCAAGCAAGTTGCTGCTCAGGAGAAGAAACCCAAGTCTGGACCTAAGCCTGAGACTGAGTGCTTCTACTGCAAGCAGACTGGTCACTGGAAGCGGAACTGCCCCAAGTATTTGGCGGATAAGAAGGATGGCAAGGTGAACAAAGGTATATGTGATATACATGTTATTGATGTGTACCTTACTAAAGCTCGTAGTAGCACCTGGGTATTTGATACTGGTTCTGTTGCTAATATTTGCAACTTGAAACAGGGACTACGGATTAAGAGAACACTAGCAAAGGACGAGGTGCGCGTGGGAAATGGTTCCAAAGTCGATGTGATCGCGGTCGGCATGCTACCTCTACATCTACCTTCGGGGTTAGTATTAGACCTAAATAATTGTTATTTGGTGCCAGCATTGAGCATGATCATTATATCTGGATCTTGTTTGATGTGAGACAGTTATTCATTTAAATCAGAGAATAATGGTTGTTCTATTTATATGAGTAATATCTTTTATGGTCATGCACCCTTGAAGAGTGGTCTATTTTTGATGAATCTCGATAGTAGTGAGACACATATTCATAATGTTGAAGCCAAAAGATGCAAAGTTAATAATGATAGTGCAACTTATTTGTGGCACTGTCGTTTAGGTCATATCAGTGTAAAGCGCATGAAGAAACTCCATGCTGATGGATTTTTGGAATCACTTGATTATGAATCAGTTGATGCTTGCGAACCATGCCTCATGGGCAAGATGACTAAAACGCCGTTCTCCGGAACTATGGAGAGAGCAACAGATTTGTTGGAAATCATACATACAGATGTATGTGGTCCGATGAATGTTGAGGCTCGTGGCGGATATCGTTATTTTGTCACCTTCACAGATGATTTAAGCAGATATGGGTATATCTACTTAATGAAGCATAAGTCTGAAACATTTTAAAAGTTCAAAGAATTTTAGAGTGAAGTTGAAAATCATCGTAACAAGAAAATAAAGTTTCTACGATCTGATCGTGGAGGAGAATATTTGATTTACGAGTTTGGTCTACATTTGAAACAATGCGGAATAGTTTCGCAACTCAGCCACCCAGAACACCACAACGTAATGGTGTGTCCGAACGTCATAATCGTACTTTACTAGATATGGTGCAATCTATGATGTCTCTTACAGATTTACCGCTATCATTTTGGGGTTATGCTTTAGAGACGGCCGCATTCATGTTAAATAGGGCACCATCGAAATCCGTTGAGACAACGCCTTATGAACTGTGGTTTGGCAAGAAACCAAAGTTGTCGTTTCTGAAAGTTTGGGATTGCGATGCTTATGTGAAAAAGCTTCAACCTGATAAGCTCGAACCCAAATCGGAGAAATGTGTCTTCATAGGATACCCAAAGGAGACTGTTGGGTACACCTTCTATCACAGATCCGAAGGCAAGACATTCGTTGCTAAGAATGGATCCTTTCTAGAGAAGGAGTTTCTCTCGAAAGAAGTGAGTGGGAGGAAAGTGGAACTTGATGAGGTAACTGTACCTACTCCTCTATTGGAAAGTAGTTCATCACAGAAACCAGTTTCTGTGATGCCTACACCAATTAGTGAGGAAGTTAATGATGATGATCATGGAACTTCAGATCAAGTTACTACTGAACCTCGTAGATCAACCAGAGTAAGATCCGCACTAGAGTGGTACGGTAATCCTGTTCTGGAAGTCATGCTACTAGATCATGATGAACCTACAAACTATGAAGAAGCGATGGTGAGCCCAGATTCCGCAAAATGGCTTGAGGCCATGAAATCTGAGATGGGATCCATGTATGAGAACAAAGTGTGGACTTTGGTTGACTTGCCCGATGATCGGCAAGCAATTGAGAATAAATGGATCTTCAAGAAGAAGACTGACGCTGACGGTAATGTTACTATCTACAAAGCTCGACTTGTTGCGAAAGGTTTTCGACAAGTTCAAGGGATTGACTACGATGAGACTTTCTCACCCATAGCGATGCTTCAGTCTATCCGAATCATGTTAGCAATTGCCGCATTTTATGATTATGAAATTTTGCAAATGGATGTCAAAACTGCATTCCTGAATGGATTTCTGGAAGAAGAGTTGTATATGATGCAACCAGAAGGTTTTGTCGATCCAAAGGGAGCTAACAAAGTGTGCAAGCTCCAGTGATCCATTTATGGACTGGTGCAAGCCTCTCGGAGTTGGAATAAACGCTTTGATAGTGTGATCAAAGCATCTGGTTTTATACAGACTTTTGGAGAAGCCTGTATTTACAAGAAAGTGAGTGGGAGCTCTGTAGCATTTCTAATATTATATGTGGATGACATATTGTTGATTGGAAATGATATAGAATTTCTGGATAGCATAAAGGGATACTTGAATAAGAGTTTTTCAATGAAAGACCTCGGTGAAGCTTCTTATATATTGGGCATCAAGATCTATAGAGATAGATCAAGATGCTTAATTGGATTTTCACAAAGCACATACCTTGACAAAGTTTTGAAGAAGTTCAAAATGGATCAAGCAAAGAAAGGGTTCTTGCATGTGTTACAAGGTGTGAAGTTGAGTAAGACTCAATGCCCGACCACTGCAGAAGATAGAGAGAAAATGAAAGATGTTCCCTATGCTTCAGCCATAGGCTCTATCATGTATGCAATGCTGTGTACCAGACCTGATGTGTGCCTTGCTATAAGTCTAGCAGGGAGGTACCAAACTAATCCAGGAGTGGATCACTGGACAGCGGTCAACAACATCCTGAAATACCTGAAAAGGACTAAGGATATGTTTCTCTTATATGGAGGTGACAAAGAGCTCATCATAAACGGTTACGTTGATGCAAGCTTTTACACCGATCCGGACGATTCTAAATCGCAAACCGGATACGTGTTTACATTGAACGGTGGAGCTGTCAGTTGGTGCAGTTCTAAACAAAGCATTGTGGCGGGATCTACATGTGAAGCGGAGTACATAGCTGCTTCAGAAGCAGCAAATGAAGGAGTCTGGATGAAGGAGTTCATATCCGATCTAGGTCTCATACTTAGTGCATCGGGTCCAATGAAAATCTTTTGTGACAATACTGGTGCAATTGCCTTGGCGAAGAATTCCAGATTTCACAAGAGAACCAAGTACATCAAGAGACGCTTCAATTCCATTCGGGATTTAGTCCAGGTGGCAGACATAGAAATTTGCAAGATACATACGGATCTGAATGTTGTAGACCCGTTGACTAAGCCTCTTCCACGAGCAAAACATGATCAGCACCAAGGCTCCATGGGTGTTAGAATCATTACTGTGTAATCTAGATTATTGACTCTAGTGCAAGTGGGAGACTGATGGAAATATGCCCTAGAGGCAATAATAAAGTTATTATTTATTTCCTTATATCATGATAAATGTTTATTATTCATGCTAGAATTGTATTAACCGGAAACATAATACATGTGTGAATACATAGACAAACATATTGTCACTAGTATGCCTCTACTTGACTAGCTCGTTGATCAAAGATGGTTATGTTTCCTAACCATAGACATGAGTTGTCATTTGATTAACGGGGTCACATAATTAGGAGAATGATGTGATTGACATGACTCATTCCGTTATCTTAGCACCCGATCGTTTAGTATGCTGCTATTGCTTTCTTCATGACTTATACATGTTCCTATGACCATGAGATTATGCAGCTCCCGTTTACCAGAGGAACACTTTGCGTGCTGCCAAATGTCACAACATAACTGGGTGATTATAAAGGTGCTCTACAGGTGTCTCCAAAGGGGGAATCACCTTTGCGTGCTGCCAAATGTCACACCGGTGGGAGTAGGACTCCTCCTGGCGCACCCTATCCCTGGCCGGCCGCACCCCCCCCCTTGCTCCTTTATATACGAGGGCAGGGGCACCCTAGAGACACAACAATTGATCATTTGATCTTTTAGCCGTGTGCGATGCCCCCCTCCACCATAGTCCACCTCGATATTACTGTAGCGGTGCTTAGGCGAAGCCCTGCATCGGTAGAACATCAACATCGTCACCACGCCGTCGTGCTGACGAAACTCTCCCTCAACACTCGGCTGGATCAGAGTTCGAGGGACGTAATCGGGCTGAACGTGTGCTGAACTCGGAGGTGCCGTGCATTCGGTACTTGATCGGTCAGATCGTGAAGACGTACGACTACATCAACCGCGTTGTGCTAACGCTTCTGCTTTCGGTCTACGAGGGTACATGGACAACACTCTTCCCTCTCGTTGCTGTGCATCACCATGATCTTGCGTGTGCCTGGGTTTTTTTTTGAAATTACTACGTTCCCCAACACAGACATGGCCTCGGAACACTGGAGACCGAAAGGTCGAACGTGAATCATATAGTAGATATGATCAACATAGAGATGTTCACCATTGAAAACTACTCCATCTCACGTGATGATCGGACATGGTTTAGTTGATATGGATCACGTGATCATTTAGATGACTCGAGGGATGTCTATCTAAGTGGGAGTTCTTAAGTAATATGATTAATTGAACTTAATTTATCATGAACTTGGTCCTAATAGTATTTGCATATCTATGTTGTGTTGGGGAACGCGGTAATTTCAAAAAAAAATCCTACGTACACACAAGATCATGGTGATGCATAGCAACGAGAGGGGAGAATATTGTCTATGTACCCTCGTAGACCGTAAGCGGAAGCATTATGACAACGCGGTTGATGCAGTCGTACGTCTTCACGATCGACCGATCCTAGTACTCAAAGTACGGCACCTCCGCGTTCTGCACACATTCAGCTCAGTGACGTCCCACGAACTCACGATCCAGCAGAGTGTCGAGGGAGAGTTTCGTCAGCATGACGGGTGTGATGACGGTGATGATGACGCTACCGGAACAGGGCTTCGCCTAAGCAACACTATGATATGACCGAGGTGGATTATGGTGGAGGGGGCACCACACACGGCTGGAAACAATCAACTTGTGTGTCCTAGGGTGCCCCCCTGCCCTTGTATATAAAGGTGCAAGGGGGAGGCCGGCCGGCCCTTGGGGCGCACCAGGAGAGGAGGAGTCCTCCTCCTAGTAGGAGTTGGACTCCCCTTTCCTACTCCTACTAGGAGGGGGAAAGGAAGGAGGAGAGGGAGAAGGAAAGGGGGGCGCCGCCCCCCTTCCCTAGTACAATTTGGACCAGA
This sequence comes from Triticum dicoccoides, assembly GCF_002162155.2. Taxonomy (NCBI): domain Eukaryota; kingdom Viridiplantae; phylum Streptophyta; class Magnoliopsida; order Poales; family Poaceae; genus Triticum; species Triticum dicoccoides. Next base: position 486,565,300 of record NC_041380.1, read on the forward strand.
GGGGAAGGGGGCGCGGCCTGCCCTGGCCGGCCCTCTCTCTCTCTCTCTCCACTAAGGCCCATGTGGCCCATTAGTTCTCCCGGGGGGTTCCGATAACCCTCCGGTACTCCGGTTTTCTCCGAAATCACCCAGAACACTTATGGTGTCTGAATATAGCCGTCCAATATATCAGTCTTTATGTCTCGACTATTTCAAGACTCCTCGTCGTGTCCGTGCTCACATCCGGGACTCCGAATTACCTTCGGTACATCAAAACACATAAACTCATAATAACGATCGTCACCGAATGTTAAGCGTGCGGACCCTACGGGTTCAAGAACTATGTAGACATGACCGAGACACGTCTTCGGTCAATAACCAATAGCGGAACCTGGATGTTCATATTGGCTCCCACATATTCTATGAAGATCTTTATCGGTCAAACCACATAACGATATACATTGTTCCCTTTGTCATCGGTATGTTACTTGCCCGAGATTCGATCATCGGTATCTCAATACCAAGTTCAATCTCGTTACCAGCAAGTCTCTTTACTCATTCTGTAATGCTACATCCAGTAACTAACTCATTAGCTACATTGCTTGCAAGGCTTATAGTGATGTGCATTACCGAGAGGGCCCAGAGATACCTCTCCGACAATCGGAGCGAAAAATCCTAATCTCGATCTATGCCAACTCAACAAACACCATCGGAGACACCTGTAGAGCACCTTTATAATCACCCAGTTACGCTGTGACGTTTGGTAGCACACAAAGTGTTCCTCCGATATTCGAGAGTTGCATGATCTCATAGTCATAGGAACATGTATAAGTTATGGAGAAAGCAATAGCAAAAAAACTAAATGATCATCGTGCTAAGCTAACGGATGGGTCTTTGTCAATCACATCCTTCTCTAATGATGTGATCCATTAATCAAATGACAACTCATGTCTATGGTCAGGAAACATAACCATCATTGATTAAGCGAGCTAGTCAAGTAGAGGCATACTAGTGACACTCTGTTTGTCTATGTATTCACACATGTACTAAGTTTCTGGTTAATACAATTCTAGCATGAATAATAAACATTTATCATGATATAAGGAAATATAAATAACAACTTTATTATTGCCTCTAGGGCATATTTCCTTCAGTCTCCCACTTGCACTAGAGTCAATAAGCTAGATTACATTGTAATGATTCTAACACCCATGGAGTCTTGGTGTTGATCATGTTTTGCTCGTGAGAGAGGCTTAGTCAACAGGTCTACAACATTCATATCCGTATGTATCTTGCAAATCTCTATGTCTCCCTCCTTGACTTGATCGCGGATGGAATTGAAGTGTCTCTTGATGTGCTTGGTTCTCTTGTGAAATCTGGATTCCTTTGCCAAGGCAATTGCACCAGTATTGTCACAAAAGATTTTCATTGGACCCGATGCACTAGGTATGACACCTAGATCGGATATGAACTCCTTCATCCAGAATCCTTCATTTGCTGCTTCCGAAGCAGCTATGTACTCCACTTCACACGTAGATCCCGCCACGACGCTCTGCTTGGAACTGCACCAACTTACAGCTCCACCATTTAATAAAAACACGTATCCGGTTTGTGAGTTAGAGTCATCCGGATCAGTGTAAAAGCTTGCATCAACGTAACCATTTACGACGAGCTCTTTGTCATCTCCATATACGAGAAACATATCCTTAGTCCTTTTCAGGTATTTCAAGGTATTCTTGACCGTTGTCTAGTGATCCACTCCTGGATTACTTCGGTACCTCCCTGCTAAACTGATAGCAAGGCACACATCAGGTCTGGTACACAGCATTGAATACATGATAGAGCCTATGGCTGAAGCATAGGGAACACCTTTCATTTTCTCTCTATCTTCTGCAGTGGTCGGGCATTGAGTCTGACTCAACTTCACACCTTGTAACACAGGCAAGAACCCTTTCTTTGCCTGATCCATTTTGAACTATTTCAAAACTTTACCAAGGTATGTGCTTTGTGAAAGTCCAATTAAGTGTCTTGATCTATCTTTATAGATCTTAATGCCCAATATATAAGCAGCTTCACCGAGGTCTTTCATTGAAAAATTCTTATTCAAGTATCCTTTTATGCTATTCAGAAATTCAGTATCATTTCCGATCAACAATATGTCATCTACATATAATATCAGAAATGCTACAGAGCTCCTACTCACTTTCTTGTAAATACAGGCTTCTCCAAAAGTCTGTATAAAACCATATGCTTTGATCACACTATCAAAGCGTATATTCCAACTCCGAGAGGCTTGCACCAGTCCATAAATGGATCGCTAGAGCTTGCACACTTTTTTAGCACCTTTTGGATCGACAAAACCTTCTGGTTGCATCATATACAACTCTTCTTTAAGATATCCATTAAGGAATGTAGTTTTGACATCCATTTGCAAAATTTCATAATCATAAAATGCGGTAATTGCTAACATGATTCGGACGGACTTAAGCATCACTACGGGTGAGAAAGTCTCATCGTAGTCAACTCCTTGAACTTGTCGAAAACCTTTTGCAACAAGTTGAGCTTTGTAGACAGTAACATTACCGTCAGCGTCAGTCTTCTTCTTGAAGATCCATTTATTCTCTATGGCATGCCGATCATCGAGCAAGTCAACCAAAGTCCACACTTTGTTCTCATACATGGATCCCATCTCAGATTTCATGGCCTCGATCCATTTTGCGGAATCTGGGCTCATCATCGCTTCCTCATAGTTCGTAGGTTCGTCATGGTCAAGTAACATGACTTCTAGAATAGGATTATCGTACCACTCTGGTGCGGATCTTACTCTGGTTGACCTACGAGGTTCGATAGTAACTTGATCAGAAGTTTCATGATCATCATCATTAGCTTCCTCACTTACTGGTGTAGGAATCACTGGAACTGATTTCAGTAATGAACTATTTTCCAATAAGGGAGAAGGTACAATTACTTCATCAAGTTCTATTTTCCTCCCACTCACTTCTTTCGAGAGAAACTCCTTCTCTAGAAAGGATCCATTCTTAGCAACGAATATATTGCCTTCGGATCTGTGATAGAAGGTGTACCCAACAGTCTCCTTTGGGTATCCTATGAAGACCATTTCTCCGATTTGGGTTTGAGCTTATCAGGTTGAAGCTTTTTCACATAAGCATCGTAGCCCCAAACTTTAAGAAACGACAACTTGGGTTTCTTGCCAAACCACAGTTCATAAGGTGTCGTCTCAATGGATTTAGATGGTGCCCTATTTAACGTGAATGTAGCTGTCTCTAAAGCATAACCCCAAAACTATAGCGGTAAATCAGTAAGAGACATCATAGATTGCACCATATCCAGTAAAGTACGATTACGATGTTCGGACACACCATTACGCTGTGGTGTTCCGGGCGGCGTGAGTTGCGAAACTATTCCGCGTTGTTTTAGATGAAGACCAAACTCGTAACTCAAATATTCTCCTCCACGATCAGATCATAGAAACTTTATTTTCTTGGTACGATAATTTTCCACTTCACTCTGAAATTCTTTGAACTTTTCAAATGTTTCAGACTTATGTTTCATTAAGTAGATATACCCATATCTGCTCAACTCATTTGTGAAGGTGAGAAAATAACGATATCCGCCGCGAGCTTCAATGTTCATTAGACCACATACATCAGTATGTATGATTTCCAATAACTCTGTTGCTCTCTTCATTGTTCCGGAGAACGGAGTTTTAGTCATCTTGCCCATGAGGCATGGTTCGCAAGTACCAAGTGATTCCAGAAGTCCATCAGAATGGAGTAACTTCATGTGCATTACATCAATATGACCCAAACGGCAGTGCCACAAATAAGTTGCACTATCATTATCAACTCTGCATCTGTTGGCTTCAATACTATGAACATGTGTATCACTACTATCAAGATTTAGTAAAAATAGACCACTCATCAAGGATGCATGACCATAAAAGATCTATACCTACTAATAAAGCAAGATGCATTTCGCCAATTTTTTCATCCGTTCACCATCAAAAAGAAATTTTTTCCCTATCCGAGGTGGTACTAAATTCGTATGTCTTTGTCAGCTAGAAAACAAAAATTGCATGTGGGCCGCGCGTTGTGGCCCAGTGAAACCAGCCCACTTATTTTTCAGTCGATGCAGCTGGGAAAACTTTATTTTTCCGCATAGGGCGACAGGTAGTTGGGGTTTCGTAAAGAACAACCAATAATGGTCTGGCCTATTTTTTCTTATTTGTGTGTTTTACTTCTATATTTATTCTCTTTTACCTATCTCTTTTTCCCTTCCAAGTTTATTTTTGTTTTAGAATTTATTTCGTAAATTAAAAATTCTCAAAAAATGTTCAAAATAAAAAAAAATGGAAAATGTTGAGAATTCTAAAATATTATTCATATTTGGAAAATATTCGAATCTTGCAAAACGTTTTCCATTTTTTAAAAAAAAATGTTTTTCAAAATTGTTTTGGATTTATAAAAATAAAATTGCATTTCAAAAAATGCTCCAAATTAAAAAAATTGTTTTAGTGAAATTCTCACAATTAAAAATAATGTTCCTATATAAAAGATATACATTTTATAAAAAACTTGTGAATTTTCAACACATGTACCCATTGTAAAAAAATGTTCACTAATTAAAATAATGTTAATGTTTTTAAAAAGGTTGGTGTTTTCAGAAAATGTTTGAGAATTTTAAAGATGTTCTGTTTCATATTTTTTTCGAGTTTTTCCAAAAGTATACATAATTTGATAGTTGGGGTTTCGTAAAGGACAACTAATAATGGTCTGGCCTATTTTTATTTATTTGTGTGTTTTACTTCTATATTTATTCTCTTTTCCCTGTCTCTTTTTTCCCTTCCAAGTTTATTTTTGTTTTAGAATTTATTTCGTAAATTAAAAATTCACAAAAAATGTTCAAAATAAAAAAAGGAAAATGTTGAGAATTCCAAAATATTATTCATATTTGGAAAAATATTCGAATCTTGCAAAACATTTTCCATTTTTTTTTAAAAAAGTTTTACAAAATTGTTTGGGATTTATAAAAAGGAAATTGCATTTCAAAAAATGCTCCAAATTGAAAAAATATTTTTGTTTTAGTGAAATTTTCACAATTAAAAATAATGTTCCTATATAAAAGATACACATTTTCTAAAAAACTTATGAATTTTCAACACATGTACCCGTTTTAAAAAAATTGTTCACTAATTCAAATAATGTTAATGTTTTTTAAAAGGTTGGTGTTTTCAGAAAATGTTTGTGAATTTTAAAGATGTTCCCTTTCTTTTTTTTTGAGTTTTTCCAAAAGTATACATAATTTCAAATAACTTTTCAGGATTTAAAAAATTGTTCATGTTTCTTAGAATATTCATAAACTTCATACCTTAAAATGCCCCGATTGAAAGGAAAAGTATATTGAATAAGTCATGGGCCTTTTCTGGCGTACGATGATGTAACAAAACTCTTAAAGAATGAAAAATTAGCAGATTGATTCCTTCACATGCGGCGAAACCGGGAAACTAAATGTTTCTTTTTCGTGTGCACACAGGGTTTTGTTTGCACATATTATTCTCACTAACTTTAAATGCATACTATTTTATCTCCCGTTGCAACGCACGGGCATATGTGCTAGTATTACTCATATAAATAGAACTACCATTATTCTCTGATTTAAATGAATAACCATCTCGCATCAAACAAGATCCAGATACAATGTTCATGCTCAATGCTCGCACCAAATAACAATTATTTAGGTCTAAAACTAATCCCGAAGGTAGATGTAGAGGTGGCGTGCCGACGGCGATCACATCGACTTTGGAACCATTTCCCACACGCATTGTCACCTCGTCCTTAGCCAATCTTCGCTTAATCCGTAGTCCCTATTTCGACTTGCAAATATTAGCAACTGAACCAGTATCAAATACCCAGGCACTACTGCGAGCATTAGTAAGGTACACATCAATAACATGTATATCAAATATACCTTTCACTTTGTCATCCTTCTTCTCCGTCAAATACTTGGGGCAGTTCCGCTTCCAGTGACCAGTTCCTTTGCAGTAGAAGCACTCAGTCTCGGGCTTAGGTCCAGACTTGGGTTTCTTCACTTGAGTAGCAACTGGCTTGCTGTTGTTCTTGAAGTTCCCCTTCTTCCCTTTATCCTTTTTCTTTAAACTAGTGGTCTTGTTGACCATCAACACTTGATGATCCTTCTAGATTTCTACCTCCGCAGCTTTTAGCATTGCGAAGAGCTCGAGAATCGTCTTATCCATCCCTTGTATATTATAGTTCATCACGAAGCTCTGTAGCTTGGTGGCAGTGATTCAAGAACTCTGTCAATGATACCATCATCAGGAAGATTAGTTGAGTCAAGTGGTTATGGTACCCAGACATTCTGAGTATATGTTCACTGACAGAACTATTCTCCTCTATCTTGCAGCTGTAGAACTTATTGGAGACTTCATATCTCTCAATCCGGGCATTTGCTTGAAATATTAACTTCAACTCCTAGAACATCTCATATGCTCCATGACGTTCAAAATATCGTTGAAGTCCCGGTTCTAAGCCGTAAATCATGGCACACTGAACTATCGAGTAGTCATGAGCTTTGCTCTGCCAGGTGTTCACAACATCTCGCATTGCTCCTGTAGCGGGTTTGTCACCTGGTGGTGCTTTCAGGATGTAATTCTTCTGTGCATCATTGAGGATAATCTCAAGTTATGGACCCAGTTCGTGTAGTTGCTACCATCATCTTTCAACTTAGCTTTCTCTAGGAGCGCATTAAAATTCAACGGAACAACAGCACGGGTCATCTATCTACAACAACATAGACATGCAAAATACTATCAGGTACTAAGTTCATGATAAATTAAAGTTCAATTAATCAAATTACTTAAGAACTCCCACTTAGATAGATATCTCTCTAATCATCTAAGTGATCACGTGATCCATATCAACTAAACCATGTCCGATCATCACGTGAGATGGAGTAGTTTTTAGTGGTGAACATCACTATGTTGATCATATCTACTATATGATGCATGCTCGACCTTTCGGTCTCAGGTGTTCTGAGGCCATATCTGCATATGCTAGGCTCGTCAAGTTTATCCCGAGTATTCTGCGTGTGCAAAACTGGCTTGCACCCGTTGTATGTGAATGTTGAGCTTATCACACCCGATCATCACGTGGTGTCTCGGCACGACGAACTGTAGCAACGGTGCATACTCAGGGAGAACACTTATACCTTGAAATTTAGTGAGAGATCATCTTATAATGCTACCGCCGAACTAAGCAGAATAAGATGCATAAAGGATAAACATCACATGCAATCAATATAAGTGATATGATATGGCCATCATCATCTTGTGCCTTTGATCTCCATCTTCAAAGCACCATCATGATCACCATCGTCACCGGCTTGACACCTTGATCTCCATCGAAGCATCGTTGTCGTCTCGCCAACTATTACTACTACGACTATCGCTACCACTTAGTGATAAAGTAAAGCAATTACAGGGTGATTGCATTTGATACAATAAAGCGACAACCATATGGCTCCTGCCAGTTGCCGATAACTGTGTTACAAAACATGATCATCTCATACAATAAAATTTAGCATCAGGTCTTGACCATATCACATCACAACATGCCCTGCAAAAACAAGTTAGACGTCCTCTACTTTGTTGTTGCAAGTTTTACGTGGTTGCTACAGACTAAGCAAGAACCGTTCTTACCTACGCATCAAAAACCACAACGCGATATAGTGATTGCTTTTTGATCTTCAGAAAGAACCCTGTTCATTGAATCCGATTCAACTAAAGTTGGAGAAACTGACACCCATCGGCCACCTGTGTGCGAAGCACGTCGGTAGAATCAGTCTCGCGTAAGCGTACGCGTAATGTCGGTCTGGACCGCTTCATCCAACAATACCGCCGAATCAAGAAACAACTAGTGACGGCAAGCAATATATATATACCCACGCCCACAACTCCTTTGTGTTCTACTCATGCATATAACATCTACGCATAAACCTAGCTCGGATGCCACTGTTGGGTAACGCAGTAATTTCAAAATTTTCCTACGCACACGCAAGATTATGGTGATGCATATCAACAAGAGGGGAGTGTGTTGTCCACGTACCCTCGTAGACCGTAAGCGGAAGCGTTATGACAACACGGTTGATGTAGTCGTACATCTTCACGATCGACCGATCCTAGTACCGAAAGTACGACACCTCCGCGATCTGCACATGTTCGGCTCGGTGACGTCCCACGAACTCTCGATCCAGCTGAGTGTCGAGGGAGAGCTTTGTCAGCATGACGGCGTGATGACGGTGATGATGATGCTAGCGGAACAGGGCTTCGCCTAAGCACTGCTACGATATGACCGAGGTGGATTATACTGGAGGGGGGCACCGCACACGGCTAAGGGATCAATGATCAACTTGTGTCTCTATGGGGTGCCCCCTCCCCTGTATATAAAGGAGTGGAGGAGGGGGAGGGCCGGCCCTCTATGGCGCACCCTGGAGGAGTCCTACTCCCTCCGGGAGTAGGATTCCCCCCTTCCCTAGTTGTACTAGGAGAGAAGGAAGGGGGAGAGAGGGAGGAAGGAAAGGGGGGCCGCCCCCTTCCTAGTCCAATTTGGACCAGAGGGGGAGGGTGAAGGAAATATGCCCTAGAGGCAATAATAAAGTTGTTATTTATATTTCCTTATATCATGATAAATGTTTGTTATTCATGATAGAATTGTATTAACCGGAAACTTAGTACATGTGTGAATACATAGACAAACAGAGTGTCACTAGTATGCCTCTACTTGACTAGCTCGTTAATCAAAGATGGTTATGTTTCCTAGCCATGGACAAAGAGTTGTCATTTGATAAGCGGGATCACATCATTAGAGAATGATGTGATTGACTTGACCCATCCGTTAGCTTAGCGCGATGATCATTACAGTTTCATTGCTACTGCTTTCTTCATGACTTATACATGTTCCTCAGACTATGAGATTATGCAACTCTCGAATACCGGAGGAACACCTTGTGTGCTATCAAACGTCACAACGTAACTGGGTGATTATAAAGATGCTCTACAGGGGTCTCCGATGGTGTTTGTTGAGTTGGCATAGATCAAGATTAGGATTTGTCACTCCGTGTATCGGAGAGGTATCTCTTGGCCCTCTCGGTAATGCACACCACTATAAGCCTTGCAAGCATTGTGACTAATGAGTTAGTTGCAGGATGATGCATTACGGAATGAGTAAAGAGACATGCCGGTAACGAGATTGAACTAGGTATGAGGATACCGACGATCGAATCTCGGGCAAGTAACATATCGATGACAAAAGGAACAACGTATGTTGTTATGCGGTTTGACCGATAAAGATCTTCGTAGAATATGTAGGAGCCAATATGAGCATCCAGGTTCCGCTATTGGTTATTGACCGGAGATGAGTCTCGGTCATGTCTACATAGTTCTTGAACCCGTAGGGTCCGCACGCTTAACGTTCTGTGACGATTTGTATTATGAGTTATGTGATTTGATGGCCGAAGTTTGTTCGGAGTCCCAGATGAGATCGGGAATATGATGTGGAGTCTCGAAATGGTCGATACGTAAAGATCGATATATTGAAAGGCTATATTCGGACATCGGAAAGGTTCCGAGTGATTCGGGTATTTTTCGGAGTATCGAAGAGTTACGAGAATTCGTATTGGGCCTTAATGGGCCATACGGGAAGGGAGAGAAAGGCCTCAAGGGTGGTCGCGCTCCTTCCCCATGGACTGGTCTGAATTGGACTAGGGAAAGGGGGCGCCCCCTTCCTTCCTTCTCCTTCTCCCTTCCCTTTTTCCTATTCCATGTGGGAGGTGGAATCCTACTAGGACTAGGAAGTCCTAGTAGGACTCCACACTTTGGACGCGCCCTATGATGGCCGGCCTCCTCCTCCCTACATCCTTTATATACGTGGCCAGGGGGCACCCCATAGACACACAAGTTGATCATTGATCCCTTAGCCGTGTGCGGTGCCCCCCTCCACCATAACCCACCTCGGTCATATCATCGTAGTGCACAGGCGAAGCCCTGCGATGGTAGCATCATCATCACCGTCATCACGTCATCGTGCTGACAAAGCTCTCCCTCGGCACTCAGTTGGATCGAGAGTTCGTGCGACGTCACCGAGCCAAACGTGTGCAGATCGCGGAGGTGCCGTACTTTCGGTACTAGGATCGTTCGATCGTGAAGACGTATGACTACATCAACCGTGTTGTCATAATGCTTCCGTTTACGGTCTACGAGGGTACGTAAACAATACTCTCCCCTCTTGTTGCTATGCATCACCATGATCTTGCGTGTGCGTACGAATTTTTTTGAAATTACTACATTCCCCAATAGAGGGGGCACGCGGCCTGCCCTGGCTGCCTCTCTCTCTCTCCACTAAGGCCCATTAGGGTCCATATACTCCCTGGGGGGTTCCGGTAACCCCCTGGTACTCCGGTATATGCCCGAACTCACTCGTAACCTTTCCGGTGTCCAAACATAGGCTTCCAATATATCGATATTTATGTCTCGACCATTTCAAGACTACTCGTCATGCCCGTGATCACATCCGGGACTCTGAACAACCTTCGGTTCATCAAAACACATAAACTCATAATACCGATCGTCACCGAACGTTAAGCGTGGGACCCTACGGGTTCGAGAACTATGTAGACATGACTGAGACATGTCTCCGGTCAATAACCAATAGCGGAACCTGGATGTTTATATTGGCTCCCACATATTTTACGAAGATCTTTATCGGTCAAACCGCATAACGATATACATTGTTCCCTTTGTCATCGGTATGTACTTGCCCGAGATTCGATCGTCGGTATCTCAATACCTAGTTCAATCTCGTTACCGGTAAGTCTCTTTACTCGTTTCATAATGCATCATCCCGCAACTAACTCATTAGTCACATTGCTTGCAAGGCTTATATTGATGTGCATTACCGAGAGGGCCCAGAGATACCTCTCCGACAATTGGAGTGACAAATCCTAATCTCGATCTATGCCAACTCAACAAACACCATCGGAGACACCTGTAGAGCACCTTTATAATCACCCAGTTACGTTGTGATGTTTGGTAGCACACAAAGTGTTCCTCCGGTATTCGGGAGTTGCATGATCTCATAGTCATAGGAACATGTATAAGTTATGGAGAAAGCAATAGCAACAAACTAAACGATCATCGTGCTAAGCTAACAGATGGGTCAAGTCAATCACATCATTCTCTAATGATGTGATCCCATTAATCAAATGACAACTCATGTCTATGGTTAGGAAACATAACCATCATTGATTCAACGAGCTAATCAAGTAGAGGGAAACTAGTGTCACTGTTTGTCTATACATTCACACATGTACTAAGTTTCCGGTTAATACAATTCTAGCACGAATAATAAACATTTATCATGATATAAGGAAATATAAATAACAACTTTATTATTGCCTCTAGGGCATATTTCCTTCAGAGGAGGAATGTGCAGTCTTCTTGGAGTAGTAGTATTTATAACCGAGTACTAATACGCTTCTAAGTGGGAAACCGTTTAGGTTTTGATCGGTGTGAACTGGTTTGCAATTAAATATAGCATGGTAGTAATTTGGAATGTGACGGGACACAGGCTCAAAATTTATTGACGGTTCTATAATTTCTAAGTGTGACACTATTTCTGGATGGCGTAACGTGAGCACGCTTTTTCGGCCGTGTACGTGGCATTTGCACCATAGGGTGCACCTCAATAGGCAATGTCAACACACGTCTTGTTCCAACAATTGTGCACGCTTGTTATTACCATCACACACACTTCTTTTAATTAGAATGTGTGCCCGCCTAATGCACACACGTTGATCTGTCTAACTGTTTCTGTTTGTTGTGGCTAATCGCAAACAGTTCATTCGTGTGAAGTGTATGTCGTCAATTGCAGACACACATTGTTCTGTCTAACCGTTTCTGTTGTGTTGTCTAATCGCAACAGTTAATCCGTGTGAAACGCATGCCCTCAATCACACACACCTTCATCTGGCTGCTCGTTTCTGTTGTTCCGCCTCATCACAAACAGTTAATCCGACTGAACTGTATGACGTATATCGCACACGCCTTCATTTGGTTGCCCATTTCTGTTCTTCTTCCTCATCACAAACAGTTCATTGAACTAAACCGTATGCCCCGCATCACACACGCAACTAAAATCTGAACCGTATTTGATGTATCTGCCATCGCAAACATTTTGCATTTTTGATCATTTTTTACATCACCGTTTACGATTAATGCATCACATACAGTTTCGTCGAAGGGTCTCTAATTGTAGTATCGCGTTAGTAGCATCCTGCAGTACTGCTCGTTCCATAATACAAACCCCGTGACTAAACTCATTAGTCACATGAAGCTTCTTATGATGTTGTATTACCGAGAGAGCACAGGGATGCCTCTTTGTCACATGGAGTGGCAAATCACAGTCTCGATCCATGCAACCAATAGACACCTTCGGCAATACTCGTAAAACACATTTATGATCACCCAGTTATGGAGTGACATTTGATAGCACACAAAATATTCCTCCGATATCCGAGAGTGGCGTGATCTTATTTGTCTAAGGAAATGACACTTGTCATGAAGAAAGTTGTAGCAAATAACTAAACAATCTGATGCTAAGCTTACGGTTTGGTCCGTCCATCACATCATCTCCTAATGATGTGATCCCCTTATCAAATGAAAACTCATGACTATAGTTAGGAAACCTTAACCATCTTTGATCAACGAGCTAGTCTAGCAGAGGCTTACTAGGGACACGGTGTAGTTTATGTACTCACACGTGTATTTAAGTTTACATAGTTTTGTTATTGCCTCTAGGGCATATTTCCAACAGTCCGCCACTTGCACTAGAGTCAATAATCTAGTTTACATAGTTTTGAATCTAACACCAATGGAGTCTTGGTACTAATCATGTTTTGCTCGTGGAAGAGGTTTAGCCAACGGTTCTACCATATTCAGATCTGTATGAACTTTGCAAAGTTCTAAGGTTCGTGCCAATGCAAGTTAGGGCTCCCTTTATGCAATCAAAGAACTTTTTTCGTATCAAGTGGGCTTGTTTGGGGGCAATGTAGGCAACCAAACACACCCGCGAAAACTTCTAAAATGAGTCCGTAGAAAAGGAGAAAATTTGGCTCCCAGGACGAGATGCTCGTGTGGATGAATAGTAAAATCAGAAAAAATAGCAAACAAATTCAAAAATTCTAATTTTTTGGTCTGCACGATGCTCGAATGCATGACACTCGTGCAAAATTGGCTGGTGTTTAGAAGGTTGGAAAAAGCGATATGCGTAAGCGAGGCAGTTCGCCTTTGCCTAATGCCCAGGCGGTGCTTAAGCGCCCTAGGCGCAGCCTATGTAGTTTTTTTTATTATTAGGGTGTATATGTGGTTATTATATGTGTACTTTATTAATTTAGGGCATATAAGAATGTTAACTACCAGTTACTACAATTGGAATATGGCCCTTTTGGCATATCAGTGCAATATGGCATGATTTCTCGCTTGGGTAGACAATTTCTTACTTGCTCTGCCTAGACTTCTGTTTATGCCCTAGGCGAGGCGTTTGGCCAGTGTCTAGCGCCTAGACGTGCTTAAGCGTCTCCTAGGCACTGCCTTTTGCAACAGACTTTAGATATCTGAGTAGCTCTCAGAAAACAATTGGCTTGTGAGGAAGTTTGAAAAAACGCATTATTTAGAGCTTATTTTGTCTTTTTGCCACCAGCTTCTTGAAATTGATTTACCCATGCTTTTTTGCACGCTCCTGGCATGCTAAACCATCTTGCATGAAAAAACAGAACCTTTTGAATATATCTGCTATTTTAGAAACTTTTCAAAACGGTTTAGAAAAATACAATATTGGCCCGACCTATTAGCGAAGTGTCAAAGACTACACCTATGCTACCATGTCAACCAATATGTATCGCTCGTTGTGAGCGTTTACATGAAGGTCGCCCATAGAGGTATCTAAGCGGTAGCGTACTCTTCTGGCCGTTTATTATATTTATTATTTATATATCTATGACTTGGTTGATTATCTTGTTTTTGTTTTCTTCTTCTTGTGGTTCCTTTTCTTTTTTCAATTTACCCCATATGTGCCTTTTCTTTCAAATTCATGAACATTTTCGCATTCGCGAACAATTTTTGAATCCACCGGCTTGGGAAGCTTACCTCGGTCTTGGGAAGCTTAAATATTCAGTATGCATTTACAAATCTCCAGTGTGTATTGGAAAAACTTCACCATAAATTAAAAAAAAGTTCATTGTATGCTAAAAAATTGTTCAATGTATTTTGAATTTTTTTCACTGTATTAAAAACTATTCAATATGCATTTGCAGAAACTATTCACCATATGTCAAAAAAATGATCAGCCTGTATTTAAAAGATGTTCACCATATATTAAAATTTGTTCAGTGTGTACTTGGAATATGTTCACAAATTTCTGGGCCTACAAAGAGGCACCAGAAAATGGAATACCATGGACTGTTTATGAGCTGATTTTATTTTTAGAATTAAATATGGGCCAAGTGGGCACTGTGGTTCTGGATCCGGGAGATTGTGGCCTTTGGGCTTGCGTTTCGGAGCCCGGAGAAGTCGCTCCACTGATCCAGAACCTTCTGAGAGATCGAGTGGCCTCTGATTCGGCCCGATTGCCCGTATATAAAAGCGAAATGGTTCGGCTCATTTGGCTAGAACCCTAGCTCACGCACGAACCCCCTCCGCCGCCGTCCTCGCGTCTTCTCCTGCGCATCTCGGAGGTAGGCTTCCCCCAATCCCGTCCTTTTCGCACTCAATTCTGCGCCAGGCAAGGGCCCTGCTGCAGCGATCTCGTTGGAAATCCGTCTTGTTCTGCGGTAGGGGAATTTTTGTTGGATGCGGAGATGAGTGTTCCTGTTTGTTCGTTTTCGTAGATCTGTGCGGTATAGGTTGCTTAATTGTCGCGTGTATCTTGCTTAGTTGTTGCGCCGCTAGATCTCTAGCTTGCGCCTGCGCGCCGGGTTTCAGGAGATCTGATTTCCCCATATAGAAACACGGCAGGCCATTACTGTGTGATTCTTGTTTACCCAGTGAAGATGCAGAAACCCCCGGCTCTTCGAAGGCTCGAATCTAAGATGCACGGGGGATGTTTATTATTGTTCTTTTCGTGCACAACTTTAATTTACGTGCATAACTCCATTCATTCATTCAAATCCTCCGATGTTCATCTCTGATTTCCGAGTGGAAAATAATTGCTATGGTATTTAGTGATTTCATATCGTAGCCACTTGCTTTCATTTGGCCTTGAACCCTAGTAATTTTGGCATTCTGTGTTTTTGATTTTCCATGCGTCTTGCTGTCGATCTATTTGGATCTGACAGTACTCCCATCTTGAGCATATACTTAGCCTTCCATGCCGTTTAACTTTAATTCTGTTTGTTTTCAGGTGCTTCCTAGTTTCCACGATGAAGCTGATCGCAGCCTACCTTCTCGCCTATCTGGGCGGGAACTCTTCCCCAAGTGCCGCTGACGTCAAGAACATCCTTGACTCAGGTAATTCTTCTTTGTTGGTTTTAAGTTATACTGGCTCAGATACTCTCTACTTGGGTAATGCCTCTAGCTTCCCTTATGGTTTGACCTATTTAGCATGGTATAAAAGATAAAATATTTGCTGCACTACTTGCTGTTTGCTGAATATAACATAAATCCAATCTTTTCACTTTCAGTCAGGTCATTGAGTACTATTATATTCTGAGGTTTCAAATGTGCAATAACTTATTGCTTGTTATGATTATGGTCGCATATCATAACTTGTCAATTTGGGTCCTTCATGAGAGGATGTGAGACCAAAAAAAATGCTTATTGTATTTGTTATTCATGTGAGAATCTAGTTATGATATTGTGCATATCATCTGACTTGGAAATTGCTTGTTACAGTTGGTGCTGAGGCTGATGAAGAAAAGCTTGAGTTCCTTCTTGCTGAACTCAAAGGCAAGGACATCACAGAAGTGATTGCATCTGGAAGGGAGAAGTTTGCCGCTGTGCCTTCAGGTGGGGGTGCCATTGCTGTGGGAGCTCCAGCTGCTGCATCTGGTGGTGCCGCAGCACCTGCTGCTGAGTCAAAGAAGGAGGAGAAGGTTGAAGAGAAGGAAGAATCTGATGAAGTAAGTATTTTTCCACCTTGCAATGGTTTCTCAGTCACTTTAGTTCTGTGGCCTTAAGTTATTCTAGCTGGACTTACATTGTAGCAAGCAACCCACATTCAACTTTGTTCAGCTGTTGTTGTTGCAAGTAGTGACTTTTTAGTTTTGGCATGACAAGTGCCATTTCAAATTCACTGCCTAGTTGCAAGTAGAAGCTAGAATTCCTTCCGCAGCATGCAAATTGTTAAACCTGATCACATACTCCCTCCGTTCGGAATTAGTTGTCTTGAAAATGGATGTATCTAGAACTAAAATACGTCTAGATACATCCATTTCTGCGACAAGTAATTCTGAACAGAGGGAGTACTTGTATGTGAATTATTGTGAACTTGCTGACATTCTCGTTTTCTTTATGCAGGACATGGGTTTCAGTCTGTTCGACTAAGCGTTTCAGTTCCTCCCCCCTACCCTCTGTTTACCCTAGTATCTGTCGTGTGTGGCCTGCCACAACAGCGCCTGCATAATATCTAGAGACCTGAAGTTCGTGCTATTTTGCTTGGGACAATGTATATGTTATAGTACCTTCGTATGTGAGTGTGTTACTGCTTCCGCAGCCTTGAGCAGTTGATTGATAAATTGGTGTTATGTTTCTTGCATATGTCTTGATGTTTGCGGTCGATGAAAGTGCACATGATCTTTTGATGTTCTGAATGGTTTATCTGGTGAAAGGATCTTGATTTTCTCTGTGACTGAATGGGTTTTCTCTGTTAGGAATGCCCTTTCCTCACACTGGTGACTATATATTTTTCACAGTGAGATCTCACACTCGCTTCTCTGAACAGATAAAGGAGAATGGAGAAGCAAACATAGATTTGAATAAATTGGTGGACACTTTTTGACAAATATTTCATTCATATCATTCATTATTCATTGGATCTTCATACAACTGGGGTATTGTGAGCTTTGACGAGAGGCACCAGAAACAGCAGACATCACCTGCGATACTTGAGCAAAGAGGAAGGGCGATGCTAGGTGCCGGCGCACCGGCTGAAAGTTTTGGCCGGTCCTGCCCCAGCCCTTGGAAAAATGATTTGTCCTGGATGCGGAAAAAAGTTGCCAACGTTGACATAAAAAAATTCAACCGTATATGAGAAAAACTTCAAACGGCTATCAGCGACAAAAAAGTTTTGGTTGCAGTCCGCGCGCGGTCACCTTGGTCATCGTCGTCGCGCGCCCCGACCGCCACGGGGTTGAAGCACATGGACATCGCCCCGGCCGCTGCGGGGTTGCAGCACATGGACATCGCCGTGGTAGCAACCCGTCGTCCTCGGTTGCAGCATCTCCCATGGTCACCCCGGTCGCCCTACATGGATGTAGCAAAAAACTTCACCGGTAGAAGCAAAATTCTACTATGGTTGTAGCAAAAATCAAACACTGTCGCGTCTTTCGCGAGGTCGCAACTCCGCCTTACATGAATGTAGCAAAAAACTTCAGCGGTAGTAGCAAAATTTTACTAGGGTTGCAACAAAAAACGTCGTTGTCATCGTCGCGAGGTCGCAGCTCCGCCTGATGGATGTAGCAAAAAACTTCACCAGTAGTAACAAAATCCAATTGCGGTTGCTGCTTCCCCTTGTTGTGCAGTTTCATTGAAGCTTTTCTGTCTATGGTTGAAGCCTTTCAACAGCTGTTTGAAGCTGTTTGAAGCTGTTCTAGGCGGGGTGCATTCAGCCATGGCGGCAGGCAGCCATGGTGTCCGGTGAGGGAGTGCCTGGCCGTCGGAGACAGAGGTCGTAGTCGCCCAGTCGCAGCCGCGGGGGAGGGGCGGGGGAAGGGGAAGGGGGGATGTGCCCGCGTGAAGGCTCAAGATAGGGGATGGATCTGGCCATGGCGGCAGGCAACCATGGCAGCCGGCGAGGGGAGCCTGGCCGCCGGCGATGAAGATCGTGGTGGCTCAGTCGCAGCTCGAGAGGAGGGGAAGGAGGGAGGGGATATGCTTCCAGGGGGAGGCGCTCGCGAGAGGAAGAAAAAGCACAGAAGAAAATAAATATTTTGCTTGAGGCTCATCTAACGTACGTGGAAAAGAGCGAGCGAGGGGCACCGACCGAGCGTTCAGCCGGTTCGTCGATGCCAAACGTTTCCCAAAGAGGAATCAATTAACAGAGAACGCTAGCTAGTCTGTTGGTGACTGGCGACCACCATGGTGGAACAGGCAACGGCTCGATGATACCTTGAGTCAAACTTTCTAAATATTAACCAAGTTTATAAAAAAATATTAACATCCAAAATACCATTGTCTAATATATATTTTTTACAATGGAAGTTTGGTCAAAACTTTCTAAAATTTGATATAGATAAAAAAAATGGAGAGAGTATAAGCCTTTTCCTTCCATTATCTGCTTAGTAACGCTCTAAAACGACCTCTGGTCCTGACCTAAGCCATAAAACAGTTCGGTCGAATTAGAACTGCGAGGGATATGAGTAATACAAGTTTGGCCTTGAGTTCTCTCAAGGATTACCAAAACATGATTAGAAGAATTTAACTGCAGCGGATATGATTGAAATGCTATCTTTAATTTCTCCACTTCTCAACATAACCAAGCTATCACTTCTCAACATATCTTCAGGACATTTTTGATTTGCAGGATTTTAAAAATGGAGAGTAGGAAAAGTATAGGATCGAAGTGTCATGCCCACTTGAATCATATAGGATTAACAAGGAGCGTTTGATTTCACGAGAAAAGCAAACGAATTGTAAAAAGATGTTAGAGTTGATGTTAGATTTCCTATGAAATGTAGCATAAAAGATTTCATTGAATAAATTCCTATAGGATTCAATCCTGTGAATCAAAGGACAAATATAGAATAAATTTTAAAGGATTTCAACCCTCCAAAAATCCTATAGAATTCCCCTGAATCAAAGGAGCCCTTAATCTACTGTATTAAGTTCAACACGCCCAGCAGCCGGAGGATCCAAGGAACAGGATTACTGGACATATCATGTGTGTGGTATAAGTGGAAAGCATAACTGAACTGATTCTTTTCCTTTCACATGATCATCATCAGAACGAGTTGTGATAGATTGTTAAATAGAAATCTCACAGAGACATACACCGAGGAGCAGGCTTTGTATTGCTGGGGGAGCTTGTTTTTTACGTGATTGCTGGGGGAGCTTAAATAGCACATGAGATTCTTTAATGCTTCCGTCGGTGGAGTTCTCTTCACGTGAAGAGAATCAGGGAGGTCCCAAATTCTCCCATGATGATCATGTCACACGCTTCACTGCAATGCGACGCAAATAGATGCAGCAACCACTGTTATGCAATGCAGGTAGATGTAGCAACCACTGGGCCAGGTTTATTCATAGCATGATGCCCTCATGATGTTTTGCTCTTTCATGCCGCCCGA
Source organism: Triticum dicoccoides (assembly GCF_002162155.2). Classification (NCBI taxonomy): domain Eukaryota; kingdom Viridiplantae; phylum Streptophyta; class Magnoliopsida; order Poales; family Poaceae; genus Triticum; species Triticum dicoccoides. The sequence continues at coordinate 486,584,869 of NC_041380.1, forward strand.
TATGCTGCTCTAATATGTTATAAAAGTTCACCAGAGGTATAAAGCACCCCAAACATAATAAAAAACTAGATCAAGGATCCTAGAGCATCGAACGACTATCACCATCGTCATAACGAGCCACCGTGTCTCCAAACCGCCCTGCCTTTATTGAGGACGCTAGGAAAGCCTTTGTACATGTGCCCCTAGGGACCAATGAGCCACAATCATTGGCGTTGAATCTTGAATCAATCCAAGGTGTCTAACACCAAATCTCGCCATTGCACATGTACAGAGAGAAATCCTAACCTCACCGCCCCAGTGAGACATCAGGAATCTACACCGGAACCCCGTTGAATACATCCAAATAGACCACCACGAGGAGGATTGGAGCTCTGAAGACCAACTCGAAGAAGAAGCACCACCACCCTCCTGAATGCCGCCCCGCGAGGAAACTAGTGGCCAAAACAGAAGCACTGGGATTCGCTGCCCTGCAATCGGCCACCAGAACGACAGATAAAGGGGAGGTGAATCCACGGACTTGCCGGTGGTGCTTGAAGGGAAGGTGTATGCCCTAGCCGCCACTTTAGGAAAAAAAACTTTTGCAACTTGAAGGAGGGGATATTGCAAGAAAAGCGACGACATATTGTCACTCCATTGCTTTGACAAACCCTGTTGATAATCATGATCCTTCTTGTGCCACCCATGCAATTGTCGCTCTTGTGAGTAGGTGGCATATAAAGCTTTGTGTTAGTTCAAGTGAAAAATGAAAATACAAAAACTAAAATTTATCAAACAAATACTCCTTTTTTGGTAAAATGAATATAGAGATATATCGCTAATCATGGGTGAGGAACTTCTGAAAATTACGGGCCATAACTTCAGGCCGATTACCCCTAAAAGTAATTGCAGATTTATTTGGGTCGCCGATTTCATCAATGAGCATGGTGCATGGAATGTACAGAGACTCCAGGAACATTTTTGGGAGATGGATGTCCGTGAAATTCTGAATATTCGCATGTCTCCAAGGAATGGTCAGGACTTCCTAGCCTGGTTCCCAGAGAGGAGTGGCCAGTTTACTGTCAGGAGTGCATACCGTTTGGCCTCTGAAAATCAGGGCGATACCGCGGCACTGGGGGCGTCCAACAGTATTCCGTCAGGTCGTAGACCTACATGGGAGCGCCGAAAGAACATGCGGTGCCCCCATGTTTGGTTTTGGTAATTGATGACAGTCTCTATGGACTAATGGTTGCCTTGAGTTATATTTGAAGGTTTTGTCCATAGGCTTTTCTTGGAGTACATGTGTTGGTTTCAAGAAGAGTTTGTGTTGACCAAGGTGCTATTAAGGAATTATCCAAAGCTTGGTCATGTGAGAGTTGAGCTTATTGCAAGCATGTCTTGAAGAAGAAGATTGTGTGATCATTCATGTTTACCTTCAAGACATCATCCAAATGAAGAGAGTTGGAAAGATTCAAGGTTGATCAAGACTAAGTCAAGAGTGAATCAAGTTGATCAACTCACAAAGCATAAAAGATGTACCGAGAGGGATCAAGTGATCCCATGGTTTGGTAAGCATTGTCCATTGTGCTTTGTGTACTAACCCATGGTCTATGTGAGAGTTCTACGTGGGGTTAGGTACGTGTTCATGGGCTTGTGTCAAGAGGAAGATATCACTCAACCCATGGAGAGGATGACATCAAGTGGTGATCGTTATCAAGATTGCCGTGTGCAAGTTCAAGTGGATCATCGCGAAGAGATCAAGTGCTTGAAGCTTGCCGTCCATTATGGTGACAATGGACTTGTGAAGATGTGCCAAAGAGTGGCTCACCCATAGTGGACTATGGGGGAGCAATCATCTAGTCTTCATCGAGCCAATGCAATCAAGAAAGGTGGTCCAACTTGAGGGGGTCAAGATCGTCATCATATAGCTCAAGTGGACCATGTGCAAGGCAAAGGTTTGCCCTTGATAGGTTTTCTATTTTACCGGTCTCATGGTGGTAGTTTGAAGACCGGGTTATAGGATCGTTTGCCGTACTATCAAGGAGGGGGGGCTCTCAAGTTGGTAGCTTGATCGTATCGTTAGTAGAGAGCTCAAACCATTGCATCCTTGCATCATCTTTCTTGGTTCTTATTTGGTTCTCTTCGTGAGTCTTAGAGCTTATGGTCATCTTGATGACAAGCTTGAGTTCATCGAAAACGGAGTTCGCATGCATCTTCTATGATGTTTTCGGTGTTGGAAGTTTTACCGGTCTTTTCTGAGGAAGGGTTCTCACCATTTTCTTATGGGCCTTTTCTCATCTGTTTCTTATTGATACTAGTAGAATGCCCGTGCGTTGCCACGGGCCAACAAATGAAATTGTGTAAACAATGCTCATTTTCCTCCCCAGAAATGAGCATATTGCACGCAATGTTCAACCACAACACAAATGCAAGCATATTCTTCTCTCTATTCTTACAAACATAACACACCCCTCTAGCCGCCCTTTCCCATTAAACTTGCCATTCATCACCTTCTCTGTCCATACATCATTCACCCTCTCAATCTATTGCCCCTTAATTTTGCATGTAGCTTCCATGTCATTGTTCCGTTGTCTCGGACGGTACAAAAAAACCCTACCACGTCACCTTCTTCTAGATCTATTCCTAATCCAAGGAAGCTAAATCTAGTTGAATGACCGTGCGTTGCCCTGAAAAATAAAATTATCTATGAAAACACATATCATAATATCATTATATGGAGTTTATACATCACATGCTTATGACTATGTTTCTCCAAGCATGCATTTCAATTTCCATCCTCACCAAAATATGTACTTACATGTGCTCCTTCAACCACACAAATACGTCTTATCCCCCCCTCCATGAAATTCGCTTTGCATCATTGTGTTGCACATGTGATATTTAAAAACAAGGAAGCGAGTGGTGTCATCAGCATTAGTCATCTACATTTGGCACTCGGGAAGAAGGCACAATTGGCTTCTCTGACCAGATTTGATTCTATCTAGGTGTTACTCTTCTATATTGACGAGTTCCGTCTGTGAAGCGAATTCTAGGCTTCCTCCTGTTCAACACAGGTAGCAAATTTGAGATGCAAAACTTTAAGATGTACATGATTTCTTGCACAAATCCTCTTGCCGAATCATGGAGCTTCAAATTTTCTATGGACAAAATCATCCGAGTGCAGTGTATTGCAATGCTCGAGTAATAAACATATACCACAAACTTTTGAGTCTATGAATTTATGATAGTGAGGAGTATAAACTATGAAACATAGATTGGAATCTCATGAGGTCAGTACAACTTAAATGAAGTTCCTAAAGAATATAAGTTGAAGATTTCGTAACATATCAGTTGGTATTTCAATGATAGTTGGACCATAAAGTTTGCAAGCTAGTTTCCCTTCTAAGAAGGGCCAAATACATTCCTTATAAACAGCTGGAACTCTATGTCCTTAGTAAGTTTCCCGAAAAAAGCGACACTTGCACCATCATGGATGTCCGAGTACTTCGCATGCTATTTCTCAAATAAGAATGCACTGGTAACTCTGATGTGCGATTCTTGATAGAGCTACCCACATTATATGATATACATTAAACATTTAGCAATTACATACATATCTTCCATGCAACTGGCTATTATATACCGTTCAACCACATACACGTTTCTGACTTTATCAAACTGATAGGCAAAAAAACACAGGATTTAAGATTTATTTGATGGACAAATTTGATATTACCACTACCAAGCATTATATGCAATTGATATTAATCCCAAACACTGAATATATATCTTTTGATAAAAAGATTGAATTCATAGTTACACACAAGATTCAAGTAGTTGATGATATATAGAGATCAGCAGCGTGCCAAATTTAACTTGGGACTCATGAATTGAAATTCAACAACAAAATATTATATGTAGGAAAATAATTGAACCAAACCTTCATATATACGATGGTTTTGTGAAATGCAACAACAATACACTCGTGACTCATAGCTAAATGCCCGTGCATTGCCACGGAGTTCTAAAAATATATGGAGGTTGCCATGGAGTTATAAATATATGTAGGATTCATAGGTCGGTGTTGACTTGGGCGATAGGATGAGTTAATCGAAAGGAGGTCGGTTATAGGATGGGGTCAAAGAAAACCTAGGTAAAGATGATGCCAAATGCAGTCTGCAACCCATGTCAACCCATGCGCTAGAACTGGATAGCTATCTTCATGGACACAAATATACCATTGTTTGGTTCTATTCTCTTTTAGTTTGTAGAGTAAGAATTTGAATAATTTGAGTATCATTCTATCTCTCAATTGTTGAGAAATTGTGATCAAACCATGCAATGAAGGAACCAAATCAAAAGAAGCTTTCACTTGTGCTTTCTAGCCATTTAAAATAAGCATGTGGCATCAAATTATTTAATGGTGTGTCAGCCAATTCCATGATTTTCTAGAAGAGAGAGGCTCGCACTTCACAATATTCATAATTTCAAGGTATGAAAACCTTGCACACACACCTAAATTCAATAAAATATACGACAAATATATAAACAATTATACAATACACACTTGTGACACTATAAACAAATAACTTCAGTTCATGACAGCCTGATCATCCCAGGCCCAGCTTCCAGGGTTTCCACCCCTCCCATCATGTACGGCTCCCCCTCCCACCTCCGTTTTTTGTCTCCCCTCCCCTTTCGCAAAAGAAAACGGTTTTACCCATGCATGTTCACCGCTGGAAATAAGCCCCAACTCATGCATGCACATGCTTTAAAAAAAAGCCGGCCGACCCGAAAAGGAAATCTTGCCCACACACTCCGGAGGTGAGCTCGTCCAATCTTGCCACCACTCCATCTCCCCCGATTGTCGTTCTCCACCTTCCCAGCCCTCGCCACTTCACCTCCCCCATCCATGCACCGCTTTTGTAGGCAGCCCCTGTCATCGCCGCCTTCATTGATGGCCCCCTCGCCACCACCACAGCGTGATGCCTTGCCATCATCTCCATGCCCCCATCAGTTGCGTCCACTAATCAAATAGTGGGACCTACAAACAGATTATACACTAAAAACTTAGTACGCAAGATTAGTGCAAACCCAAACCAGATTCAGCGAACTAAACCAAATATAACTCCCAGGCAAAGAAGGGTACCTCCCCATCAGTTCCATAGACTCACACGATCGACAACATATACAGATTTCCGATCAGATGAGTAGACAATGTTGCGAACCTCCCCAGACCATTCTGCAAAGGGCTACAAAATGGTAGATAGAAAATAGGGATGCATTTTATGTCCTCGTAGAAAGGACATATAGATATAATATATATGTCCAGAAATCCGGAGCATGTACATTTAGAATTTTGTTAGCAACTCACCTGTAGAAGGCATAAAAATTGAGGTCACCAGACACAAAATTAAAAAATACATACACATCATGTATGTTCACGATCATGTGAAGTGAAACAATTTTGAACAATAAACCGAAAAATGACGTGTTAAATTAGTCTACGTTCCCAGGAGGCCAAACAGAAATCAAAAGATGTGATGTTCAGTTATCAGTCTACAAACTGAAAGGCATTGTGCTATTCATGACAGTTCTCTTGAACTTCTGATGCAAGAATGCAAATTCGAATGACAAGAATAGACGGTGCCCCTTAATATAGACCCAAAATTAATTTAGTAAACCCATTGATCACAAGATTTTCCGACAGAAACACGATAGACTTCCCGACCTAGCCCTAGAACGGAACCCATAACGTCCCCCGCCGCTCGGTCCCAAGCCCGCACTGTCGTGGGCGCCTCCCACACCGGCAGCATCCCTTCGGGGTCCCCAAGATGACGAGCGATCCGGCGCGGCGGAAAGGGCTGGCACTGAGGAGCAGCGACTCGGTCGGGAGCCTGGCCAGCGCCAGCGGCTCCCTCCATCATCGCCGCCCTCGGCCACATCCAACGCGGTCGTCGGCCACGAAGAGGCGGACGAGCCCGGCAGCAGGGTGTTGTCCCTCCCATCGCTTTCATGTTCGACTACTCTTCCTTGGATCGCCTACCACCACAGATGCAGGGATCCTCTTGACTCACACGCCGACCATGCCTCAACCAGCGAGCATCGGCGCATCGCCGGCGCGCTCCTCTGTGCTCTCCCTCCTCTCTTCCATGGTTGGCACAAGGGAGGGATGAGACGGGCAAGAGAGAGCCTCTTTGTCTAGATCAGGCAGGGGTTAGGTTTGGAAAGAGTAAATCAGCTGGAGCGATTGAGGGAAGGAGATCGGAATGGAGCAGGGCGCGATTGAAGGGTATGGCAAGAAGAACTTTTTTGGAAAGCTTTGATTCTGGTGATAATTACCATATTCGAAATTTCCTTAGTTATAGCCTTACCATACATGGATTGATTTATTACTATAATTATCATATTTGAGATTTCTAAGTTTATAGCCTTACCATACGTGGATTAATTGTGATTGATTACCATAAATACGTTGGGTATTGTCGGCCAGACGAGAAAGAGAAAAACCGGTGGGAGGGGGTGGTGGGAGGTGGGACGAAGAAAAACCGGTTGAAAATAAACTGGTTGAAAATAAACCGGTTGAAAGTGGGGGGACTATTCAACCAATTCGTCCATTAGGAGTAGAGATTTCTTTGAAGATTGTGTAAAGCGTATTGTGGCACTGCCGTTTAGGTCATATTGGTGTAAAGCGCATGAAGAAACTCCATGCTGATGTGCTTTTGGAATCACTTGATTATGAATCAGTTGATGCTTGCGAACCATGCCTCATGGGTAAGATGACTAAGACTCCGTTCTTCGGAACAATGGAGCGAACAACAGATTTGTTGGAAATCATACATACTGATGTATGTGGTCCGATGAATATTGAGGCTCGCGACAGGTATCATTATTTTCTGATCTTCACAGATGATTTGAGCAGATATGAGTATATCTACTTGATGAAACACAAGTCTGAAATATTTGAAAAGTTCAAAGAATTTCAGAGTGAAGTGGAGAATCATCGTAACAAAAATAAAAGTTTTTACGATATGATCGCGGAAATAAAATATTTGAGTTACGAGTTTGGCCTTCAGTTAAAACAATGTGAAATAGTTTCACTACTCACGCCACCTGGAACACCACAGTGTAATGGTGTGTCTGAACGTCAAAATCGTGCTTTATTAGATATGGTGCGATCTATGATGTCTCTTACCGATTACCACTATCGCTTTGGGGTTATGCATTAGAGACAGATACATTCACGTTAAATAGGGCACCATCTAAATCCATTGAGACGACACCGTATGAATTATGGTTTGGCAAGAAACCTAAGTTGTTGTTTCTTAAAGTTTGAGGTTGCAATGCTTATGTGAAAAAGTTTTCAACTTGATAAGCTCAAACCTAAATCAGAGAAGTGTGTCTTCATAGGATACCCAAAAGAAAATATTGGGTACACCTTCTATCACAGATCCGAAGGCAAGATATTCATTGCTGAGAATGGATCCTTTCTAGAGAAGGAGTTTCTCTCGAAAGAAGTGAGTGGGAGGAAAGTAGAACTTGATGAGGTAACTGTACCTGCTCCCTTATTGGAAAGTAGTTCATCACAGAAATCTGTTCCTGTGACTACTACACCAATTAGTGAGGAAGCTAATGATGATGATCATGTAACTTCAGATCAAGTTACTACCGAATCTCGTAGGTAAACCAGAGTGAGATCCGCACCAGAGTGGTACGGTAATCCTGTTCTGGAGGTCATGTTACTTGACCATGACGAACCTACGAACTATGAGGAAGCGATGATGAGCCCAGATTCTGCGAAATGGCTTGAGGCCATGAAATCTGAGATGAGATCCATGTATGAGAACAAAGTATGAACTTTGATTGACCTGCCCAATGATAGGCGAGCCATTGAGATTAAATGGATCTTCAAGAGGAAGACGGATGCTGATAGTAGTGTTACTATCTACAAAGCTAGAATTGTCGCAAAAAGGTTTTTGACAAGTTCAAGGTGTTGACTACGATGAGAGTTTCTCACTCGTATCTATGCTTAAGTCTGTCCGAATCATGTTAGCAATTGCCGCATTTTATGAAATCCGGCAAATGGATAAACAAAACTGCATTCCTTAATGGATTTATTAAAGAAGAGTTGTATATGATACAACCAGAAGGTTTTGTCAATCATAAAGGTGCTGACAAAATATGCAAGTTCCAGCGATCCATCTATGGACTGGTGCAAACATCTCGGAGTTGGAATACGCGCTTTGATGAGATGATCAAAGCATATAGTTTTATACAGACTTGCGGTGAAGCCTGTATTTACAAGAAAGTGAGTGGGAGCACTGCAGCATTTCTGATAAGTATATGTGAATGACATATTGTTGATCGGAAATAATGTAGAATTATTCTGCAAAGCATAAAGGAGTGTTTTGAAAGAAGTTTTTCAAAAAAAGATCTCGGTGAAGCTACTTACATATTAAGCATCAAGATCTATAGAGATAGATCAAGACGCTTGATAAGTTTTTTCAATGAGTACATACCTTGACAATATTTTGAAGTAGTTCAAAAATGGAACAGTCAAAGAAAGAGTTCTTGGCTGTGTTACAAGGTGTGAAATTGAGTAAGACTCAAAGCCCGACCACGACAGAAGATAGAAAGAGAATGAAAGTCATTCCCTATGCCTCAGCCATAGGTTCTATAAAATATGCCATGCTGTATACCAGATCTATTGTATACCCTACACTTTGTTAAGCAAGGGAGTAGAATAGTGATCTAAGAGTAGATCACTGGACAGCGGTCAAAATTATCCTTAGTGGAATAAGGAAATATTTCTCAATTATGGAGGTGACAAAAAGGTTCATCGTAAAAAGTTACGTCGATGCAAGTTTTGACACAGATCTGGATGACTCTAAGTCTCGATCTAGATACATATTGAAAGTGGGAGCAATTAGCTAGAGTAGCTCCATGCATAGCATTGTAGACATAGAATTCGCAAAATACTTACGGATCTGTATGTGACAGACCCGTTGACTAAAATTATCTCACAAGCAAAACATGATCACACCTTAGTACTCTTTGGGTGTTAATCACATAAATGATGTGAACTAGATTACTGACTCTAGTAAACCCTTTGGGTATAGGTCACATGACGATGTGAACTATGGGTGTTAATCACATGGTGATGTGAACTATTAGTGTTGAATCACATGGCGATGTGAACTAGATTATTGACTCTAGTGCAAGTGGGAGACTGAAGGAAATATGCCCTAGAGGCAATAATAAAGTTATTATTTATTTCCTTATTTCATGATAAATGTTTATTATTCATGCTAGAATTGTATTAACCGGAAACATAATACATGTGTGAATACATAGACAAACAAAGTGTCACTAGTATGCCTCTACTTGACTAGCTCGTTAATCGAAGATGGTTATGTTTCCTAACCATAGACATGTGTTGTCATTTGATTAATGGGATTACATCATTAGGAGAATGATGTGATTGACATGACCCATTCCATTAGCTTAGCACCCGATCGTTTAGTATGTTGCTATTGCTTTCTTCATGACTTATCCATGTTCCTATGACTATGAGATTATGCAACTCCTGTTTGCCGGAGGAACACTTTGTGTGCTACCAAACGTCACAACGTAACTGGGTGATTATAAAGAAGCTCTACAGGTGTCTCCAAAGGTACATGTTGGGTTGGCGTATTTCGAGATTAGGATTTGTCACTCTGATTGTCGAAGAGGTATCTCTGAGCCCTCTCGGTAATGCACATCACATAAGCCTTGCAAGCATTGCAACTAATGAGTTAGTTGTGAGATGATGTATTACGAAACGAGTAAAGAGACTTGCCGGTAACGAGATTGAACTAGGTATTGAGATATCGACGATCGAATCTCGGGCAAGTAACATACCGATGACAAAGGGAACAAAGTATGTTGTTATGCGGTCTGACCGATAAAGATCTTCGTAGAATATGTGGGAGCCAATATGAGCATCCAGGTTCCGCTATTGGTTATTGACCGGAGACGTGTCTCGGTCATGTCTACATTGTTCTCGAACCCGTAGGGTCCGCACGCTTAAGGTTTCGATGACAGTTATATTATGAGTTTATGAGTTTTGATGTACCGAAGGAGTTCGGAGTCCTGGATGAGATCGGAGACATGACGAGGAGTCTCGAAATGGTCGAAACGTAAAGATCGATATATTGGACGACTATATTCGGACATTGGAAAGGTTCCGAGTGATTCGGGTATTTTTTGGAGTACCGGAGAGTTACGGGAATTCGCTGGTGAGTATATGGGCCTTATTGGGCTTTAGGGGAAAGAGAGAGGAGAGGTTGGGCGCCCGCCCAAGGCCTAGTCCGAATTGGACTAGGGGGAGGGGCTGCGCCCCCTCCTTCCTTCTCTTCTCCCTTCCCTTGCCTTGACTCCTACTCCTACTACTTGGAAGGGGGGAATCCTACTCCCGATGGGAGTAGGACTCCTCCAGGGCGTGCCATAGGGGCCGGCCCTCTCCCCCCTCCTCCACTCCTTTATATACGTGGTCAAGGGGCACCCCAAAGACACACAAGTTGATCTCCAAGATCGTTCTCTTAGCTGTGTGCGGTGCCCCCCTCCACCATAGTCCTTGATAATATTGTAGCGGTGCTTAGGCGAAGCCCTGCGACGGTAGAATATCAAGATCGTCACCACGCCGTCGTGTTGACGGAACTCTTCCCCGACACTTTGCTGGATCAGAGTCCGAGGATCGTCATCGAGCTGAACATGTGCTAGAACTCGGAGGTGCCGTAGTTTCGGTGCTTGACCGTTCGGGCCGTGAAGACGTATGACTACATCAACCGCGTTGTGATAACGCTTCCGCTTTCGGTCTACAAGGGTACGTGGACAACATTCTCCCCTCTCGTTGCTATGCATCACCATGATCTTGCGTGTGCATAGGAATTTTTTTGAAATTACTACGTTCCCCAACACCTAGGTGGCATGTTAGCTCTACAAGTTGCAATTTCCTTTTTGGTTGGTGTGAAGATGATGTTGGATATCCTTGCTATCTACCACCGGGAATTATTTCCATTTACTTCTTGTCTTTTGACAATTGGTACTCACTTTTGTGGTAGAATTTATTGATCATCTTTACATTGGCTTTTGCTTTTTATTTTCCTTTTCTCTTGCTAAGGATTGTATCAACTCCCTTTGTCTTCCATACCACTTGTGGATCTTGTTTATTTCTTGATCTTGTCTAGTGTTTTATAGATATAGTGAAAGTGGTGATCCCACCTCATGCATTTTGTATTCAAATGAAATTTCTCTATAATGCACTAGTCTTGGGGGAGCTATCCTATTTTCTATAAAACACTCATCTTGTGATCCTTATCAAGTGTGTGTCGGTGGAAGGCAAGTCGTTTCTTTTGGGTACTTTGTGCTATCATGAAACTTTGTAGAGAGCTTGGTTTGTTTGGAACCATCCTCTCTTTTGGGAGTTTGATATCTTTTATTTAGTGTGTATCATCGGATATCTCATTCCTCGATATATCTATTATGGATATCCTCCAAGTGATGAGTTATTCATTTGGTATCTTTTCTTCACTTGTTTTTTTCTTTGTCATTTGGTATCGGTTCTTGAAAGTCTTGAGCATGCATATTAACTTCATGTAGTTTCTTTGGCATGCTTTCTTTCTTTGACCCAATATATAGGGAACTCCACCAAGTCTCAAATTGGATGAGATGTGCATGAAGCTCATTTTCATATCTATATGCACATTTTATGTGGAGTTTGTCCTATGTATTGTTGGTTCCCTAACTCTTTGGTCCCAATGAGTTTGGGTACCATTTTGTTTGTGTTGTTGTTCTAGGAACAATTGGAGATGCATTGGATGCTCGGCTCACTCACAAGGAAGGTGGTGTCACCATGTGCTTGTTGGACTCAAGCTAGGATGATCAATGAACTATCTACTACCTTCAATTGGTTTCTTCTACATCCTTCCAATGATATCTCGGTAACAAGTATCTATTCATGCATTCCTTTCTTGCATTCAACCTTGTGTAGGTTGCATCTTGGCATGATATTCATTCCATCTTGTGATACCTTGTTTCCTTTCTCAAAGCATCTCAACAATGATCTCATGTTGCTAGCTGTGATGTCTTTGATGGGTGTGTGGTAGGAATTCATTTATATACTATAAGACCATATCTAGCCATGTGCTATGCTTCCAAGCAAATATCTTATTGGTATATGTATGACTTCCTCTTGGATATCTTGTTCCTTCGTGTTGTAACCATTTCGGGTGTACATCCTTCTTTGTAGATATATATCATCATGATCTCGTCTACCTAGAACCATATACACTTGAGAGAAATTACATCTCTAGATGATATTCTTTCTTTCACGTCCACCTTGTCTTTCTTATGTTATTTCTTTGGTGGCTCCGTGAAAGCTTTTGCCTTGAGTGCATATCGTATATCGTTGCATCTTGATGCACTCTTGTGTGGTGAAGATTATTTTCCTCATGCTTATCTCTACGAGGCTTTTTCCATCTTAATTGATATCCCTCGTCTTGATGAGGCTTTCATCTTCTATCTTCACCACGGGTTGTCACAAGCATAGGTTCTTTATATGCTTATTAGTTAGCTTGTGAACCCATTTGCTAGTTGTATGTGGGAATGATGGGCCTTACACGGTGTGCCTCATTCTTTCAATACTTTATTGATGCTTAATGCTACATTAGTCTTCTCAAGTGCATTGCCTTGACTCACACACATCATTTTGGTTGAGCCCATTCTTAAGATGACTCTTTTACTTGTTGCTCAACCATGTGTTTGTTGCAAGTACTAGGCTTTGTTTCCTATATGCTCACTTGCACTTGTTGTAAGTTTCTGTTGATTTTGGGGGAGCTATGATCCTATTTTGTGCACTATGTATCCAAATACAAAAATTCTTATGTGTGCACAAATCATGGGGAGCTACTCTAGTTTCCTTAGAACACTTCTTTGCTCTTATCATAATATCCTTTATTTGTGGCTCGTAGGATCATTGGCCTAGTTGGTTCAATTGATATCTTTTGATAGCTTGCTTCAATAGATATATTTTGATTGCTTGTTTCTCTCTTTGTTATGTCTTTGTGGCATATCTTCCTTTTGTAATCTTTGGGCCTCAATATAGTTTGTCTTCCTCCAAGTATTTACCGTTGGATGTGTGTATTGCATTCCACTCTCTTGTTGAGAAATACACAATTTATGGAGGACCACAATCTATATTGGCCCTCTAAGCTTTTTGCCCATTTTGGCAATCGATGCCAATGGGGGAGAAGTTTCAAAGAGTTTTGTGGATAAGCTTTGGTTTATGTTTCCTTAGCTTTTGCATCTCATTCGCATGCATTATTTGTTGTTGCATTCCATGGTGATGCACAATTCCTTGTATAAACTCTCTTGAAAGTGATTGTCATCAATTACCAAAATGGGGGAGATTGAAATAACATGCGGTGCCCCCATGTTTGGTTTTGGTAATTGATGACAATCTCTATGGACTAATGGTTGCCTTGAGTTATATTTGAAGGTTTTGTCCATAGGCTTTTCTTGGAGTACATGTGTTGGTTTCAAGAAGAGTTTGTGTTGACCAAGGTGCTATTAAGGAATTATCCAAAGCTTGGTCATGTGAGCGTTGAGCTTATTGCAAGCATGTCTTGAAGAAGAAGATTGTGTGATCATTCATGTTTACCTTCAAGACATCATCCAAATGAAGAGAGTTGGAAAGATTCAAGGTTGATCAAGACTAAGTCAAGAGTGAATCAAGTTGATCAACTCACAAAGCGTAGAAGATGTACCGAGAGGGATCAAGTGATCCCATGGTTTGGTAAGCATTATTCATTGTGCTTTCTGTACTAACCCATGGTCTATGTGAGAGTTCTACGTGGGGTTAGGTACGTGTTCATGGGCTTGCGTCAAGAGGAAGATATCACTCAACCCATGGAGAGGATGACATCAAGTGGTGATCGTCATCAAGATTGCCGTGTGCAAGTTCAAGTGGATCATCGCGAAGAGATCAAGTGCTTGAAGCTTGCCGTCCATTGTGGTGACAATGGACTTGTGAAGATGTGCCAAAGAGTGGCTCACCCATAGTGGACTATGGGGGAGCAATCATCTAGTCTTCATCGAGCCAACGCAATCAAGAAAGGTGGTCCAACTTGAGGGAGTCAAGATCGTCATCATCTAGCTCAAGTGGACCATGTGCAAGGCAAAGGTTTGCCCTTGATAGGTTTTCTATTTTACCGGTCTCATGGTGGTAGTTTGGAGATCGGGTTATAGGATCGTTTGCCGTACTATCAAGGGGGGGGGGGGCTCTCAAGTTGGTAGCTTGATTGTATCGTTAGTAGAGAGCTTAAACCATTGCATCCTTGCATCATCTTTCTTGGTTCTTGTTTGGTTCTCTTCGTGAGTCTTAGAGCTTATGGTCATCTTGATGACAAGCTTGAGTTCATCGAAAACGGAGTTCGCATGCATCTTCTATGATGTTTTCAGTGTTGGAAGTTTTACCGGTCTTTTCTGAGGAAGGGTTCTCACCATTTTCTTATGGGCCTTTTCTCATTTGTTTATTATTGATATTTCTTTGAAGATTGTGTTATCCCTTGTCGCTAGCTTTCCAACAAACTTGGTTTCATCGAATTCGGAGTCCGTTCGCAAAAGTTGTGGCAGTTTTGGTGTTCTGAAAAGGCTGCAGCGGTACTATCGCGAATTGGAGCGGATGTAATTTTTTACTACTGCTCCAGACCGGTACTACCGCGGCTCCTACAGCGGTAGTACTACTCCGGACCAAAAACTCATCCCAAGTCTTGCGGTGGTAGGCCTGGATGTATTTTTTTAGTACCGCTCGCAAGCAGTAGTACCGCTACCATTTGCGGTAGTACCGTGAGGTCGAGCGGTAGTACCGTGAGGACGAGCGGTAGTACCGCTCCGGCGGTTCTACTGGCCTTTTGCCTCCTCGCTGTTGTTTTTCAAAGGGGTACTACCGCCCTAGCGGTAGTACCGCTCCTTGGAGCGGTAGTACCGCTCTGTGCGGGCTGTGAGCATAACAGTTGGATTTTCCCCACCTATAAAAGGGGGTCTTCTTCCCCATTGAACCTTATCCTTTGAGCTCGTGTTCTTTTCCCATTGTTGACCTTCTTCGAGCTTGCTAACTCTCAATCTCTCCATGGATTCTTGCTAGTTTTTGAGGGAAAAGAAAGAGGAGATCTAGATCCACGTTTCCACCAATCACTTTCTTCTCTAGGTGAGGGGAACCCCTTGGATCTAGATCTTGGAGTTCTTGGTGTTTTCCTTTTCGTTCTTCCTCTCATTTTCCTCCCTAGCATTAGTTGCTTTGGTGAGATTTGAGATAGAAGGACTTGGGCACTCCGTGTGCCCTTGCCATTGCATTTGGTGCATCAGTTTGAGTTCTCCACGGTGATACGTGGAAGTGAAATTTGAGAAGCTTATTACTCTTGGGTGCTTGGGCACCCTAGAGCTTGTTCCTCTTAGGTGCCTTGGCGTCCTAGACGGTTGGTGGTGTTCGGAGCTCAATCATTATGGTGTAAAGCTCCGGGCAAGCATCGGGGTCTCCAATTAGGTTATGGAGATCGCCCCGAGCAATTTGACGGGTACCGGTGACCGCCCCCAAGGGTTGTCAAAGTGTACGGGTTCGATGACCGCCCCCAAGGGTTGCCATTTGTACGGGTTCGGTGACCGCCCTCAAGGGTCCCTTAGTGGAATCACGGCATCTTGCATTGTGCGAGGGTGTGAGGAGATTACGGTGGCCCTAGTGGCTTCTTGAAGAGCATTGTGCCTCCACACCGCTCCGAACGGAGATTAGCATCCGCAAGGGTGTGAACTTCGGGATACATCGTCATCTCCGCGTGCCTCGGTTATCTCTTACCCGAGCTCTTTACTTATGCACTTTACCTTGTGATAGCCATATTGGTTCTTGTCATATATCTTGCTATCACTTAGTAGTTTATCTTGCTTAGCATAAGTTGTCGGTGCACATAGGTGAGCCTAATTGTTTTAGGTTTTGTGCTTGACAAATTAACCACTAGGTTTATTTCGCATTTGTTCAAGCCTAAACCGTAATTATTTTAAAATGCCTATTCACACCCCCCCTCTAGGCGACATCCACGATCTTTCAAGCGCATCTGGTCTGGCCAAGTGCCCCTCAAATGGAGATCATGGTCTGGAAGACTGTCTCGGATGCTCTAGCGACGAATTCTTGCAAGAAGTTTCGCCATATATCCACTCGGGATACCTGCCCTTTGTGTGGGCATGAAAAGGAAACAAGTTTCCATGCCCTGGTTGCATGCGGGCATGCACGTACTATATGGGCAAAAATGAGCACTCTCTGGCCTTTGCCGAATCAGGAGATGCTCGTGGATACAGGGAAGGACTGGTTACTGAATATCTTGGCAAACTGTACAAATTTGATGAGGGATTGTGTGATAATGCTGGTATGGAGGATTTGGTCTGTAAGATCAGATTTTACCTATGGGAAGAAGATCCCAGGTGTAACTCTCACGGCTGATTACCTACAAAGTTATTTACGCTACTTGAGGCTGGCCCAAACATACACTACTGATGAAATAATCAAGGTAAAATGCCTGCAATGGAGACTGAGGCGGTTGCTACACACCGGGAAGTTGTTAGTACTCCATGGCCCAAACATACACTACTGATCGAGTTGCGTTGTCAGTCGACGGAGCCTTTTCCCCAGCGGATGGGTGAGCGGCAGCAGAGATGGTATTAAGGAGACATGATGGGTCGGTAATTTTTGCCGCATATCGGTATTTGTTCAACTGTAGTGATGCATTGAAAGCCGAGCTACATGCAATAATGCAGGGTATGACATTAGCTATTCAACACTGTAACATGCCCATCATTGTCCAGTCAGATTCCTCCGTGGCCATTTCCTCGATGATTGGTGAAGGACTGTCAAGATCGGCGTATGGTCATCTGGTGAACGAGATTAAACATCTCATGGTAGATAGAGAGTTTATTTCCTTAAAAATTAAGCGTGAGCAAAATAGGGTAGCAGATCGTTTGGCATGCTATAGTCGTACGGAGTGTACTACTGTTGTATGGCTCGGGAGAGGACCACCATGTGTGGAGGATCTTTTGCCTCTGGATTGTAACCCTATGCTTACGGAATAAAACTCTTTTACCCCCGTAAGAAAAAAAAAACTTCTAAAAATTACACTGTTTACGATCGATTTTATCCTTTTTACCACGAGCTCTCAAACTTAACAAAAATTTGCATCGAGTACATGCAAAAAAGCATCTTGCACCACCATTTTTTTAGATTTTTTTTAAATTTTACTGTTTATCTGAGCTCGGGCTGCGGATTTTGAGTTATCGGGTTTGGAGGCGTTTTCTTGGGCCAAAATAGGCATATTTGACGATGCCGACTCTGCGATGACTGACTGGGTTGGACTTGGGGCTGCCCTCCCCAACGGCCACGCTAGACCGCCCGCTCCTGCCAAGATCCAACACAACTTTCCGCCCCCTCGTCCGGTCGTCGGGCCGTCGCCGCCGAACACCGCCCCCCTCCACCGAAGCGCGGCAGCTCGAAGGTAGAGTATTCTTTTCTCCTCCCCCTCCCCCTCTCTACTCGACTGCCGTGGAGCGGGGATCCGTCCGGGCTTGAGATCGATTTCTCCCGTGGGCGACGAACCCTAACCCGCTCGAATTGTCATGGGTGACCTAATCCGAGAAATTTCCTCTAGGACGGATGCCCCAGTTCGTCCAGCTTGTTAAGGATTCGGTTTCTGCGTGTTGGATTACTACTTTACTACTAGTTCCAGTTTAGTTTCGAAGAACAAAATTCTCACTGCGTTGGGGACTTCCTGGCTGGGTACTTCAGTCGATGCCCCTTGTTAATTAAGCATGCCTCTGAATCCACTAGTGCAGCAATAGATATCCGAGATGCTGGATGAGTGGCCAAGTGTTGTTGTGCACATTAGAGAGTAGTAAGGAGCATGTTAATTCGTCGGAGAAATTATCCTACTAGGCTGATAGCTCCCTAGTGCAGGCTATTCTTGCTTCCTAGCGCTTGCGTTCGGAGATGAGATGGCCTAATAAGCATGGTTGCACACTGGCACTGTCATACATGGGTGGCTTGTATAATATGGGTATTCCAATATGTCTTGTGTTGTTCATCTCTTTGGAGGAACTTTCTACCACAGGGTTGCTCTGCTATTTCTTTGTTATGCATGGCAACTTGCAATTGAAAAGTGCAACCTAATTACCTTGCAAGCATTTTAAAGGACCACCTGCGCTCTATGTTTCTCACAGGTTCGTGTTCTAATAAGCTTATTCCCTTGAGGCAGCATGCCTAAGATAAAGACGAGCCGTGTGAAGTATCCTGAAGGATGGGAGCTTATTGAACCAACTCTCCGTGATTTGGAAGCCAAAATGAGAGAAGGTGTGCATATCTGTATAATTTTTAATGCTTGTTGAATCTTTTTCCAGAGGTATATTGCTATTTCCTGCTACAGGACGGTAGTAATGTGATCTTTTTTGATGCAGCTGAGAATGATACACATGATGGGAAGAGGAAGTGTGAGGCTCTCTGGCCAATCTTCCGAATTTCTCACCAAAAGAGCCGTTATATATATGATCTCTACTATCGAAGGAAGGAGATAAAAAAGGAGCTGTATGAGTTTTGCTTGGACCAAGGTTATGCAGACAAAAATCTGATTGCTAAGTGGAAAAAGGTTGGTGGGCTTGATCATTTTAGGCATGCATTATTTTGAGCTTGTATTAAGTACTAACTGTGGTGGATGTTTTTCTCCAGTTTGTTGTCTCTTGGGACTTCTGATTATGCAATTATGTTCCAGTTTTGCTAGACTATAAACACCTGAACATCAGCCATCCTCATGAAATATATACTCCCTCCGATCCATATTACTTGTTGCAGCTTTAGTACAAAGTTGTACTAAAGCTGCGACAAGTAATAATGGATCGGAGGAGTAATTAAGATCAGTTCATTTCAGATGCACCTTCCTTGCACACTGACCGTATTTTGCTCACCTATTTTGCACACCATGGCCTTTATGCGAGTACTCCCTCTGTAAACTAATATAAGAGCATTTAGAATACTAAAGTAGTGATCTAAACGCTCTTATATTAGTTTACAGAGGAAGTATCATTTATTAACTTATGAATGCACACTCAGACAGACAAGTGCCCCTGCTCCTGACGTGTGCAATTGGACATATTGCCTGAATATCAAGTACCCCATGATGATTTTTTGTTACTAGTGTGCTGTTGCAACTACTAGTATTTGCTACAGACTTACAGTATGTTGGATCATGTTCAGTTCTCTCTCTAGTTTTGTACAGTAATCACCAGAGTTTACCTAGTTCCGAAGCTATGGTTACCTTGTAACAGCTACTTTGATTGCCTTAATTCAACATCCTCATGGCGCACTGCTAACTATTTTCTCTCTTGTCTCTTGCAGCCAGGTTATGAGCGTCTCTGCTGCCTCCGCTGCATACAGACACGAGACCACAACTTTGCAACCACCTGCGTCTGCAGGGTCCCCAAGCACCTCAGGGAAGAGACGGTGATAGAATGTGTCCACTGCGGATGCAAGGGGTGTGCCAGCGGCGATTGAAGTCGCCACTCGTTGTTAAGAATAATCTGAAACCGATTGCTCGAGATGCTCTGTTGGATCCCTGATGAATGAATGAAAACAACTAACGTACAATCAGGTGATTCGTCCATATATTCACTGTAAACTCTCGAGCCGTGGTATGTATTTGCGTGAGAAGACTCGGTTTTCTGCCGTGGAAGTTGACAACTGTTTCGCTGAGAATGTTATGTTAACCCGATCTTCCATGATGGATCACAGTAGTATTGTTGTGCCTTGCTGTTACTACTACTCCCTCCATTCCGAATTACTTGTTTTAGATTTGTCAAGATACGGAGGTATCTAGCACTAAAATAAGTCTAGATACGTCCGTATCTAGACAAATCCAAGACAAGTAATTCGGAACGGAGGAAGTAGTTTACTAATACCTCTGTAGTTTAATACTTAATACTCCCTCCGCCCTGAATTATTTGTCGTACAATGGATGTATCTAGAACTAAAAATATGTCTAGATACATCCATTTCTACAAAAATTAATTCGGGACGTATGGAGTATATGTCAGGACGTTTTTCTGACAGTCATAGTGTCTAAAAATGTCTGATTATAAGTTACGGAGGGAGTACTACTGTGGAGGCACTTTCTTACTACTGGTGTGGTATCAGGTGCTTGTTTTGCTGTGCGTCGACATGCAAACCTTGAGGTGAGGAGCCCCTGGTCTACGGTGTCCCAGCAGCTGCAAAGAAAAACATTTCACGGTCTAGGGTGACGGTGGTGGCTACTGTCTCGAGCTTCCGTCTTGTGGATGACGAGCGAGTTGACCTTGACTACTGGGACTCTCGATCCACGGGAAACGCGTCTTGAAACGTATTCAGACTAGACTTCGTAGCAAAGGACCTCCTCTGCATTTCCTTCGATCGGCGAAATATCGGAACGGCTTTGCCAACGGCAACTGTGGGAGGAATTTGAGGTCCGTCGTGCTGTGCGGCACACTGTACTTGCCGGGCTTGTAATGCACGCGTACGCAGGTACGGTGCCATGCCATCAACGCTTCCGGCCATGTGAGCATGGCTGCCTGGATCAGAGGGGGTGGCATACGGGCTGAAGCACGAAACTTTGCGTAACTAACGAACGGGCGAAGTGGAAGCACCTGTCGGTAGGGCAGCAAACAAGTGAGTTTGAGCACGAGACGATGAAGGCAATATCTATATGAGGCATTTTTCATTTTTCATTTTTCATTTTTTCAGATAGACCTCAAGTCCTCAACAACTGTTGAGTAAATAGGCAATTTCTTGATTAAATTAATCCATGAGTAAATCACTAGCATGGCATTGACTAAGTTGATGACGCACTGACTCTGATCTAAACATGCACGTACTAAGCAAACAGTAGACAAATCTACGCATACTGCTAGTACTGCTAATATGAAAATAATCAGGAGCGGGATAAACGAGTTATACCCTCCAGTAGGCCACGCAGAGGCCGCGGCTTTGGTGGCAGCAGCGGCGTCCTCAGCGACCTTCTTGTCGGCTTCAGCTTTCTCGGCGGCGGCACGGTCGGCGTCGGTGGACATGGTGATGACGAAGGCGACGCGGACGTAGAGGAAGTAGACGATCGGAAGCGAGCAGTCGCGTAATCGCTGCCCAAAAACCTATTCGCCCCTCACCCGTACAGGAACCAGAAGGGCGTGGTTTCGGAGACCTGCTCTCCCGTCGACCGTGTATGTGGCAGACGGGATGGAGTCACCGGCGGCAACAGCAGCAAAGGAACGACGGTGGGCGTGCGCGTGAGCAGATGTGATCTGTTCGTGGCGGCTAGGGTTAGGAGACACCGCATACTTATAGGCGCAGCCGCGTGGAGAGACGTGGGCTCGACCCACGTCCGAGTCCGTGACAGCCCACGATCCGACGTCTCAGATCGTGGCCCAGCTGTCAGAAAACTCTCCGTTAGTGACTGGCAAAAATAAGCGCGTAGGTGTGAGCTCGGCTCGGCTCAATCCCGCAACCCGCGTCGCGTCGCGTCGTGACGAGGCGTGGCGTGGCGAGGCGGGCGGCGGAGGAGGAGTGCGCGAGGGCCTCTTTTCTTCTCAAGCTCCAATAGCATGTAGAAGAGAAACCCTTATAAACCACTCCAACTCTCCTTCCACTTCCGGGGTGGGACTAAACTTCCCACCACACCTAGTGCCATATAACCCACATGGGCCCTTAGAGATTTTTCAGAAATTGCAATATGGGCCTAGAGCCCATCTCAGATTTCAGCAATCCCCCACCAGATCTCGAGGGCCCATTGTGTCCTCTGTTCCAATTGCTGTTTCGATATACCAGTGTTTCAGTAAAGACCTGTTAAGGTTGAACTTCACCTAGAACAAGTGGCTACACTCCTTCACAACTGAACAATGGACTATGCCTTGAATTGTCAGTTTGGCGTAAAGAAGTTTCACTACATGTCTTACTAGTACTAGGCTGCCGAAGGCTGACCCCTCGGGTGGAGCATATAAGTCACACTCCTGGCCTATTGATGAGCTTACTAGAGATCACCCCAATCTCATAGACTGTGACTAGCAGTCGGGCTCATATAGGTGTGTTCCTCCAAAGATCGCTCTGTAGGATAGCATCTTGCTTTTATAAGCTTTGGAACACATTGAGACCGTAGTCATCCTACCATGCAGTATCGAGAGTATTGCATCTCCAACGGAGTGGGTTAGTATAGTTACTCTCCTCAGTTCACCACTGGCTTGTTTTCCCAGGTCCTAGTTCACGGGATCTCCGATCATATAGGTTGGGTTACCACCATGGCAACTCATGTGGGTCTCATACCCATCTCCCCCGATGCATTATCTATCACAACACGTGATAGCCCTTTTGTAAAGGGATCTGCCAGATTCTTAGCCGTATGGACATAGTCCAACGCTATCACTCCGGAGTTTCTTAATTTTCTGACAGCTTTTAATCTCATTCTTATGTGTTTGGTGGACTTCATGTTGTCCTTTGAACTCTTCACCTTGGTGATGACAGTCTGATTGTCACAGTTCATAAGGATAGTCGGAACCGGTTTATCAACCAATGGCAAGTCCATCAAAAGATCTCGAAGCCATCTCGCTTCAACACCAGATGTGTCTAATGCCGTTAATTCTGCTTCCATTGTCGATCGCGTTAAGATCGTTTGCTTGCAAGACTTCCAGGAAACAGCGCCACCTCCAAGAGTAAACATATACCCAGTTGTGGCCTTCATCTCATCAGCATCAGAGATCCAATTCGCATCACTATACCCTTCAAGTACCGACGGGTATCCTGTATAGTGAAGTCCATAGTTCATAGTACCTTTCAGATAGCGCATAACTCTCTCAACAGCATGCCAATGTACATCACCCGGTTTGGAAACAAACCGGCTCAGTTTGCTCACAGCAAACGCGATGTCAGGCCTCGTTGCGCTCGCTAGGTACATCAGTGAACCAATGATTTGAGAGTATCTCAATTGATCTTTAGCCATGCCTTTGGACTTTCGAATCAATACGCTAGGATCATATGGTGTTTGAGATGGTGTGCAGTCCGAATATCCAAAACGACTCAACACCTTCTCAACGTAATGGGATTGCAGAAGTGTGATCCCACCCTCATTATCTCTCAGTAGCTTGATGTTCAAGATAACATCAGCCACACCAAGGTCTTTCATCTCAAAGTTCTGAGATAGAAACGATTTGACCTCCTCAATGACTTTGAGGTTTGTTCCGAATATCAGTATGTCATCAACATACAAGCACAGTATAACTCCTTCGCCCCCACCATGGCGATAGTATACACATTTGTCAGCCTCATTAACAACGAAACCAACAGATGTCAGAGTTGTATTAAACTTATCATGCCATTGCTTAGGTGCTTGTTTCAGGCCATATAAAGATTTTATCAACCTACACACCTTTCTTTCCTGACCATCTATCACAAAGCCATCAGGCTGTTGCATGTAGATTTCCTCCTTTAGCTCTCCATTTAGAAAAGCCGTCTTAACATCCATCTGATGGACGAGGAGACCATGTGAGGCCGCCAACGAGAGTAATACTCGAATGGTGGTCAGTCTAGCCACAGGTGAATAAGTATCAAAGAAATCTTCCTCTTCTTGCTGGTCATAGCCCTTGGCCACAAGCCTAGCCTTGTACTTTTCAATCGTACCATCGGGCCTAAGCTTCTTTTTGAACACCCACTTACATCCTAGTGGTTTGCAACCATAGGGACGGTCAGTGATCTCCCATGTCCCGTTAGCCATGATGGAATCCATCTCGCTACGGACCGCATCCTTCCAGTAGTCAGCTTCTGGAGAGGCATACGCTTCTGAAATAGAAGTGGGAGTATCATCCACGAGGTAAACGAAGAAATCATCACCAAAGGTCTTTGCAGTCCTTTGTCTCTTGCCCCTACCAAGGGTTTCCTCGTCATCCTCCTCGGGATTTTCATCATGTGTTTGTTCATAATATTCCATAGGGATGGCAGGTTCAGGAGTCTCCTCAGATTCCTGTCTAGAAGTGCTTTGCATATCTCTCATAGGAAAAATATCCTCAAAGAATGTAGCATCCTTAGACTCCATAATTGTACCGATCTTCTGGTCAGGTACCTCAGATTTCACTACTAGAAATCTATAGCCAACGCTGTTCTTAGCGTAGCCCAAATTAATGCAGTCCACGGTCTTATGTCCAAGCTTACGCTTTTTGGGGATCGGCACGTTGACTTTCGCCAAACAGCCCCAAGTGCGCAAGTACGAGTGTGTCGTCCTTCTCTTTGCCCATTTCTCATAGGGAGTGATCTCACTATCCTTTGTCGGAACTTTATTCAGGACATGACATGCCGTCAATATAGCCTCCCCCCACCATGCCTTGGATAAACCCGATGTATCTAACATGGCGTTAACCAAATCAGTTAGAGTACGGTTTTTCCGCTCGGCAACCCCGTTTGACTGGGGTGAATAGGGAGGCGTCCTCTCATGAATAATGCCGTGTTCCGTACAGAAGGAATCAAACTCACTCGAGAAGTACTCTCCACCACGATCTGACCGGACTCGTTTAATTTTCTTTTCAAGTTGATTTTCAACTTCTGCCTTATAGATTTTAAAGTAGTGTAGAGCCTCATCTTTAGTATTTAACAGATACACATAGCAATATCTAGTGGAATCATCTATCAATGTCATGAAGTATCTCTTTCCACCTTTAGTCAACACACCATTCATCTCACAAAGATCAGAATGTATGAGTTCTAATGGTGCCACGTGTCTCTCCTCCGCGGCCTTATGAGGCTTGCGAGGTTGCTTAGCTTGCACACATGAAAGGCACTTAGAACCTTTGGCTAAAGTGAAACTCGGGATTAAATCCAACTTGGCTAGCCGCGTCATAACACCAAAACTAATGTGACAAAGACGTGAATGCCAAACTTCAGATTCATTAACATTCGAATGAATATGGTTCACGACTTTATTACAAAAATCTGCGAGGGAAAGGCGGAACATCCCTCCGCTCTCATAACCTTTTCCAACAAAGAGTCCATATTTTGTAACAACTAATTTATTAGACTCGAAAACCAACTTAAACCCTTCTCTACATAGAAGGGAGCCACTAACGAGGTTCTTCTTGATGGCGGGGACATGCTGCACGTTCTTCAGCTGCACGATCCTTCCCGAAGTAAACTTCAGATCGACCGTGCCAACACCATGAACAGAAGCACTCGCGCCATTCCCGATCAATACGGACCCGTGACCTGTGGCCTGGTAAGAAGTGAACAATGAAATGTCAGCACACACATGAACACCTGCACCTGTGTCCACCCACCAATCGTTGGGTTGAAACACTGAAAAAACAGTAAATAAATTACCGTACCCAGATGCACCATTCTCATTGTTGCCCACAATCATGTTGACAGACTTGGAGTCCTGTCCTGACTTCTTGTACTTGTTTGGGCACTTGTTGGCCCAATGTTCAACCGAACCACAAGTAAAGCAGCCCTCGTCCTTCTTGTTCTTCTTGAAGGTCTTCTTACCCTTCTTCTTAAAGTCGGTATTGTGTTGGACACCGTTCTTTCCCTTGGGCTTGTGGGAGTTGAAGTTCTTCTGGTTCACCATGTTGGCAACAGAAGTCCCTTCGGCCCCTTTTCCGTGCGAGTCTTTTGCCCTCGAATTCTGCTCAACACTCAGATGGCCAATGACATCCTCCACAGAGAATTCACGCCTCTGATGTTTCAGAGTGGTGGCAAAGTTCCTCCAGGAATTAGGGAGATTAGCGATTATGCAGCCCGCGACAAACTTGCCCGGTAACTCGCACTTGAGAAGCTCAAGTTCCTTAACAATGCATATTATCTCATGAGCCTGCTCCAATACAGGACGGTTTTCAACCATCTTGTAATCGTGGAACTGCTCTATAATATACATCTCGCTCCCTGCATCGGCGGCCCCGAATTTAGATTCGAGCGCCTCCCACAAGTCCTTGGCGACATGCACATGTAAATATGCGTCGACCAGTTTATCTCCGATCACGCTAAGAACTGCTCCGAGAAACACAACGGTAGCCTCCTTGAACGCCTTCTCCTGTTCAGGAGCAATCGTTCCCGTGGAGACACCGGTGACCCAGAACACGTTCATAGCCGTGAGCCATAACGTGGTCTTAGTCTGCCAACGCTTGAAGTATGTACCGGTAAACTTATCCGGTTTCAGTGCAGCGGCAAAGCCACTTGCCGAAAATTCCTACACATAATAGGTTTTTGGATTGTTGAGTAAATAGGCAATTTCTCGATTAAATTAATCCATGAGTAAATCACTAGCATGGCATTGACTAAGTTGATGACGCACTGACTCTGATCTAAACATGCACGTACTAAGCAAACAGTAGACAAATCTACGCATACTGCTAGTACTGCTAATATGAAAATAATCAGGAGCGGGATAAACGAGTTATACCCTCCAGTAGGCCACACAGAGGCCGCGGCTTTGGTGGCAGCAGCGGCGTCCTCAGCGACCTTCTTGTCGGCTTCAGCTTTCTCGGCGGCGGCACGGTCGGCGTCGGTGGACATGGTGATGACGAAGGCGACGCGGACGTAGAGGAAGTAGACGATCGGAAGCGAGCAGTCGCGTAATCGCTGCCCAAAAACCTATTCGCCCCTCACCCGTACAGGAACCAGAAGGGCGTGGTTTCGGAGACCTGCTCTCCCGTCGACCGTGTATGTGGCAGACGGGATGGAGTCACCGGCGGCAACAGCAGCAAAGGAACGACGGTGGGCGTGCGCGTGAGCAGATGTGATCTGTTCGTGGCGGCTAGGGTTAGGAGACACCGCATACTTATAGGCGCAGCCGCGTGGAGAGACGTGGGCTCGACCCACGTCCGAGTCCGTGACAGCCCACGATCCGACGTCTCAGATCGTGGCCCAGCTGTCAGAAAACTCTCCGTTAGTGACTGGCAAAAATAAGCGCGTAGGTGTGAGCTCGGCTCGGCTCAATCCCGCAACCCGCGTCGCGTCGCGTCGCGTCGTGTCGTGACGAGGCGTGGCGTGGCGAGGCGGGCGGCGGAGGAGGAGTGCGCGAGGGCCTATTTTCTTCTCAAGCTCCAATAGCATGTAGAAGAGAAACCCTTATAAACCACTCCAACTCTCCTTCCACTTCCGGGGTGGGACTAAACTTCCCACCACACCTAGTGCCATATAACCCACATGGGCCCTTAGAGATTTTTCAGAAATTGCAATATGGGCCTAGAGCCCATCTCAGATTTTAGCAATCCCCCACCAGATCTCGAGGGCCCATTGTGTCCTCTGTTCCAATTGCTGTTTCGATATACCAGTGTTTCAGTAAAGACCTGTTAAGGTTGAACTTCACCTAGAACAAGTGGCTACACTCCTTCACAACTGAACAATGGACTATGCCTTGAATTGTCAGTTTGGCGTAAAGAAGTTTCACTACATGTCTTACTAGTACTAGGCTGCCGAAGGCTGACCCCTCGGGTGGAGCATATAAGTCACACTCCTGGCCTATTGATGAGCTTACTAGAGATCACCCCAATCTCATAGACTGTGACCAGCAGTCGGGCTCATATAGGTGTGTTCCTCCAAAGATCGCTCTGTAGGATAGCATCTTGCTTTTATAAGCTTTGGAACACATTGAGACCATAGTCATCCTACCATGCAGTATCGAGAGTATTGCATCTCCAACGGAGTGGGTTAGTATAGTTACTCTCCTCAGTTCACCACTGGCTTGTTTTCCCAGGTCCTAGTTCACGGGATCTCCAATCATATAGGTTGGGTTACCACCATGGCAACTCATGTGGGTCTCATACCCATCTCCCCCGATGCATTATCTATCACAACACGTGATAGCCCTTTTGTAAAGGGATCTGCCAGATTCTTAGCCGTATGGACATAGTCCAACGCTATCACTCCGGAGTTTCTTAATTTTCTGACAGCTTTTAATCTCATTCTTATGTGTTTGGTGGACTTCATGTTGTCCTTTGAACTCTTCACCTTGTTGATGACAGTCTGATTGTCACAGTTCATAAGGATAGCCGGAACCGGTTTATCAACCAATGGCAAGTCCATCAAAAGATCTCGAAGCCATCTCGCTTCAACACCAGATGTGTCTAATGCCGTTAATTCTGCTTCCATTGTCGATCTCGTTAAGATCGTTTGCTTGCAAGACTTCCAGGAAACAGCGCCACCTCCAAGAGTAAACATATACCCAGTTGTGGCCTTCATCTCATCAGCATCAGAGATCCAATTCGCATCACTATACCCTTCAAGTACCGACGGGTATCCGGTATAGTGAAGTCCATAGTTCATAGTACCTTTCAGATAGCGCATAACTCTCTCAACAGCATGCCAATGTACATCACCCGGTTTGGAAACAAACCGGCTCAGTTTGCTCACAGCAAACGCGATGTCAGGCCTCGTTGCGCTCGCTAGGTACATCAGTGAACCAATGATTTGAGAGTATCTCAATTGATCTTTAGCCATGCCTTTGGACTTTCGAATCAATACGCTAGGATCATATGGTGTTTGAGATGGTGTGTAGTCCGAATATCCAAAACGACTCAACACCTTCTCAACGTAATGGGATTGCAGAAGTGTGATCCCACCCTCATTATCTCTCAGTAGCTTGATGTTCAAGATAACATCAGCCACACCAAGGTCTTTCATCTCAAAGTTCTGAGATAAAAACGATTTGACCTCCTCAATGACTTTGAGGTTTGTTCCGAATATCAGTATGTCATCAACATACAAGCACAGTATAACTCCTTCGCCCCCACCATGGCGATAGTATACACATTTGTCAGCCTCATTAACAACGAAACCAACAGATGTCAGAGTTGTATTAAACTTATCATGCCATTGCTTAGGTGCTTGTTTCAGGCCATATAAAGATTTTATCAACCTACACACCTTTCTTTCCTGACCATCTATCACAAAGCCATCAGGCTGTTGCATGTAGATTTCCTCCTTTAGCTCTCCATTTAGAAAAGCCGTCTTAACATCCATCTGATGGACGAGAAGACCATGTGAGGCCGCCAGCGAGAGTAATACTCGAATGGTGGTCAGTCTAGCCACAGGTGAATAAGTATCAAAGAAATCTTCCTCTTCTTGCTGGTCATAGCCCTTGGACACAAGCCTAGCCTTGTACTTTTCAATCGTACCATCGGGCCTAAGCTTCTTTTTGAACACCCACTTACATCCCAGTGGTTTGCAACCATAGGGACGGTCAGTGATCTCCCATGTCCCGTTAGCCATGATGGAATCCATCTCGCTACGGACCGCATCCTTCCAGTAGTCAGCTTCTGGAGAGGCATACGCTTCTGAAATAGAAGTGGGAGTATCATCCACGAGGTACACGAAGAAATCATCACCAAAGGTCTTTGCAGTCCTTTGTCTCTTGCCCCTACCAAGGGTTTCCTCGTCATCCTCCTCG
This sequence comes from Triticum dicoccoides, assembly GCF_002162155.2. Taxonomy (NCBI): domain Eukaryota; kingdom Viridiplantae; phylum Streptophyta; class Magnoliopsida; order Poales; family Poaceae; genus Triticum; species Triticum dicoccoides. Next base: position 486,614,355 of record NC_041380.1, read on the forward strand.
GGATTTTCATCATGTGTTTGTTCATAATATTCCATAAGGATGGCAGGTTCAGGAGTCTCCTCAGATTCCTGTCTAGAAGTGCTTTGCATATCTCTCATAGGAAAAATATCCTCAAAGAATGTAGCATCCTTAGACTCCATAATTGTACCGATCTTCTGGTCAGGTACCTCAGATTTCACTACTAGAAATCTATAGCCAACGCTGTTCTTAGCGTAGCCCAAATTAATGCAGTCCACGGTCTTATGTCCAAGCTTACGCTTTTTGGGGATCGGCACGTTGACTTTCGCCAAACAGCCCCAAGTGCGCAAGTACGAGAGTGTCGTCCTTCTCTTTGCCCATTTCTCATAGGGAGTGATCTCACTATCCTTTGGAACTTTATTCAGGACATGACATGCCGTCAATATAGCCTCCCCCCACCATGCCTTGGATAAACCCGATGTATCTAACATGGCGTTAACCAAATCAGTTAGAGTACGGTTTTTCCGCTCGGCAACCCCGTTTGACTGGGGTGAATAGGGAGGCGTCCTCTCATGAATAATGCCGTGTTCCGCACAGAAGGAATCAAACTCACTCGAGAAGTACTCTCCACCACGATCTGACCGGACTCATTTAATTTTCTTTTCAAGTTGATTTTCAACTTCTGCCTTATAGATTTTAAAGTAGTGTAGAGCCTCATCTTTAGTATTTAACAGATACACATAGCAATATCTAGTGGAATCATCTATCAATGTCATGAAGTATCTCTTTCCACCTTTAGTCAACACACCATTCATCTCACAAAGATCAGAATGTATGAGTTCTAATGGTGCCAGGTGTCTCTCCTCCGCGGCCTTATGAGGCTTGCGAGGTTGCTTAGCTTGCACACATGAAAGGCACTTAGAACCTTTGGCTAAAGTGAAACTCGGGATTAAATCCAACTTGGCTAGCCGCGTCATAACACCAAAACTAATGTGACAAAGACGTGAATGCCAAACTTCAGATTCATTAACATTCGAATGAATATGGTTCACGACTTTATTACAAAAATCTGCGAGGGAAAGGCGGAACATCCCTCCGCTCTCATAACCTTTTCCAACAAAGAGTCCATATTTTGTAACAACTAATTTATTAGACTCGAAAACCAACTTAAACCCTTCTCTACATAGAAGGGAGCCACTAACGAGGTTCTTCTTGATGGCCTTCTTACCCTTCTTCTTAAAGTCGGTATTGTGTTGGACACCGTTCTTTCCCTTGGGCTTGTGGGAGTTGAAGTTCTTCTGGTTCACCATGTTGGCAACAGAAGTCCCTTCGGCCCCTTTTCCGTGCGAGTCTTTTGCCCTCGAATTCTGCTCAACACTCAGATGGCCAATGACATCCTCCACAGAGAATTCACGCCTCTGATGTTTCAGAGTGGTGGCAAAGTTCCTCCAGGAATTAGGGAGCTTAGCGATTATGCAGCCCGCGACAAACTTGCCCGGTAACTCGCACTTGAGAAGCTCAAGTTCCTTAACAATGCATATTATCTCATGAGCCTGCTCCAATACAGGACGGTTTTCAACCATCTTGTAATCGTGGAACTGCTCTATAATATACATCTCGCTCCCTGCATCGGCGGCCCCGAATTTAGATTCGAGCGCCTCCCACAAGTCCTTGGCGACATGCACATGTAAATATGCGTCGACCAGTTTATCTCCGATCACGCTAAGAACTGCTCCGAGAAACATAACGGTAGCCTCCTTGAACGCCTTCTCCTGTTCAGGAGCAATCGTTCCCGTGGAGACACCGGTGATCCAGAACACGTTCATAGCCGTGAGCCATAACTCGGTCTTAGTCTGCCAACGCTTGAAGTATGTACCGGTAAACTTATCCGGTTTCAGTGCAGCGGCAAAGCCACTTGCCGAGAAATTCCTACACATAATAGGTTTTTGGATTGTTGAGTAAATAGGGAATTTCTCGATTAAATTAATCCATGAGTAAATCACTAGCATGGCATTGACTAAGTTGATGACGCACTGACTCTGATCTAAACGTGCACGTACTAAGCAAACAGTAGACAAATCTACGCATACTGCTAGTACTGCTAATATGAAAATAATCAGGAGCAGGATAAACGAGTTATACCCTCCAGTAGGCCACACAGAGGCCGCGGCTTTGGTGGCAGCAGCGGCGTCCTCAGCGACCTTCTTGTCGGCTTCAGCTTTCTCGGCGGCGGCACGGTCGGCGTCGGTGGACATGGTGATGACGAAGGCGACGAGGACGTAGAGGAAGTAGACGGTCGGAAGCGAGCAGTCGCGTAATCGCTGCCCAAAAACCTATTCGCCCCTCACCCCGTACAGGAACCAGAAGGGCGTGGTTTCGGAGACCTGCTCTCCCGTCGACCGTGTACGTGGCAGACGGGATGGAGTCACCGGCGGCAGCAGCAGCAAAGGAACGACGGTGGGCGTGCGCGTGAGCAGATGTGATCTGTTCGTGGCGGCTAGGGTTAGGAGACACCGCATACTTATAGGCGCAGCCGCGTGGAGAGACGTGGGCTCGACCCACGTCCGAGTCCGTGACAGCCCACGATCCGACGTCTCAGATCGTGGCCCAGCTGTCAGAAAACTCTCCGTTAGTGACTGGCAAAAATAAGCGCGTAGGTGTGAGCTCGGCTCGGCTCAATCCCGCAACCCGCGTCGCGTCGCGTCGCGTCGTAACGAGGCGTGGCGTGGCGAGGCGGGCGGCGGAGGAGGAGTGCGCGAGGGCCTCTTTTCTTCTCAAGCTCCAATAGCATGTAGAAGAGAAACCCTTATAAACCACTCCAACTCTCCTTCCACTTCCGGGGTGGGACTAAACTTCCCACCACACCTAGTGCCATATAACCCACATGGGCCCTTAGAGATTTTTCAGAAATTGCAATATGGGCCTAGAGCCCATCTCAGATTTCAGCAATCCCCCACCAGATCTCTAGGGCCCATTGTGTCCTCTGTTCCAATTGCTGTTTCGATATACCAGTGTTTCAGTAAAGACCTGTTAAGGTTGAACTTCACCTAGAACAAGTGGCTACACTCCTTCACAACTGAACAATGGACTATGCCTTGAATTGTCAGTTTGGCGTAAAGAAGTTTCACTACATGTCTTACTAGTACTAGGCTGCCGAAGGCTGACCCCTCGGGTGGAGCATATAAGTCACACTCCTGGCCTATTGATGAGCTTACTAGAGATCACCCCAATCTCATAGACTGTGACCAGCAGTCGGGCTCATATAGGTGTGTTCCTCCAAAGATCGCTCTGTAGGATAGCATCTTGCTTTTATAAGCTTTGGAACACATTGAGACCGTAGTCATCCTACCATGCAGTATCGAGAGTATTGCATCTCCAACGGAGTGGGTTAGTATAGTTACTCTCCTCAGTTCACCACTGGCTTGTTTTCCCAGGTCCTAGTTCACGGGATCTCCGATCATATAGGTTGGGTTACCACCATGGCAACTCATGTGGGTCTCATACCCATCTCCCCCGATGCATTATCTATCACAACACGTGATAGCCCTTTTGTAAAGGGATCTGCCAGATTCTTAGCCGTATGGACATAGTCCAACGCTATCACTCCGGAGTTTCTTAATTTTCTGACAGCTTTTAATCTCATTCTTATGTGTTTGGTGGACTTCATGTTGTCCTTTGAACTCTTCACCTTGGTGATGACAGTCTGATTGTCACAGTTCATAAGGATAGTCGGAACCGGTTTATCAACCAATGGCAAGTCCATCAAAAGATCTCGAAGCCATCTCGCTTCAACACCAGATGTGTCTAATGCCGTTAATTCTGCTTCCATTGTCGATCGCGTTAAGATCGTTTGCTTGCAAGACTTCCAGGAAACAGCGCCACCTCCAAGAGTAAACATATACCCAGTTGTGGCCTTCATCTCATCAGCATCAGAGATCCAATTCGCATCACTATACCCTTCAAGTACCGACGGGTATCCTGTATAGTGAAGTCCATAGTTCATAGTACCTTTCAGATAGCGCATAACTCTCTCAACAGCATGCCAATGTACATCACCCGGTTTGGAAACAAACCGGCTCAGTTTGCTCACAGCAAACGCGATGTCAGGCCTCGTTGCGCTCGCTAGGTACATCAGTGAACCAATGATTTGAGAGTATCTCAATTGATCTTTAGCCATGCCTTTGGACTTTCGAATCAATACGCTAGGATCATATGGTGTTTGAGATGGTGTGCAGTCCGAATATCCAAAACGACTCAACACCTTCTCAACGTAATGGGATTGCAGAAGTGTGATCCCACCCTCATTATCTCTCAGTAGCTTGATGTTCAAGATAACATCAGCCACACCAAGGTCTTTCATCTCAAAGTTCTGAGATAGAAACGATTTGACCTCCTCAATGACTTTGAGGTTTGTTCCGAATATCAGTATGTCATCAACATACAAGCACAGTATAACTCCTTCGCCCCCACCATGGCGATAGTATACACATTTGTCAGCCTCATTAACAACGAAACCAACAGATGTCAGAGTTGTATTAAACTTATCATGCCATTGCTTAGGTGCTTGTTTCAGGCCATATAAAGATTTTATCAACCTACACACCTTTCTTTCCTGACCATCTATCACAAAGCCATCAGGCTGTTGCATGTAGATTTCCTCCTTTAGCTCTCCATTTAGAAAAGCCGTCTTAACATCCATCTGATGGACGAGGAGACCATGTGAGGCCGCCAACGAGAGTAATACTCGAATGGTGGTCAGTCTAGCCACAGGTGAATAAGTATCAAAGAAATCTTCCTCTTCTTGCTGGTCATAGCCCTTGGCCACAAGCCTAGCCTTGTACTTTTCAATCGTACCATCGGGCCTAAGCTTCTTTTTGAACACCCACTTACATCCTAGTGGTTTGCAACCATAGGGACGGTCAGTGATCTCCCATGTCCCGTTAGCCATGATGGAATCCATCTCGCTACGGACCGCATCCTTCCAGTAGTCAGCTTCTGGAGAGGCATACGCTTCTGAAATAGAAGTGGGAGTATCATCCACGAGGTAAACGAAGAAATCATCACCAAAGGTCTTTGCAGTCCTTTGTCTCTTGCCCCTACCAAGGGTTTCCTCGTCATCCTCCTCGGGATTTTCATCATGTGTTTGTTCATAATATTCCATAGGGATGGCAGGTTCAGGAGTCTCCTCAGATTCCTGTCTAGAAGTGCTTTGCATATCTCTCATAGGAAAAATATCCTCAAAGAATGTAGCATCCTTAGACTCCATAATTGTACCGATCTTCTGGTCAGGTACCTCAGATTTCACTACTAGAAATCTATAGCCAACGCTGTTCTTAGCGTAGCCCAAATTAATGCAGTCCACGGTCTTATGTCCAAGCTTACGCTTTTTGGGGATCGGCACGTTGACTTTCGCCAAACAGCCCCAAGTGCGCAAGTACGAGAGTGTCGTCCTTCTCTTTGCCCATTTCTCATAGGGAGTGATCTCACTATCCTTTGTCGGAACTTTATTCAGGACATGACATGCCGTCAATATAGCCTCCCCCCACCATGCCTTGGATAAACCCTATGTATCTAACATGGCGTTAACCAAATCAGTTAGAGTACGGTTTTTCCGCTCGGCAACCCCGTTTGACTGGGGTGAATAGGGAGGCGTCCTCTCATGAATAATGTCGTGTTCCGCACAGAAGGAATCAAACTCACTCGAGAAGTACTCTCCACCACGATCTGACCGGACTCGTTTAATTTTCTTTTCAAGTTGATTTTCAACTTCTGCCTTATAGATTTTAAAGTAGTGTAGAGCCTCATCTTTAGTATTTAACAGATACACATAGCAATATCTAGTGGAATCATCTATCAATGTCATGAAGTATCTCTTTCCACCTTTAGTCAACACACCATTCATCTCACAAAGATCAGAATGTATGAGTTCTAATGGTGCCAGGTGTCTCTCCTCCGCGGCCTTATGAGGCTTGCGAGGTTGCTTAGCTTGCACACATGAAAGGCACTTAGAACCTTTGGCTAAAGTGAAACTCGGGATTAAATCCAACTTGGCTAGCCGCGTCATAACACCAAAACTAATGTGACAAAGACGTGAATGCCAAACTTCAGATTCATTAACATTCGAATGAATATGGTTCACGACTTTATTACAAAAATCTACGAGGGAAAGGCGGAACATCCCTCCGCTCTCATAACCTTTTCCAACAAAGAGTCCATATTTTGTAACAACTAATTTATTAGACTCGAAAACCAACTTAAACCCTTCTCTACATAGAAGGGAGCCACTAACGAGGTTCTTCTTGATGGCGGGGACATGCTGCACGTTCTTCAGCTGCACGATCCTTCCCGAAGTAAACTTCAGATCGACCGTGCCAACACCATGAACAGAAGCACTCGCGCCATTCCCCATCAATACGGACCCGTGACCTGTGACCTGGTCAGAAGTGAACAATGAAATGTCAGCACACACATGAACACCTGCACCTGTGTCCACCCACCAATCGTTGGGTTGAAACACTGAAAAAACAGTAAATAAATTACCGTACCCAGATGCACCATTCTCATTGTTGCCCACAATCATGTTGACAGACTTGGAGTCCTGTCCTGACTTCTTGTACTTGTTTGGGCACTTGTTGGCCCAATGTTCAACCGAACCACAAGTAAAGCAGCCCTCGTCCTTCTTGTTCTTCTTGAAGGTCTTCTTACCCTTCTTCTTAAAGTCGGTATTGTGTTGGACACCGTTCTTTCCCTTGGGCTTGTGGGAGTTGAAGTTCTTCTGGTTCACCATGTTGGCAACAGAAGTCCCTTCGGCCCCTTTTCCGTGCGAGTCTTTTGCCCTCGAATTCTGCTCAACACTTAGATGGCCAATGACATCCTCCACAGAGAATTCACGCCTCTGATGTTTCAGAGTGGTGGCAAAGTTCCTCCAGGAATTAGGGAGCTTAGCGATTATGCAGCCCGCGACAAACTTGCCCGGTAACTCGCACTTGAGAAGCTCAAGTTCCTTAACAATGCATATTATCTCATGAGCCTGCTCCAATACAGGACGGTTTTCAACCATCTTGTAATCGTGGAACTGCTCTATAATATACATCTCGCTCCCTGCATCGGCGGCCCCGAATTTAGATTCGAGCGCCTCCCACAAGTCCTTGGCGACATGCACATGTAAATATGCGTCGACCAGTTTATCTCCGATCACGCTAAGAACTGCTCCGAGAAACACAACGGTAGCCTCCTTGAACGCCTTCTCCTGTTCAGGAGCAATCGTTCCCGTGGAGACACCGGTGACCCAGAACACGTTCATAGCCGTGAGCCATAACGTGGTCTTAGTCTGCCAACGCTTGAAGTATGTACCGGTAAACTTATCCGGTTTCAGTGCAGCGGCAAAGCCACTTGCCGAGAAATTCCTACACATAATAGGTTTTTGGATTGTTGAGTAAATAGGCAATTTCTCGATTAAATTAATCCATGAGTAAATCACTAGCATGGCATTGACTAAGTTGATGACGCACTGACTCTGATCTAAACATGCACGTACTAAGCAAACAGTAGACAAATCTACGCATACTGCTAGTACTGCTAATATGAAAATAATCAGGAGCGGGATAAACGAGTTATACCCTCCAGTAGGCCACGCAGAGGCCGCGGCTTTGGTGGCAGCAGTGGCGTCCTCAGCGACCTTCTTGTCGGCTTCAGCTTTCTCGGCGGCGGCACGGTCGGCGTCGGTGGACATGGTGATGACGAAGGCGACGCGGACGTAGAGGAAGTAGACGATCGGAAGCGAGCAGTCGCGTAATCGCTACCCAAAAACCTATTCGCCCCTCACCCCGTACAGGAACTAGAAGGGCGTGGTTTCGGAGACCTGCTCTCCCTTCGACCGTGTACGTGGCAGACGGGATGGAGTCACCGGCGGCAGCAGCAGCAAAGGAACGACGGTGGGCGTGCGCGTGAGCAGATGTGATCTGTTCGTGGCGGCTAGGGTTAGGAGACACCGCATACTTATAGGCGCAGCCGCGTGGAGAGACGTGGGCTCGACCCACGTCCGAGTCCGTGACAGCCCACGATCCGACGTCTCAGATCGTGGCCCAGCTGTCAGAAAACTCTCCGTTAGTGACTGGCAAAAATAAGCGCGTAGGTGTGAGCTCGGCTCGGCTCAATCCCGCAACCCGCGTCGCGTCGCGTCGCGTCGTGATGAGGCGTGGCGTGGCGAGGCGGGCGGCGGAGGAGGAGTGCGCGAGGGCCTCTTTTCTTCTCAAGCTCCAATAGCATGTAGAAGAGAAACCCTTATAAACCACTCCAACTCTCCTTCCACTTCCGGGGTGGGACTAAACTTCCCACCACACCTAGTGCCATATAACCCACATGGGCCCTTAGAGATTTTTCAGAAATTGCAATATGGGCCTAGAGCCCATCTCAGATTTTAGCAATCCCCCACCAGATCTCGAGGGCCCATTGTGTCCTCTGTTCCAATTGCTGTTTCGATATACCAGTGTTTCAGTAAAGACCTGTTAAGGTTGAACTTCACCTAGAACAAGTGGCTACACTCCTTCACAACTGAACAATGGACTATGCCTTGAATTGTCAGTTTGGCGTAAAGAAGTTTCACTACATGTCTTACTAGTACTAGGCTGCCGAAGGCTGACCCCTCGGGTGGAGCATATAAGTCACACTCCTGGCCTATTGATGAGCTTACTAGAGATCACCCCAATCTCATAGACTGTGACCAGCAGTCGGGCTCATATAGGTGTGTTCCTCCAAAGATCGCTCTGTAGGATAGCATCTTGCTTTTATAAGCTTTGGAACACATTGAGACCGTAGTCATCCTACCATACAGTATCGAGAGTATTGCATCTCCAACGGAGTGGGTTAGTATAGTTACTCTCCTCAGTTCACCACTGACTTGTTTTCCCAGGTCCTAGTTCACGGGATCTCCGATCATATAGGTTGGGTTACCACCATGGCAACTCATGTGGGTCTCATACCCATCTCCCCCGATGCATTATCTATCACAACACGTGATAGCCCTTTTGTAAAGGGATCTGCCAGATTCTTAGCCGTATGGACATAGTCCAACGCTATCACTCCGGAGTTTCTTAATTTTCTGACAGCTTTTAATCTCATTCTTATGTGTTTGGTGAACTTCATGTTGTCCTTTGAACTCTTCACCTTGGTGATGACAGTCTGATTGTCACAGTTCATAAGGATAGCCGGAACCGGTTTATCAACCAATGGCAAGTCCATCAAAAGATCTCGAAGCCATCTCGCTTCAACACCAGATGTGTCTAATGCCGTTAATTCTGCTTCCATTGTCGATCTCGTTAAGATCGTTTGCTTGCAAGACTTCCAGGAAACAGCGCCACCTCCAAGAGTAAACATATACCCAGTTGTGGCCTTCATCTCATCAGCATCAGAGATCCAATTCGCATCACTATACCCTTCAAGTACCGACGGGTATCCGGTATAGTGAAGTCCATAGTTCATAGTACCTTTCAGATAGCGCATAACTCTCTCAACAGCATGCCAATGTACATCACCCGGTTTGGAAACAAACCGGCTCAGTTTGCTCACAACAAACGCGATGTCAGGCCTCGTTGCGCTCGCTAGGTACATCAGTGAACCAATGATTTGAGAGTATCTCAATTGATCTTTAGCCATGCCTTTGGACTTTCGAATCAATACGCTAGGATCATATGGTGTTTGAGATGGTGTGCAGTCCGAATATCCAAAACGACTCAACACCTTCTCAACGTAATGGGATTGCAGAAGTGTGATCCCACCCTCATTATCTCTCAGTAGCTTGATGTTCAAGATAACATCAGCCACACCAAGGTCTTTCATCTCAAAGTTCTGAGATAGAAACGATTTGACCTCCTCAATGACTTTGAGGTTTGTTCCGAATATCAGTATGTCATCAACATACAAGCACACTATAACTCCTTCGCCCCCACCATGGCGATAGTATACACATTTGTCAGCCTCATTAACAACGAAACCAACAGATGTCAGAGTTGTATTAAACTTATCATGCCATTGCTTAGGTGCTTGTTTCAGGCCATATAAAGATTTTATCAACCTACACACCTTTCTTTCCTGACCATCTATCACAAAGCCATCAGGCTGTTGCATGTAGATTTCCTCCTTTAGCTCTCCATTTAGAAAAGCCGTCTTAACATCCATCTGATGGACGAGAAGACCATGTGAGGCCGCCAACGAGAGTAATACTCGAATGGTGGTCAGTCTATCCACAGGTGAATAAGTATCAAAGAAATCTTCCTCTTCTTGCTGGTCATAGCCCTTGGCCACAAGCCTAGCCTTGTACTTTTCAATCGTACCATCGGGCCTAAGCTTCTTTTTGAACACCCACTTACATCCCAGTGGTTTGCAACCATAGGGACGGTCAGTGATCTCCCATGTCCCGTTAGCCATGATGGAATCCATCTCGCTACGGACCGCATCCTTCCAGTAGTCAGCTTCTGGAGAGGCATACGCTTCTGAAATAGAAGTGGGAGTATCATCCACGAGGTAAACGAAGAAATCATCACCAAAGGTCTTTGCAGTCCTTTGTCTCTTGCCCCTACCAAGGGTTTCCTCGTCATCCTCCTCGGGATTTTCATCATGTGTTTGTTCATAATATTCCATAGGGATGGCAGGTTCAGGAGTCTCCTCAGATTCCTGTCTAGAAGTGCTTTGCATATCTCTCATAGGAAAAATATCCTCAAAGAATGTAGCATCCTTAGACTCCATAATTGTACCGATCTTCTGGTCAGGTACCTCAGATTTCACTACTAGAAATCTATAGCCAACGCTGTTCTTAGCGTAGCCCAAATTAATGCAGTCCACGGTCTTATGTCCAAGCTTACGCTTTTTGGGGATCGGCACGTTGACTTTCGCCAAACAGCCCCAAGTGCGCAAGTACGAGTGTGTCGTCCTTCTCTTTGCCCATTTCTCATAGGGAGTGATCTCACTATCCTTTGTCGGAACTTTATTCAGGACATGACATGCCGTCAATATAGCCTCCCCCCACCATGCCTTGGATAAACCCGATGTATCTAACATGGCGTTAACCAAATCAGTTAGAGTACGGTTTTTCCGCTCGGCAACCCCGTTTGACTGGGGTGAATAGGGAGGCGTCCTCTCATGAATAATGCCGTGTTCCGTACAGAAGGAATCAAACTCACTCGAGAAGTACTCTCCACCACGATCTGACTGGACTCGTTTAATTTTCTTTTCAAGTTGATTTTCAACTTCTGCCTTATAGATTTTAAAGTAGTGTAGAGCCTCATCTTTAGTATTTAACAGATACACATAGCAATATCTAGTGGAATCATCTATCAATGTCATGAAGTATCTCTTTCCACCTTTAGTCAACACATCATTCATCTCACAAAGATCAGAATGTATGAGTTCTAATGGTGCCAGGTGTCTCTCCTCCGCGGCCTTATGAGGCTTGCGAGGTTGCTTAGCTTGCACACATGAAAGGCACTTAGAACCTTTGGCTAAAGTGAAACTCGGGATTAAATCCAACTTGGCTAGCCGCGTCATAACACCAAAACTAATGTGACAAAGACGTGAATGCCAAACTTCAGATTCATTAACATTCGAATGAATATGGTTCACGACTTTATTACAAAAATCTGCGAGGGAAAGGCGGAACATCCCTCCGCTCTCATAACCTTTTCCAACAAAGAGTCCATATTTTGTAACAACTAATTTATTAGACTCGAAAACCAACTTAAACCCTTCTCTACATAGAAGGGAGCCACTAACGAGGTTCTTCTTGATGGCGGGGACATGCTGCACGTTCTTCAGCTGCACGATCCTTCCCAAAGTAAACTTCAGATCGACCGTGCCAACACCATGAACAGAAGCACTCGCGCCATTCCCCATCAATACGGACCCGTGACCTGTGACCTGGTAAGAAGTGAACAATGAAATGTCAGCACACACATGAACACCTGCACCTGTGTCCACCCACCAATCGTTGGGTTGAAACACTGAAAAAACAGTAAATAAATTACCGTACCCAGATGCACCATTCTCATTGTTGCCCACAATCATGTTGACAGACTTGGAGTCCTGTCCTGACTTCTTGTACTTGTTTGGGCACTTGTTGGCCCAATGTTCAACCGAACCACAAGTAAAGCAGCCCTCGTCCTTCTTGTTCTTCTTGAAGGTCTTCTTACCCTTCTTCTTAAAGTCGGTATTGTGTTGGACACCGTTCTTTCCCTTGGGCTTGTGGGAGTTGAAGTTCTTCTGGTTCACCATGTTGGCAACAGAAGTCCCTTCGGCCCCTTTTCCGTGCGAGTCTTTTGCCCTCGAATTCTGCTCAACACTCAGATGGCCAATGACATCCTCCACAGAGAATTCACGCCTCTGATGATTCAGAGTGGTGGCAAAGTTCCTCCAGGAATTAGGGAGCTTAGCGATTATGCAGCCCGCGACAAACTTGCCCGGTAACTCGCACTTGAGAAGCTCAAGTTCCTTAACAATGCATATTATCTCATGAGCCTGCTCCAATACAGGACGGTTTTCAACCATCTTATAATCGTGGAACTGCTCTATAATATACATCTCGCTCCCTGCATCGGCGGCCCCGAATTTAGATTCGAGCGCCTCCCACAAGTCCTTGGCGACATGCACATGTAAATATGCGTCGACCAGTTTATCTCCGATCACGCTAAGAACTGCTCCGAGAAACACAACGGTAGCCTCCTTGAACGCCTTCTCCTGTTCAGGAGCAATCGTTCCCGTGGAGACACCGGTGACCCAGAACACGTTCATAGCCGTGAGCCATAACGTGGTCTTAGTCTGCCAACGCTTGAAGTATGTACCGGTAAACTTATCCGGTTTCAGTGCAGCGGCAAAGCCACTTGCCGAGAAATTCCTACACATAATAGGTTTTTGGATTGTTGAGTAAATAGGCAATTTCTCGATTAAATTAATTCATGAGTAAATCACTAGCATGGCATTGACTAAGTTGATGACGCACTGACTCTGATCTAAACATGCACGTACTAAGCAAACAGTAGACAAATCTACGCATACTGCTAGTATGAAAATAATCAGGAGCGGGATAAACGAGTTATACCCTCCAGTAGGCCACGCAGAGGCCGCGGCGGCACGGTCGGCGTCGGTGGACATGGTGATGACCCCCTCACCCCGTACAGGAACCAGAAGGGCGTGGTTTCGGAGACCTGCTCTCTCCGTTAGTGACTGGCAAAAATAAGCGCGTAGGTGTGAGCTCGGCTCGGCTCAATCCCGCATCCCGCAACGCGTCGTGACGAGGCGTGGCGAGGCGGGCGGCGGAGGAGGAGTGCGCGAGGGCCTCTTTTCTTCTCAAGCTCCAATAGCATGTAGAAGAGAAACCCTTATAAACCACTCCAACTCTCCTTCCACTTCCGGGGTGGGACTAAACTTCCCACCACACCTAGTGCCATATAACCCGCCCTTAGAGATTTTTCAGAAATTGCAATATGGGCCTAGAGCCCATCTCAGATTTCAGCAACAACATCAACATCATGCGGAAACACTATAAATACTGGTATTTCAATAAATACGGTGATGCGATGCACGCATTTCTTCAGAGTAGCTTGGTTTATTTTCTCATAACTGGAAGGCGATAGTTAATCGCACCATAAGGCAAAGGATTCACGACAGATATGTAATTGGGATACACAACATTAGTGGCCAAGGATCATACAAAGTTCTAGCGTAATGCACCCGTTGTAGGTGTCATTTTTCCGATCGAGCTATGTAAGACGATCATGCTCAAATCAATTCACATCGAGTCCGTCGAGCTACGCAACCAGATCATACTACTCGAGTACGGCTCTCGAAACTTAAGCTTTTGTTGCCGCCCTACCTGTCGACACACCCACACGCCGGTGGTGGTTTTATCATTACTGCCGCGTTGCCTTGTGGATTACGGCGACCACGTCTCACGCGCCCGGCGGGTACGGCGCCAGTGGCGTAAGGCCAACTCTACACGTTCGTTTACTCTGGATTCTGTCCGTTTTCGTAGACAATGGGGTTATGTCCGGGTCTGTTCTGAGATGCGGTGACCATGCGTCCAACGCGCAGACGCATCCTTTAGCCCCATTTTAAACGTCACGGCCAAAAATGTCAATATATTCATATTTCAATGTTCAAAACTAGTTTGCACGTTTAAATATTAATTGTTTGAAAATAGAAATAGTTTTACAACCCAATTGAAATGGTCTCTATGGCCTTGCAGAAGTTATACATGTGGACTCACTCATACGCACATACTCATCCACCAGATTGTCTGAAATTCCATATGCAAGCATGCGGATGGCCGCGGTGCATTTCTAGTAACAGGAGAATTCAAACTTGCCAAGGGCATCCGTCTTGCACTCGAAGTATGGGTCATGAGCAAACCACTCTCTCTCGGATACGATTGAACAAATGCCTTGCCATACGAAAACGACGACGAAATTTATCTGGCTTGAAGAGCGGGGTGTTCGCAAAGTAATCGGCATAAAGCAGGGCCTGACCTCTCTCTCCGTTGCGATTCAGGTTGGGAGCACGGCCAGGGACTGACCCCTGTACCGAGGAAGCTTCCACTCAATGTGGTCGTGAACGACCAATGCAACCACCACAAGATCTTCATCATCCGAGGACGAATCGTCCCACGAATAAATGAAATGGTGGAAGAAAAATTTATCTCCACTATCCATGCCTTTGTGGGCAAAGTGTCAAACACCTTGCGGTCGTGGTGGCAAAGAGGCCGCGATGATCACCTCGATGCAGCAGGGGTGGTTGGCGGCCGGCTACTGGCCGCTCTGGAGCACTCGACAGAAGCTACCCTGGTCCATATCCGTTGCCGGCGATCGTATCCCCTTTGACACCGGCTACGACGGCGACGGCTAAATCTCCTCCAAGCGACGACCAAAGCTCCTACGAAAGCGCGAGCGTGGTGACGGCCATATCGAGACGTAGTTTGGTATGGACGGACATGGAGAGGGGGGTGAGCTGTGAGGAGGTGGCCGGAGAATAGTGGCAGCGCCGACAGCGGGGTGGGGCAGGGAAGAGCAGGTGGAGGTGTTGAAGGCGAATGGACTGCTAGTGTCCCGACAGACGGGCCACGGGAGAATAATGGCGTGCGTTTAGCCCGTCCGCGCGATGTTTGTTTCAATTTAAACTTGGCGTAAGTTTAGGTCAGAAATAAATTAAAAAGGAAAACAGACGCACCGGACGGGGTCACGCGACGGAGTTGGCTAACGCGAAAGCGGACGGGCGGGGGACAAACAAAAGGAAAAAAGAGCGCGCACCGTCGCCACGTGACCCCCGTCGTGACTGACTTCCTTGCGGCGCTGGGGCGGTCGCTCCTCCCATAGCCAGAACACAGAAGGGCCATCCGGAGCGGGCGGGCGAGCTCGTTGGTTCGCGATGGCGGCGGACGCGACCACGGCCATGACCATCGACTTCCTCCGCGCGCGCCTCCTCTCCGAGCGCTCCGTCTCCCGCGCCGCCAAGGACCGCGCCGACCAGCTCGCCAACCGGGTACGTGCCTGCGCGCTTACCATTCCCACCGCTCTCCCCCTCCCGCGCATTTTGCCTGCGCCATTGCCGACTGACTGCTGTCGCCGTTGCAGGTCGCGGAGCTGGAGGAGCAGCTCCGGGCGGTGATGGCCCAGCGCCGGGAGGCGGAGCGGGCCGCCGCGGAGGTGCTCGCCATCCTCGACTCCCAGGGCTTCGGCCGTTTCTCCGATGCCGCAGATTCCGGCTCCGACGACGACGGCGCCGGCGGCGCCCCCGAGGCCCCCGGCCACGGGGGCGGCGGCGGGGAGGCGGAGGACGCGCTGTCGGGCTCGGAGCTCGGAGGCCCGGCCGGGGCGCCTCGGCCCGGGGGCCTCTCCTGGAAGGGCCGCGCCGCCAGCCCTGGCGCGGACAGGCGCCACCCGCATCTCAAAGCCAGGCAGCGGCACGGCCATGGCCACAGGAGGAGCTACTTTTACTTGCTCGCCGCGGATTCCTCGCCCAAGTACCAGCCGGGCCAGTCCTGCCGGAAGATCCGGAGGAAGGAGCCGAGGTCCAGGCACACAACGACACAACCACATTTGCTGAAACTGTTCTGTGCTGATTCTTGGTCTGTAGCTGTGCATTGGCCTATCTAACTTGCTGTACTTACACTATCGCTGTAACAGGTTGCAGACTGAAGGTGGGGATGGCAAGGGCAATGCTGCCGAGGGTCTGGAGGAGGACCAGATAAAATCCGATTGCACCGATGAGCAACATGATTTGGATGATGAGGTGGGCCAAGACGGGCGAGGTTCCTGTGGTGGTAGTGAGTATGAGAAGGGTGGGGAGATGGAGAGAGTCCTCGAGAATCAGGCTGCGCTGATTGGGCAGTATGAGGCACAAGAAAATGCTCAGAGGGAGTGGGAGAAGAAATTCAATGGGAGCAGAGATTCAACTTCGGTACGTGCACATTTACTTTCATTCGAGTATCAACCAACGAATTACAGTACTAGATACAGTGGTTATTGTGCTAGTACTTCTTCCCTTAAAAATAAGAGGTAAATACACCGCAAGTCATAGAACTTGCACACGATGGTCAGTTTGGTGCATAAACTTGTAAAATACGTGTTTCTGGTCACCGAATCCCTCCGTTCATATACGGTGCTTTCTGCCGTATTCAGCCGTATCATGTCAATACATGACGTGCCAACGTGGCAGGGGTCCATTGTCAGCGGTTGGTAACCCGTGTGCACTATTTTTTTTCTTCAGAAAGCACCCTTGCATTTTATTTATTTACGCAAAAAATCCTCAAATAAAATGAAAAATGATGAACGGACAGTGGGATTCAAACAGAACACCTGCTACGATCCGCCACGCTTCAATAACCAATTGACTTACATATTGTTCACACTCTTGGAGCACAATTAGCTTTATATAAGAAATATTGTACGGCTTTAAAAAAAGACAGTACAAGTTAAAATAGAAACCAAAACGAGAAAAAGGGAAGGCACCGGTTCAAACCTATGACCACATTTTTTTAGAAGAACCTATGAACGCGTAAGCTCGCCGCGTGTGGGAGCACTAACCATCCGGCCACAATGAGTTAAAAAAACATCAGCCACAATGACATTTAAATAGATAAACACAATTTATCTTATGTATTCTTCTTTCTTTTTTCTATTTACAATAAAATATAGTTCATAATGAATATACGTCAATTTCTTTCGGACAATCAACAGAACTCATTATAAATTCGAAAATCTAGATAAAAAATTATATGTAAAAAATAATGTACATAAATTTTTCGGAGAAATCAACTATTTTTTGTTTGAATTCAAATAATTTAAAATTTTAAAATATGGAAAAGTTAATATAGTGCACAACGAATATACACATTTTCTGGGGTCAAATTAGAAAAACTTTGTTTCAAATCGAATAATATGAAATTTGAAAATCTAGAGAAAAGGAATGTGGCTCAGAATGAATGTAAGTATTGTTTTCGGACAAATCATCTAATTTTTGTTTGAATTTGAATAAGCTATATAAAAGAAATACAGTTCATAATCAATGTACGCAAATTTCTTTCGAACAAATCACTGGATATTTTGTCTGAATTCGAATAAATTTAAATTGGAAAATCTTGATAAAAGAAAATACAGGTCCGAATGAATTTACGTAATTTTTTCCCGGAAAAATCAAATAAATTTTTTCTTTAAATTCGAATTTTAAGTTAAAAATCTAGATAAAAGAAACTGTTGTGCAGAAGGAATGTATGTAATTTTCTTTCGAACAAATCAGTGGAAATTTTGTTTGAATCTGAATCATTTTAAATTGGAAAATCTAGAGAAAAGAAAATATATTCAGAATGTGTACTTTTATCCAAGAGGTGATATACCTTAGTAGTCCAAATGAAACAGCAAGCATGATCAGTTGTGGTGGTTAGGTCGTTAGCGCCATTACAACAGTTTGCAGTTTCGAACTCGCTCTGTCCCATTTTTTCCAGCCAAATGTTTTTACAGCGAATACTGACGGCTGGGACCCAGCGGACAACTATTGTTGGAGTGCTTTTGTACAAAGTAAAAAAAACAAGGGTGTTTTTGTAGAAAAAACATCACGTGCACTAGGCACTGACAATGGGCCCTTGCTACAATGGCATTGCCACGTAGGCAGCAAATACATCCACGTACGGGAAATGTGACCGTATTTGCACACCCGCACAAGTTTAATGACTAGAAATACGTATTTTGCAAATTTGTGCACCAAACTGACCGTCGCGCGTAAGTTGTAAGACTTCTAATGTATTTACCTCTAAAAATAAATATGCACATTGAACCATGTTGAAAGATTAACATTGCATTTTGATGCATACGGAGATATGATCCGTCTTAAGAACCTGAGATGGATTTGGTGGTGTTGGTTGATCTAAGCAGTCAATGGACCTGATAGTCATCAAATTGCTTGTTGAAATAGTAGACTGCCGTGTTCCTCTTTAGTCAAACTTGCATATTGATCTGTTTCGGAATGATTTTTATTCTCCTAACATGAAGTACTTGTTGTCAATGTAAACCAAACAATTTTCTTTTACTTTATTTGCATAATAGTGAGCTTTGCAGTTGCTGGATATAGAACTTAAAAATACTAGGATTTTTGTTGTTTGACTTGTACTTCTGCATTTCAACTCCCAGGATGATGTTGACCGAGATAATAAGTTAAATCAGAATGTAAAAGCTTGGGGACAGAGGGGCAGAGCTGCTCAGATTATGAATAGAGAACTAGTTGGTGAAGAGGCACGATCAAGAGATAAAAGAGATCTCTCTGGAATCAACAGTCCATCGGAGTGTTTATTGAACGAATCGGCCTTTGGCTTGTCCACAAATGCTCCAAATGTAAGCACTATTGGGAAGTGTGAAGGACCTGATAATGATTTCGAGCGGGCTACTGCAGTAGTTGCTTCAGTTGATGATGAATTGCGTGCTAGGAAGGATGAGATAGTACATAAAAGTTATACTGAAATTATTGAAGGGAGTGTGAATAATCTTGGAAGACCAGCTTCTTCACCACAAAAAGGCTATCATAGCAGCCCAAATGCAGTACATAATAAAGGTCAAGGAGACGGGAATTCAGACAGTGGTTCCAGCTACCATGGCAACGCTCGCTCTTATGAGCACTATGTAACCACACCATCACTTGGAAGTCCTTTAAGTGATACCCCTAAAAGCAAAGTGTCTGAATGGAGCTCGTCATGCTTTCATAACCATACCGATAACCAGATTGACATGCAGCCACCCCCAAGTGATGACGTGGGAGGTGTTCTAGAGGCCCTTCAACGTGCCAAGATGTCCCTCAGGGAAAAACTGGGCAGGGCAAGTCCACCCAGGCAAGACATGTTGGCACTTCCAGCACCAGAGGATCACTACACAGATGATGATTTGCAAGTCAACGACACAGAACTTCCACTTTGCATGTCACAACGGCTTAGCCAGGAAATATTGGCACTGCCAGCATCAGAAGACTACCTTAGCAGGATCAGTTTAGCAGGTGATGATGCAAAGGTACCAGTTGGCCCTGCTGGCTTGTTCCGGTTGCCGACAGACTCGTTTCCCCAAAACGAGGCGTATTCCGCTGATGGCTATGCCTCAAGGTTCAGTTTGACATCAAGTCGGCAGGCCGTCTTTTCAAGAAACCCTGCTAGTCATATCATGTTAACTTCATCCCGCCCCCAGTATGGTTCTGGTTTCTCACCGAATCCGTATTACGATCTTCATAATTCAATGTAGTCAATGCCTACAACAGGGGATGCTTCTTTCATGCCAGAAATTCTAAGGTCTAGCGATGAATCAAAAAGGGGAATGTCTTCTGGTGATGCAGGCATGCTTTCCCAGTATGGTAGTGCTTATGATTAGTAGCTGGAGTGTACTCCCTCTACCACAATACTTGTTGTTGGAGGAACTTGTACTAGTTTTCCCCAACTACAAGTATTTCGGTACAAAGGGAGTAGTAGGTATTTCGGTTCTTCGTATGGTTTGATAATGATGTTGTGTCATGTATTACTATCCAAGAATAAATTTTGGTTGTAAGTAGTGTAGGCTTCTCTCTTATGCCCTCATGAGGCATTACAAATTGTTCCTGATAATGATGTGGGTCATGTTTTATTACTAATCCGACCGCTCTCATGTCTCCGTTGTCCATAGCCCTCGCTGCTTCGCAACACAAATCCATCATGTCAATCATTGCTTTTCCCTCACATTCTTGGGTTTTTGTTTCGTTTATCCTATAGATTACAAGACAAATTTGATCATATATTTTGCAGGCGCACATGTTTTAGCATGATACACATCTTGATTCTCTTAGAATTATTCACAATAGGCTAAAGTGCTAAACCCTGAACTCAAGCAACCACACTTGTATGTACCTTTGCCTTTTCCACAGAATAGATTATACGGCGAGAGAGCTGTTTTATGATAATAGCGATTATCATTGCTCACTTGCTTTCCTAGCAAACTTGATTTGCCCGTGTAGCAACTCGTTGCAATGTTAGGCATGTTTGGTGCCACCAGCACTGCGTGATGGTTGTCATTATGGTTTTCGCCTACTGCAAAGATTGGCAGATCTGTTAACTATATGCTGCCAAATAAATCATAAGTAATAATGGTGGAGAAACCACATTTTTATAAAATATTTAAATGCATTAAAATAACTAAAACAGTAGCTAAGACCATTAATTAAATGCCTTTTTGTATTTTATAAAATACTAAACTATATTATTTTGGGGGTAAAACTTTTGTGGCAGTGGGTGGTGTTGTAACACTAATTTAGGAATTTGCCTTTTGATTTATAGAATAGTAAAAGAAAATAAACAAAAGAAAACAAAACAATTTTTTTTAAAAGAAACCAACCTCCCTACTGGGCCAACTAGGCCCAGCTGGCCACAGCCAGCCCGGGCAGGCCGGCCTAGCCTGCCCCTGCGCCTCCCCCCACCTTCCTGTTCACAGGGGTGGGCGTGGAGGCCATCGGCCATGGCCACCAGCCACACGCCGGCCATCCACGACGCCATCCCCGACTACTTAACCGCCGATGACCCCCTACCCCTGAACCCCAGTAGCTCCTTCCCTCGCCTCCCCCCTCGCGCCCCCATCTCGCCCGAGTGCTCGACACCGCTGCCCCAACCCCGTAGCTATCGCTCGTCCTCCCCGTTGCCTCGTCGTCCCTGGCCCCCTACGAGCCTCGCCGACCCCTCGCCTGGTCAACAC
>NC_041380.1:486636033-486636744 GCF_002162155.2 Triticum dicoccoides
AAAGAAATCTTGAATAACCCCCTTTTCAATAATACTGCCGCTACCTATGCGAAGTTTTTTGTATGAAAGATAGTTTTTTCTTCGCGAGGATCATTATTAGCAAAATCATCAAAGTTCCCCTCAAAATCTTCACTACCCTTTTCAACGGTAACCTCCCCAGATTCAGACATGGTAGCAACAAACCAATCTAGCAAACGAGCAAAACCGAAAGCAAATGAAGAAGACGAACAGAAGAAAGGCGAAGAAAAGGCAAATTTTTTTTGTATTTTTCTGAAGACGTTTTAAAAGTGGAGGAGAGGAAAACGAGAGGCGAATGGCGAATAATGTAATGCAAGAGATGAGAGTTTATGATGGGTACTTTGTATGTCTTGATGATACGTCTTTAACATATCTATAATTTTTGATTGTTTCATGCTATTGCATATATATATATGGTGGGTCTATTATGATAACACCTCTTAAGACTTATTTTGCAGATCAGTTTCTTGTTCTGATAACACCCCCACGTCACCGCCCCACCCCACCCACTCTTCCTCTCCTCCCACTCCCTCACTTCTCTCCACTTTCCCCCCTCCCCCGCGCAGAACCACCTCCATCCTCCCCGTCGCCCGCTTCCTCCTACCCAGCCGCGCGCCACCGCGCCTACCACCTTCCTCCTCCACCTACCTCCCACGGCCGGCGCGCCGCCCAACCACCCCGCCCCACCCGCCC
>NC_041380.1:486637347-486656618 GCF_002162155.2 Triticum dicoccoides
CGGATCCAGGCCAGGGCGGGCCCCCGCGACGCCCCGCTGCCGGAGCCAGGCCACGACGGCCCCCCGCGTCGCTGCCCAGCCTGCTTCCCTCGCGCCGCCGCCCAACCTCCTCCCCCCGAGACGCCGCCCAACCTCCGCGACTCACCCTTCCCTCCCCGGCCTCCTTCTACCTCCGCCGTCGCGCCGGCCGGCCTAGCCCCGCCGTCATCCTCGAGAAGTGCGCCGCGTGCCCTGGAGCAGTGCACCGCGAGCCTCTCTAGCAGCTCATCCATGGGCGCCGGCAGTTTTTTTTGGCCTGCAGTTCGGTGCCCCCCGCGTGCAGTCCGGTGGTGCTACGCATGTACTAGTGCTCAGGTGAGTCGCACTACAGCTCGGTTGGGTGGGCGCCAGTGTCCTCCGACGGGCATGTGTGCAGTGCACTCCGGCGGCGGGGGGTAGCCATCTCCTCTCACGCTTCCAGCAGCATCGGGAGGAGGATGGTGGAGAAATATTCTCCCAGGTGCAATTTGTCTGATGTTCTTGCATTTGTGTGCAATTTCGGTGATGGCATTCATGCCCAGGTCCAATTTTTCATTGTTGTTATCCACTGACGGCGAGCAGTGCAGCTTGCTATCGTTGCAGGTTAGTTGGGCGTCAATGCAGTACGCAAGCACTTGAGAGGACGATTGGCACGCACTTCAGTTTTAGCCGTGCGACGCTGCAGTATGGATGCACGCGGCAGGAGGTTCGTTGCTGCAGTTTGCTTGGTGTTGGCAGGAGGTTCTCCAGCTGGCCCATGTAGTTTACCTGGTGCAGTTCGGCCAGTTGATGGTTGCGGTTAAAAGGAAAATTGTGTGGAGTACACTTTCTTTGGGATGAAAAAATAAGTGCAAATGTGGTTCACTAATTATTTTCTCAGGGTTCAGTTAACTATATTTTGTGTGATGAGAGCCGCTCCAACGTTTGATTTAGTAAACTGAACCCTGAGAAAAGTTATATGGACTCGTTTGAAAATTGTTTACCAAAGAAGTTCATTTAGAATTGTATTGCGGCTCATTTCTCTCGACCATGCGGTTCGCTTCTTCGCACGTGTACAACTTGCCAATGTGGAAATACAAAAACTCCAAACAGAAAAAATAAAGCAGGAAATGAAGTGCAAAGATATGTTAAATGAAAAATGGTAGAGAAACGACAAAAAAAGTAATGCCGTTCACTTGACCATTTGATGCAGTGCAAAAATGTGTTAAATGAAAAATGGTAGAGAAACGACAAAAAAAGTAATGTCATTCACTTGACCATTTGATGCAGTGCGGTTTTCTAACTGAAGCAGTGCGGTCGGGTGTGTGATGTTGTTCATCCCATAAGTGCAAAAAAATGTTACGGAAGTAACAAAAGTAATGCGGTTCACTTCTTGATAGTGTTCTGGTTTATTTACACCTGATGTGAAGTGCACTCTACTTTCTCGTCCTTGAAAAAATTACGTTTGAATAAAAGAAATCATGCAGTTCTCTTACCCGTCCAATGCAGTGCGGCTTTTCGTCTGATGCAGTGCGGTTTTCAGTCGGATGAAGTACCCACGTCGATTTAGGTGTCGCGAAAAACAGAGTGTCCGCATTTCGGTAAATTTGAAATTCCTCTTAAACCGTAAAGAATTACAGAGAGTGTTCTACATGAAAAAGTTGCGTCTCGTCGATATCTTTCCAACAGCGTATGATTTGAATTACTCCGACCAGCCGTTCGTAAAAATTTCGCGGAAAAACAGCCGCTGCCTCTCGAAGTCAGCCGCACGATTTTCAAAATTAACTAAAATCCGTAAGGAATCTCAAAACCATTTCAACATATGAAAGTTGCGCCTTGTCCGTAGCTTTCCAACGGCGTATCATATGTCTCGTTTGTCGTCATATGAAAGTTGCGCCTTGTCCGTAGCTTTCCAACGGCGTATCATATGTCTCGTTTCGACAAACGGTTAGAAAACTGGAGCAAAAACAATACCGAAAATTTCAAAAAATTTGAAAAACAGAGTTCCGCGATTTAGTAAATTTGAAACTGCTCTTAAACCGTAATGAAGTAGAGAAAGATTTATATATGAAAAAGATGCACCTCGACGATATCTATCCAACGGCGTATCATTTGCTTCATTCCAACAAGCGGGTTAGAAAAAAACACGAAAAAACGCTCGCTACCACTCGTCATCCGCTGCACTATTTTCAAAACTGCTCTTAAACCGTGTGGAATTTCGAAAAATGTTCAACATGTCGAAGTTGCGCCTAATCCATAGCTTTTCAATGGTATATTACACGCCTCATTCCGATAAACGGTTAAAAATTAGAGCGAAAACAGTACCGAAAAAATAACGCGTGCAGTTTTTTCCGACGAGAAGTTCACTAGTCTCTATTGCAGTGCTCGTCGTCAAAATGATGCAGTGCGCTTATGTTGAGCGTGCAGTGCCGAAGTGGTGTGCAGAATAGTTATTCTGCTAATATTAGCAGAATAGACCGTCTGTATATATATATATATATATATATATATATATATATATATATTTTGTTTTGGATGTTTAATGGGCTTTATTATACACTTTGATATTATTTTTGGGACTAACCTATTAACCCAAGGCCTAGTGCAAATTGGTGTTTTTTGCCTATTTCAGTGTTTCGCAGAAAAGGAATATCAAACGGAATGAAACCTTTGGGAGAGTTAATTTAGGAACAAACATGATCTAGAGGACTTGGAGTGGATGCCAAGAAACAATCAAGGAGGCCACGAGGCAGGAAGGCGTGCCTGCCCCCCTGGGCGCCCCACCCTCGTGGGCCCCTCGTGGCTCCACCGACCTACTTCCTCCTCCTATATATACCTAAGTACCCCGAAACCATCCAGAGCACCACGAAACCCTATTTCCACCGCCGCAACCTTCTGTACCCGTGAGATCCCATCTTGGGGCCTTTTCCGGCGCTCCACCGGAGGGGCCATCGATCACGAAGGGCTTCTACATCAACACCATAACCTCTCCGATGATGTGTGAGTAGTTTACCTCAGACCTGCAGGTCCATAGTTATTAGCTAGATGACTTCTTCTCTCTCTTTGGATCTCAATACAAAGTTCTCCTCGATCTTCTTGGAGATCAATTCGATGTAACTCTTTTTGCGGTGTGTTTGTCGAGATCCGATGAATTGTGGGTTTATGATCAAGATTATCTATGAACAATATTTGAATATTCTCTGAATTCTTTTATGTATGATTGGTTATCTTTGCAAGTCTCTTTGAATTATCTGTTTGGTTTGGCCTATTAGATTGATCTTTCTTGCAATGGGAGAAGTGCTTAGCTTTGGATTCAATCTTGCGGTGTCCTTTCCCAGTGATAGCAGGGGCAGCAAGGCACGTATTGTATTGTTGCCATCGAGGATAAAAAGATGGGGTTTATATCATATTGCTTGAGTTTATCCCTCTACATCATGTCATCTTACTTAATGCGTTACTCTGTTCTTATGAACTTAATACTCTAGATGCATGTTGGATAGCGGTCGATGTGTGGAGTAATAGTAGTAGATGCAGGCAGGAGTCGGTCTACTTGTCACGGACATGATGCCTATATACATGATCATGCCTAGATATTCTCATAATTATGCACTTTTCTATCAATTGCTCGACAGTAATTCGTTCACCCACCGTAATACTTATGCTATCTTGAGAGAAGCCACTAGTGAAACCTATGGCCCCCGGGTCTATTTTCCATCATATAAGTTTCCACCACGAAAACCTAATTCCACCACCGCAACCTTCTGTACCCGAGAGATCCCATCTCGGGGCCTTTTCTGGAGCTCCGCCGAAGGGGGCATTGATCACGGAGGGCCTCTACATAAACTCCATGGCCTCTCCGGTGATGTGTGAGTAGTTTACTTCAGACCTACGGGTCCATAGTTATTACCTAGATGGCTTCTTCTCTCTCTTTGGATCTCAATACAAAGTTCTATTCGATGTAATCTTTTTTTTGCGGTTTGTTTGTTGAGACCGATGAATTGTGGGTTTGTGATCAAGTTTATCTATGAACAATATTTGAATCTTCTCTGAATTCTTTTATGTATGACTGGTTATCTTTGCAAGTCTCTTTGAATTATCAGTTTGGTTTGGCTTACTAGATTGATCTTTCTTGCAATGGGAGAAGTGCTTAGCTTTGGGTTCAATCTTGCGGTGTCCTTTCCCAGTGACAGCAGGGGCAGAAAGGCACGTATTGTATTGTTGCCATCGAGGATAACAAGATGGGGTTTATATCATATTGCATGAGTTTATCCCTCTACATCATGCCATCTTGCTTAAAGCGTTACTCTGTTCTTATGAACTTAATACTCTAGATGCATGCTGGATAGCGGTCGATGTGTGGAGTAATAGTAGTAGATGCAGGCAGGAGTCGGTCTACTTGTCACGGACGTGATGCCTATATACATGATCATACCTAGACATTCTCATAACTATGCTCAATTCTATCAATTGCTCAACAGTAATTTGTTCACCCACCGTAATACTTAAGCTCTCGAGAGAAGCCACTAGTGAAACCTATGGCCCCCGGGTCTATTTTCCATCATATAAATCTTCCAATACTTAGTTATTTTCATCGCCTTTTATTTTACTTTGCATCTTTATTTCTCTTTATCATAAAAATACCAAAAATATTATCTTATCATATCTATCAGATCTCACTCTCGTAAGTGACCATTGAGGGATTGACAACCCCTTTATCGCGTTGATTGCGAGGTTCTTATTTGTTTGTGTAGGTGCGAGGGACTCGTGCGTGATCTCCTACTGGATTGGTACCTTGGTTCTCAAAAACCGAGGGAAATACTTACGCTACTTTACTACATCACCCTTTTCTCTTCAAGGGAAAACCAACGCAGTGCTCAAGAGGTAGCACGTCTCACTGATACGTCTCCAACGTATCTATAATTTTTGATTGCTCCATGCTATATTATCTACTGTTTTGGACATTATTGGGCTTTATTATCCACTTTTGTATTACTTTTGGGACTAACCTATTAACTGGAGGCCTATCCCAGAATTGCTGTTTTTTTTGCCTATTTTAGGGTTTCGAAGAAAAGGAATATCAAACGGAGTCCAAACGGAATGAAACCTTCAGGAACGTGATTTTCGGAACGAACAAGATCCAGTAGACTTGGACCCTACGTCAAGAAACAAAGGAGGATGCCACGAGGTAGGGGGGCGCGCCTACCCCCCAGGCGCGCCCTCCACCCTCATGGGTAGGGCTGGACCAAAAGCTCGTAGCTCGCGAGCTTAATGAGCGCTCGATAGTTCGGCTCGTTAAGCTCGTAGCTCGCTTCTTAATGAACAGAACCAATCATTGATTTTAGCTCGTTAAGCTTAACAAGCTTAACGAGCGAGCTAACGAGTTTCACGAGTAGCTCATTAAGCTCGTTAGTAACAGCACAACGCATATTTTCATCTTACGTGACAAATTTTTTTGTAGCACCTCAGCCCATCTATTTAATCTAATCGACATATGAGGCAACAAACTACTTCATTTCTTTTTGTCACCATATTTCATCTTGAAAACCATACCTCCACATTCATCATGTACATCATAACACATTATAGTCTGTTAACGAGCGCCCGCGAGCACTCACGAGCTTAACGAGCTTCAAACGAGCCGAGCCGAGCAGAGTTTTCTGCTCGTTAATCTTAACGAGCTTAACGAGCCGAGCCTTAACGAGCACGAGCTTAACGAATACGAGCTTAACGAGCCGAGCTGCTCGTTAGTCCACCCCTACTCGTGGCCCCCCTGTTGCTCCACCGATGTACTTCTTCCTCCTATATATACCTACGTACCCCCAAACGATTAGATATGGAGCCAAAACCCTAATTCCACTGTCGCAACTTTCTGTATCCACGAGATCCCATCTTGGGGCCTGTTCCGGAGCTCCGCCGGAGGGGGCATCCATCACGAAGGGCTTCTACATCAACACCATAGCCTCTCCGATGAAGTGTGAGTAGTTTACCTCAGACCTTCGGGTCCATAGTTATTAGCTAGATGGCTTCTTCTCTCTTTTTGGATCTCAATACAAAGTTCTCCCCCTATTCGATGTAATCTTCTTTTTGCGGTGTGTTTGTTGAGATCGATGAATTATGGGTTTATGATCAAGATTATCTATGAACAATATTTGAATCTTCTCTGAATTCTTTTATGTATGATTGGTTATGTTTGCAAGTCTCTTCGAATTATCAGTTTGGTTTGGCCTACTAGATTGATCTTTCTTGCAATGGGAGAAGTGCTTAGCTTTGGGTTCAATCTTGCGGTGTCCTTTCCCAGTGACAGTAGGGGCAGCAAGGCACATATTGTATTGTTGCCATCGAGGATAACAAGATGTTTTTTATCATATTGCATGCATTTATCCCTCTACATCATGTCATCTTGCTTAAGGCATTACTCTGTTTCCATGAACTTAATACTCTAGATGCATGCTGGATAGCGGTCGATGAGTGGAGTAATAGTAGTAGATGCAAGCAGGAGTCGGTCTACTTGTCTCGGACGTGATGCCTATGTACATGATCATACCTAGATACTCTCATAACTATGCTCAATTCTGTCAATTGCTCAATAGTAATTCGTTCACCCACCGTAAAATACTTATGCTCTTGAGAGAAGCCACTAGTGAAACCTATGGCCCCCGGGTCTATCTTCATCATATTAATCTTCCAATACTTATTTATTTACTTTTCTTTTTTCTTTGATTTTATTTTACTTTGCATCTTTATCACAAAAATACCAAAAATATTATCTTATCATATCTACCAGATCTCACTCTTGTAAGTGACCGCGAAGAGATTGACAACCCTTATCGCGTTGGTTGCGAGGAGCTATTTGTTTTGTGCAGGTACGAGGGACTCGCGCGTAGCCTCCTACTGGATTGATACCTTGGTTCTCAAAAACTAAGGGAAATACTTATGCTACTTTGCTGCATCATCCTTTCCTCTTCAAGGAAATCCAACGCAGTGCTCTAGAGGTAGCAAGAAGATTTCTGGCGCCGTTGCCAGGGAGTCTACGCAAAAGTCAACATACCAAGTACCCATCACATACCCTTATCTCTCGCATTACATTATTTGCCATTTGCCTCTTGTTTTCCTCTCCCCCACTTCACCCTTGCCGTTTTATTTGCCCTCGCTTTTTCTCGCTCGCCTTTCTTCCGCCATGTCTGAATCAAAAAGGGTTGGGGGTTCTGTCCTGAGTTTTAGTACTTTGGACAACCCTTCTATTCTCGCTAAGCTCATAAATAAGGATACTATGGAAAAACCTACCGAAGTTATCAATGAGAATCTTAATAATTTTGATGAAGATGATTCCGGAATTTTTCGTTATTTACTTGATGAATCTTTGAAAGATGCTTGTGTTGGAAATATGCCCTAGAGGCAATAATAAAAGTATTATTATTATATTTCCTTGTTCATGATAATTGTCTTTTATTCATGCTATAACTGTATTATCCGGAAATCGTAATACACGTGTGAATACATAGACCACAATATGTCCCTAGTGAGCCTCTAGTTGACTAGCTCGTTGTGATCAACAGATAGTCATGGTTTCCTGGCTATGGACATTGGATGTCGTTGATAACGGGATCACATCATTAGGAGAATGATGTGATGGACAAGACCCAATCCTAAGACTAGCACAAAAGATCGTGTAGTTCATTTGCTAGAGCTTTGCCAATGTCAAGTATCTCTTCCTTCGACCATGAGAGCGTGTAACTCCTGGATACCGTAGGAGTGCTTTGGGTGTATCAAACGTCACAACGTAACTAGGTGACTATAAAGGTGCACTACAGGTATCTCCGAAAGTATCTATTGTTTTATGCGGATCGAGACTGGGATTTGTCACTCCGTGTAAACGGAGAGGTATCTCTGGGCCCGCTCGGTAGGACATCATCATATGCGCAATGTGACCAAGGAGTTGATCACGGGATGATGTGTTACGGAACGAGTAAAGTGACTTGCCGGTAACGAGATTGAACAAGGTATTGGATACCGACGATCGAATCTCGGGCAAGTAACATACCGATAGACAAAGGGAATTGTATACGGGATTGATTAAGTCCTTGACATCGTGGTTCATCCGATGAGATCATCGTGGAACATGTGGGAGCCATCATGGGTATCCAGATCCCGCTGTTGGTTATTGACCGGAGAACGTCTCGGTCATGTCTGCATGTCTCCCGAACCCGTAGGGTCTACACACTTAAGGTTCGATGACGCTAGGGTTATAAAGGAAGTTTGTATGTGGTTACCGAATGTTGTTCGGAGTCCCGGATGAGATCCCGGACGTCACGAGGAGTTCCAGAATGGTCCGGAGGTAAAGATTTATATATGGGAAGTCCTATTTTGGCCACTGGAAAATGTTCGGGATTTTTCGGTATTGTACCGGGAAGGTTCTAGAAGGTTCCGGAGTGGGGCCCACCTGCATGGGGGGACCCACATGAACGTGGGTAGTGGGGGAAAGGCCCCACACCCCTGGTCAAGGCGCACCAAGATCCCCCCTTAGAAGGAATAAGATCATATCCCAAAGGGATAAGATCAAGATCCCTAAAAAGGGGGGATAGCAATCGGTGGGGAAGGAAATGATGGGATTTCTTTCCTCCCACCTTTGCCAACGCCCCAATGGACTTGGAGGGCAAGAAACCAGCCCCCTCCACCCCTATATATAGTGGGGAGGCGCATGGGAGCTTCACCCTTGCCCCTGGCGCAGCCCTCCCTCTCCCAAGTGCTCCTCCTCTCTCGCGGTGCTTGGCGAAGCCCTGCAGGATTGCCACGCTCCTCCACCACCACCACGCCGTTGTGCTGCTGCTGGACAGAGTCTTCCTCAACCTCTCCCTCTCTCCTTGCTGGATCAAGGCATGGGAAACGTCACCGGGCTGTACGTGTGTTGAACGCGGAGGTGCCGTCCGTTCGGCACTAGGATCTCCGGTGATTTGGATCACGACGAGTACGACTCCTTCAACCCCGTTCTCTTGAACGCTTCCGCTTAGCGATCTACAAGGGTATGTAGATGCATTCTCTTTCTACTCGTTGCTGGTCTCTCCATAGATAGATCTTGGTGACACGTAGGAAAATTTTGAATTTCTGCTACGTTCCCCAACAGTGGCATCATGAGCTAGGTCTATTGCGTAGATTCTTTGCACGAGTAGAACACAAAGTAGTTGTGGGCGTTGATTTTGTTCAATATGCTTACCGTTACTAGTCCAATCTTGTTTCGATGGTATTGCGGGATGAAGCGGCCCGGACCGACCTTACACGTACTCTTACGTGAGACAGGTTCCACCGATTGACATGCACTTGGTGCATAAGGTGGCTAGCGGGTGCCAGTCTCTCCCACTTTAGTCGGAACGGATTCGATGAAAAGGGTCCTTATGAAGGGTAAATAGCAATTGGCATATCACGTTGTGGTGTTGCGTAGGTAAGAAACGTTCTTGCTAGAAACCCATAGCAGCCACGTAAAACATGCAACAACAATTAGAGGACGTCTAACTTGTTTTTGCAGGGTATGCTATGTGATGTGATATGGCCAACAAGAATGTGATGAATGATATGTGATGTACGAGATTGATCATGTTCTTGTAATAGGATTCACGACTTGCATGTCGATGAGTATGACAACCGGCAGGAGCCTTAGGAGTTGTCTTTATTTATTGTATGACCTGCGTGTCATTGAACAACGCCATGTAATTACTTTACTTTATTGCTAACCGGTAGCCATAGTAGTAGAAGTAATAAGTTGGCGAGACGACTTCATGGAGACACGATGATGGAGATCATGATGATGGAGATCATGGTGTCATGCCGGTAACGATGATGATCATGGAGCCCCGAAGATGGAGATCAATGGAGCTATATGATATTGGCCATATCATGTCACTACTATATAATTGCATGTGATGTTTATTATGTTTATGCATCTTGTTTACTTAGGACGACGGTAGTAAATAAGATGATCCCTTACACAAATTTCAAGAAGTGTTCTCCCCTAACTGTGCACCATTGCTACAGTTTGTCGCTTCTAAGCACCACGTGATGATCGGGTGTGATGGATTCTTACGTTCACATACAACGGGTGTAAGACAGATTTACACACGCGAAAACACTTAGGGTTAACTTGACGAGCCTAGCATGTACAGACATGGCCTCGGAACACGGAGACCGAAAGGTCGAGCATGAGTCGTATAGTAGATACGATCAACATGAAGATGTTCACCGACGTTGGCTAGTCCGTCTCACGTGATGATCGGACACAGCCTAGTTGACTCGGATCATGTAATCACTTAGATGACCAGAGGGATGTCTATCTAAGTGGGAGTTCATAAGATGAACTTAATTATCTTGAACATAGTCAAAAGACTCTTTGCAAATTATGTCGTAGCTCGCGCTTTAGTTCTACTGTTTAGTTATGTTCCTAGAGAAAATATAGTTGAAAGTTGACAGTAGCGATTATGCGGACAGTAGAAAGCTTATGTCCTTAATGCACCGCTCAGTGTGCTGAACCCCAAACCTCGTCTGTGGATGTTGTGAACATCGGACATACACGTTTTGATAACTACGTGATAGTTCAGTTAAACGGTTTAGAGTTGAGGCACCAAAGACGTTTTCGAAACGTCGCGGAACATATGAGATGTTTCGAGGGCTGAAATTGGGATTTCAGGCTCGTGCCCACGTCAAGAGGTATAAGACCTCCGACGATTTTCTTAGCCTGCAAACTAAGGGAGAAAAGCTCAATCGTTGAGCTTGTGCTCAGATTGTCTGAGCACAACAATCACTTGAATCGAGTGGGAGTTGATCCTCCAGATGAGATAGTGATGTTTCCCCAAAGTCATTGCCACCAAGCCGCTAGAGCTTCGTGATTAACTATAACATATCAGGGATAGATATGATGATCCTTGAAATATTCATGATGTTTGACACCGCGAAAGTAGAAATCAAGAAGGAGCATCAATTGTTGATGGTTGGTGAAACCACTAGTTTCAAGAAGGGCAAGGGAACAAAGGGATACTTCATGAAACGGCAATTCAGCTGCTGCTCTAGTGAAGAAACCCAAGGTTGAACCCAAACCCGAGACTAAGTGCTTCTGTAATAAGGGGAACAACCACTGGAGCAGCATTACCCTAGATACTTGGTAGATGAGAAGGCTGGCAAGGTCGATAGAAGTATATTGGATATACATTATGTTAATGTGTACTTTACTAGTACTCCTAGTAGCACCAGGGTATTGGATACCGGTTCGGCTGCTAAGTGTTAGTAACTCGAAATAAAAGCTACGGAATAAACGGAGACTAGCTAAAGGTGAGCTGACGATATATGTTGGAAGTGTTTCCAAGGTTGATATGATCAAGCATCGCACGCTCCCTCTACCACCGGGATTGGTGTTTGCGTTGAGCATAGACATGATTGGATTATGTCTATCGCAATACGGTTATTCATTTAAGGAGAATAATGGTTACTCTATTTTTGAATAATACCTTCAATGGTCTTGCACCTAAAGGAATGGTTTATTGAATCTCAGTCATAGTGATACACATTTTCATGCCAAAAGATATAAGATAGTAATGATAGTACCACTTACATGTGGCACTGCCATGTAAGTCATAATGGTATAAAACGCATGAAGAAGCTCCATGTTGATGGATCTTTGGACTCACTCGTTTTTGAAAAGTTTGAGACATGCGAACCATGTCTATTGGTGTATATGCATGAAGAAACTCCATGCAAATGGATCGTTCAGACTCACTTGATTTTGAATCACTTGAGATATGCAAATCATACCACATGGGCAAGATGACTGAAAAGCCTCATTTTCAGTAAGATGGAACAAGATAGCAACTTGTTGGAAGTAACACATTTTGATGTGTGCAGTCGAATGAGTGCTGAGGCATGCAGTGAATATCATTATGTTCTTACTTCACAGATGATTCGAGTAAATGTTGAGTATATTTACTTGATGAAACACAAGTCTGAATTATTGAATGGTTCAAGTAATTTCAGAGTGAAGTAGCAGATCATTGTGACAAGAGGATAAAATTTCTATGATATGATCATAGAGATGAATATCTGAGTTACGAGTTTTGGCACACAATTAAGACATTGTGGAAATTGTTTCGCAATTAATACCGCCTGGAACACCATAATGTGATGGTGTGTCCGAACATCATAGTTGCACCCTATTGGATATGGTGCGTACCATGATGTCTCTTATCGAATTACCACTATCGTTCATGGGTTAGGCATTAGAGACAACCACATTCACTTTAAATAGGGCACCACGTAATTCCGTTGAGACGACACCGTTTGGAGAAACCTAAGTTGTCGTTTCTTAAAGGTTTGGGGCTGTGACGCTTATGTGAAAAAGTTTCAGGATTGATAAGCTCGAACCCAAAGCGGATAAAATACATCTTCATAGGACACCCAAAACAGTTGGGTATACCTCCTAATTCAGATCCGAAAGCAATATGAATTGTTTCTAGAATCGGGTCCTTTCTCGAGGAAAGGTTTCTCTCGAAAGAGTTGAGTGGGAGGATGGTGGAGACTTGATGAGGTTATTGAACCGTCTCTTCAACTAGTGTGTGACAGGGCACAGGGAGTTGTTCCTGTGGCACCTACACCAATTGAAGTGGAAGCTTATGATATTGATCATGAAACTTCGGATCAAGTCACTCCCAAACCTCGTAGGATGACAAGGATGCGTACTACTTCAGAGTGGTATGTAATCCTGTCTTGAAGGTCATGTTGCTAGACAACAATGAACCTACGAGCTATGGAGAAGCGATGGTGGGCCCGGATTCCAATAAATGGCTTGAGGCCATAAAATCCGAGAGAGGATCCATGTATGAAAACAAAGTGTAGACTTTGGCAGAACGGCTCGATGGTCGTAAGGCTAATGAGTACAGATGGATTTCAAAAGGAAGACGGACAATGATGGTAAATGTCACCATTAAGAAAGCTCGACTTGTCGTTAAGATGTTTTCCGACAAGTTCAAGGAGTTGACTACGATGAGATTTTCTCACTCGTAGCGATGCTAAGAGTCTGTTGGAATTATATTAGCGATTACTGCATTATTTATGAAATCTTGCAGATAGGATGTCAAAACATTGTTTCCTCGACGATTTTAATGAGGAAAGGTTGTATGTGATACAACCGGAAGGTTTTGTCAATCCCAAAAGATGCTAATAAGTATGCAAAGCTCCAGCAATCCTTCTAAGGACTAGAGTGAGCATCTCGGAGTTGGAATGTATGCTTTGATGATGATCAAAAATTTTGGGTTTGTACAAAGTTTATGAGAAACTTGTATTTCCAAAGAAGTGAGTGGGAGCACTATAGAATTTCTGATGAGTATATGTTGTTGACATATTGTTGATCAGAAATGACGTAGAATTTTTGGAAAGCATATAGGGTTATTTTGAAAGTGTTTTTCAATGGAAAGCCTGGATTAAGCTACTTGAACATTGAGCATCAAGATCTATAAGGATAGATCAAAATGCTTAATAATACTTTCAAATGAGCACATACCTTGACATGATCTTGAAGGTGTTCAAGATGGACCAGTCAAAGAAGGAGTTCTTGCCAGAGTTGTAAGGTACGAAGTTAAGACTTAAAGCTCGACCACGGCAGAATAGAGAGAAAGGACGAAGGTCGTCCCCTATGCTTAAGACGTAGGCTCTTCAGTATGCTATGCTGTGTACCGCACCTGAAGTGTGCCTTGCCATGAGTCAGTCAAGGGGTACAAGAGTGATCCAAGAATGGCTCACAGGACAGCGGTCAAAGTTATCCTTAGTAACTAGTGGACTAAGGAATTTTCTCGATTATGGAGGTGGTAAAAGAGTTGGTCGTAAAGGTTACGACGATGCAAGCTTGACACCTATCCGGATAGCTCTGAGTAGAGAGACCGGATACATATAATGGAGCAATAATTTAGAATAGCTCCAAGTAGAACAGTTGTTTGGAATAGCTCCAAATAGAGCGTGGTAGCTGCATCTAGGAGATGACATAGAGATTTGTAAAGCACACACGGATCTGAAAGGTTCAGACCCGTTGACTAAAACCTCTCTCACAAGCAACATGATCATACATAAAACTCATTGAGTGTTAATCACATAGTGATGTGAACTAGACTACTGACTCTAGTAAACTCTTGGGTATTAGTCACATGGCGATGTGACCTGTGAGTGTTAATCACATGGCGATGTGAACTAGATTATTGACTCTAGTGCAAGTGGGAGACTGTTGGAAATATGCCCTAGAGGCAATAATAAAAGTATTATTATTATATTTCCTTGTTCATGATAATTGTCTTTTATTCATGCTATAACTGTATTATCCAAAAATCGTAATACACGTGTGAATACATAGACCACAATATGTCCCTAGTGAGCCTCTAGTTGACTAGCTCGTTGTGATCAACAGATAGTCATGGTTTCCTGGCTATGGACATTGGATGTCGTTGATAACGGGATCACATCATTAGGAGAATGATGTGATGGACAAGACCCAATCCTAAGACTAGCACAAAAGATCGTGTAGTTCATTTGCTAGAGCTTTGCCAATGTCAAGTATCTCTTCCTTCGACCATGAGAGCGTGTAACTCCTGGATACCGTAGGAGTGCTTTGGGTGTATCAAACGTCACAACGTAACTGGGTGACTATAAAGGTGCACTACAGGTATCTCCGAAAGTATCTATTGTTTTATGCGGATCGAGACTGGGATTTGTCACTCCGTGTAAACGGAGAGGTATCTCTGGGCCCACTCGGTAGGACATCATCATATGTGCAATGTGACCAAGGAGTTGATCACGGGATGATGTGTTACGGAACGAGTAAAGTGACTTGCCGGTAACGAGATTGAACAAGGTATTGGATGCCGACGATCGAATCTCGGGCAAGTAACATACCGATAGACAAAGGGAATTGAATACGGGATTGATTAAGTCCTTGACATCGTGGTTCATCCGATGAGATCATCGTGGAACATGTGGGAGCCATCATGGGTATCCAGATCCCGCTGTTGGTTATTGACCGGAGAACGTCTCGGTCATGTCTACATGTCTCCCGAACCCGTAGGGTCTACACACTTAAGGTTCGATGACGCTAGGGTTATAAAGGAAGTTTGTATGTGGTTATCGAATGTTGTTCGGAGTCCCGGATGAGATCCCGGACGTCACGAGGAGTTCCGGAATGGTCCGGAGGTAAAGATTTATATATGGGAAGTCCTATTTTGGCCACTGGAAAATGTTCGGGATTTTTCGGTATTGTACCGGGAAGGTTCTAGAAGGTTCCGGAGTGGGGCCCACCTGCATGGGGGGACCCACATGAACGTGGGTAGTGGGGGAAAGGCCCCACACCCCTGGTCAAGGCGCACCAAGATCCCCCCTTAGAAGGAATAAGATCATATCCCAAAGGGATAAGATCAAGATCCCTAAAAAGGGGGGATAGCAATCGGTGGGGAAGGAAATGATGGGATTTCTTTCCTCCCACCTTTGCCAACGCCCCAATGGACTTGGAGGGCAAGAAACCAGCCCCCTCCACCCCTATATATAGTGGGGAGGCGCATGGGAGCTTCACCCTTGCCCCTGGCGCAGCCCCCCCTCTCCCAAGTGCTCCTCCTCTCTCGCGGTGCTTGGCGAAGCCCTGCAGGATTGCCACGCTCCTCCACCACCACCACGCCGTTGTGCTGCTGCTGGACGGAGTCTTCCTCAACCTCTCCCTCTCTCCTTGCTGGATCAAGGCATGGGAAACGTCACCGGGCTGTACGTGTGTTGAACGCGGAGGTGCCGTCCGTTCGGCACTAGGATCTCCGGTGATTTGGATCACGACGAGTACGACTCCTTCAACCCCGTTCTCTTGAACGCTTCCGCTTAGCGATCTACAAGGGTATGTAGATGCATTCTCTTTCTACTCGTTGCTGGTCTCTCCATAGATAGATCTTGGTGACACGTAGGAAAATTTTGAATTTCTGCTACGTTCACCAACAGCTTGGTATAGACTATTAAGGATCAGGGCTAGCTATGTGCCTCAATACCAAATTGAAATTTACTTAAAAAGCTTTTATATTGCCCTTCCTTCTTCTTTTAAGCATGTCTTAGATTCTATTTTTGAAGAACGCTTTCTTGAAGGGGATGCCGTAGACACTTATGAGAAAATGAAAACCATATTTTTGCACCCCATGAATGAGAAAGTTGAATCTACATCCCTTTTGCTCTCTTACCAATATGAATCTATAAAAGAGATGAAGGCTAGCTTAGATACAAATTTCCGTAACATACTTAATCTTTCTTCTACTATTAATAGCCATGTGCTTTATCAAAATAGAAATATTAATTCCATAGATAGCAAGTTTGCTCTTTTCTTCCCTAAGACCAAAGATGGCAATACCTAGATCTATCCTTGCTTTCTATGCCTAGCTAGGGGCGTTAAACGATAGCGCTTGTTAGGAGGCAACCCAATTTTATTTTTATTCCTTGATTTTTGCTCCTGTTTAGTAATAAATAATTTATCTATCCTCTGTTTTGTTTGTGTTTTTTGTGTTTAATTAGTGTTTGTGCCAAGTAGAACCGTTGGGAAGACTTGGGGAAAGTCTTGTTAATCTTGCTGTAAAAAACAGAAACTTTAGCGCTCACGAGAACTGCTGCCATTTTTATTTGGAAAGTGATATTTAGTTAAATATTTTTGAAGATGTTTAATAGATATATTCCTCACGTCCAGAAATTTATTTTAGAATTTTTGGGTTTCCAGATCTTGCGCTAGCTACAGATTACTACAGACTGTTCTGTTTTTGACAGATTCTGTTTTGCGTGTGTTGTTTGCTTATTTTGATGAATCTATGGCTAGTAAAATAGTTTATAAACCATAGAGAAGTTGGAATACAGTAGGTTTAAAACCAATATAAATAAATAATGAGTTCATTACAGTACCTTGAAGTGGTCTTTTGTTTTCGTTCGCTAACGGAGCTCACGAGATTTTCTATTTTGAGTTTTGTGTTGTGAAGTTTTCAAGTTTTAGATAAAGATGTGATGGATTTTGGAACAAGGAGTGGCAAGAGCCTAAGCTTGGGTATGCCCATGGAACCCCCAAGATAATCTAAGGACACCTAAAAGCCAAAGCTTTGGGATGCCCTGGAAGGCATCCCCTCTTTCATCTACTTCTATCGGTAACTTTACTTGGAGCTATATTTTTATTCACCACATGATATGTGTTTTGCTTGGAGCATCTTGTATGATTTGAGTCTTGCTTTTTAGTTTACCACAATCATCCTTGCTGTACACACTCTTTGAGAGAGCCATACATGATTTGGAATTTGTTAAAATACTCTATGTGCTTCGCTTATATCTTTTGAGTTATATAGTTTTGCTCTAGTACTTCACTTATATTTTTAGAGCACGGTGGTGGATTTGTTTTATAGAAACTATTGATCTCTCATGCTTCACTTAGATTATTTTGAGAGTCTTAAATAGCATGGTAATTTGCTTAAAATCATAATATGCTTGGTATGCAAGAATAGTAAAAACTTTCTTATGAGTGTGTTGAATACTATGAGAAGTTTGATGCTTGATAATTGTTTTGAGATATGAAGATGGTGATATTAAAGTTGTGCTAGTTGAGTAGTTGTGAATTTGAGAAATACTTGTGTTAAAGTTTGTGATTCCCGTAGCATGCACGTATGGTGAACCGTTATGTGATGAAGTCGGAGCATGATTTATTTTTTGATTGTCTTCCTTATGAATGGCGGTCGGGGACGAGCGATGGTCTTTTCCTACCAATCTACCCCCCTAGGAGCA
This sequence comes from Triticum dicoccoides, assembly GCF_002162155.2. Lineage (NCBI taxonomy): Eukaryota > Viridiplantae > Streptophyta > Magnoliopsida > Poales > Poaceae > Triticum > Triticum dicoccoides. The sequence continues at coordinate 486,655,141 of NC_041380.1, forward strand.
TGCGCGTAATACTTTGCTTTGATGACTTGTAGATTTTTGCAATAAGTATATGAGTTCTTTATGACTAATTTTGAGTCCATGGATTATATGCACTTTTCCTCCTTCCACCATTGCTAGCCTCTCTAATACCGCGCACCTTTCGCCGGTATCATACACCCACCATATACCTTCCTTAAAACCGCCACCATACCTACCTATTATGGCATTTCCATAGCCATTCCGAGATATATTGCCATGCAACTTTCCACCGTTCCGTTTACTATGACACACTCCATCATTGTCATATTTCTTAGCATGACCATGTAGTTGACATCGTATTTGTGGCAAAGCCACCATTCATAATTCTTTCATACATGTCACTTATGAGTCATTGCACATCCCGGTACATCACCGAAGGCATTCATATAGAGTCATATCTTGTTCTAAGTATTGAGTTGTAATTCTTGAGTTGTAAGTAAATAAAAGTGTGATGATCATCATTATTAGAGCATTGTACCAGTGAGGAAAGGATGATGGAGACTATGATTCCCCCATAAGTCGGGATGAGACTCCAGACAAAAATAAATAAATAAAAGAGGCCAAAGAAGCCCAAACAAAAAAAATGAGAGAAAAAGAGAGAAGGGGCAATGCTACTATTCTTTTTACCACACTTGTGCTTCAAAGTAGCACCATGATCTTCATGATAGAGAGTCTCCTATGTTGTCACTTTCATATACTAGTGGGAGTTTTACATTATAGAACTTGGCTTGTATATTCCAATGATGGGATTCCTCAAAATGCCCTAGGTCTTCGTGAGCAAGCGAGTTGGATGCACACCCACTAGTTTCTTTTGTTGAGCTTTCATACACTTATAGCTCTAGTGCATCCGTTTCATGGCAATCCCTACTCACTCACATTGATATCTATTGATGGGCATCTCCATAGCCCATTGATACGCCTAGTTGATGTGAGACTATCTTCTCCCTTTTTGTCTTCTCCACAACCACCATTCTATTCCAGATATAGTGTTATATCCATGGCTCACGCTCATGTATTGCGTGAAGATTGAAAAAGTTTGAGAATGTCAAATGTATGAAACAATTGCTTGGCTTGTCATCAGGGTTGTGCATGATTTAAATACTTTGTGTGGTGAAGATAGAGCATAGCCAGACCATATGATTTTGTAGGGATAACTTTCTTTGGCCATGTTATTTTGAGAAGACATGATTGCTTTGTTAGTATCACTAGTAGAAACATGGTCATCTGTCCTGGTTGGTAAGGGCCTTTTGTCCCGGTTTTTGAACCGGGACTAAAGAGTCGTTACTAATGCCCTACCCCTTTAGTCCGGTTCTTACATGAACCGAGACAGATGGGCCTCCACGTGGCCGGTGCGCCGAGCCCAGACAGGAGGGCCTTTGGTCCCGGTTGGTGGCACCAACCGGGACCAATAGGCATCCACGCGTCAGCATTTCAGGGGCTAGGGTTTTTGTTTTTTTGAA
>NC_041380.1:486656907-486662342 GCF_002162155.2 Triticum dicoccoides
GGTGTTTCATATATTGTGTTAGCTAGCAAATTAATAGAGAGAACTGTCCTCTCTTATGTCCATGCTTGGTCGACGCTATATATACGTATAGAGAGGACTAGACACGCTAGCTAGTAAGCAAATGAAGGAATCAGAAGATCTTCATGAACATATGCATACAGAGAGAAGTTATATCGACCACCTCTCCTTCTCCAAGAGATTGGTCGAACAACAAGTTCTCGTATATCTATCCTACACTACCGGTTACATATATACAATAATTATCTCTTACAATATAATCTCCTAATTATATATGAAAATAGGGTCCACATAGTATTCTCCGTCTTTAGCGATCACGTGGTCAAGGAAGAATGCCGCCAATTCCTCTTGAATTGCTCGCATACGATCTGGTGGTAGGAGTTCATTCCGCATCCGAAAGATCTAATTTGAACAAGGGGGTCAATACAGATATATATGAATAAATGAAACTCAACACTAATGATGGTAATAAAATAAAATTGTGAATATTATTGCTTACGCACTTCATATTGTTCGTCAGAGTACCCCCATTCACAGGTCGCGTGGCGGATGGACTCGCAAACGTAGTATCCACAAAAATCATTCCCTTGTTCCTGCCACAACCACTTTACAAGAAATAGAGGTCAATCAAACTGATAAGTAAGCATGCCAAATGGTATTGATGAAACTAGCGCTTGAATCACTAGGAGATGCGCGGAACATGTTACTATAGTACTTACTTTCGGGTGTCTAAATTGCAGCTTCTTCGGCAGTCCCGGAGCTTTTTTGGTGAATTTTCTCCAAACCCTGCCAGACAAAGAAAACAATTACTTGATATCAGGAAATGAACAAAGTTGTTGATATGGTGGATAATGATCGATTTAACTTACTTCTCGAGCATTTGAGTCATGTCCGCATAGTCCTGGGGATCTTTTCGTCTTGAGTCTAAGATGGTTACTAGTCCCTGCTCAAGCTTAATCTCTAGGAGAATATAGTGGAACCTGCGCACGCATGCATAACTCATCAACTACATTACTGTAACCTGGACTAATAAGGGAAACCGAATATGCACAAGACAGTAACACTCACTTGAAGTTGTAAGGAAAGAGTATTATATCTTTGTTTTCATTTATTACCAACGATCGTAGCAAGTTGGCCTCGGTATCTTCGGCATGATATTTAACCTCAGTTGCATCTATGAGATTTGTGTTAATGAACCCAATATCACCGATTTGTCTTTTCTTCAATTTGGCGATCTTCAATCTGCATAATATAGTGAGGATAATTATAAATACATGCAATGAAAGAGCTGACCTATATAGAGAGACTTAATGACAGAAGTAGTACTACTTACATACAGTAGCAAGTGACCGTTGCTTTATCGAGGGCCTTTTTATTGAAAAACTGGAAGAACTCCTCAAATGGAAGAACTCCTCTCTAACTCTCAGCGTCAAAGTATCCCTCCCCCCAGACTCTCTGCATGTTTTCATGTACCAATCATGGAATCTTTGCATCATCGTTGTTAGAGATCTTTGATCTTTGACGAGAGGCTTCCCGTACTCGTATTTGTGTTCCTCCACCTCCAAGAAATCATAATGTACATCGTTGGACAGGTAATCTCTAAGATTGCTATAACCGGGCACCATCCTCAATTGGTTCGCTTGTTCGCCGAGCTGGGCAATTTTTTTCCCAGCTCATCCTTCTTTTATCCTTTGATCACTGCAGTACTTCCCGACCGTTCCGCTTCGACAAATGTCTTTACAATAATGCGGTCATAGTTGCCTTTCGGTGGAGACTTTGGTGGTTTTGTCAGGGCAGCCAGAGTGTGCTTCGCTTTCACCGGATCTACCTTCTCCTCCGGAGGTGGATGTTTCTTTGCTTACACCCCTTGAAAGAAGTTCGTCACTTCGGCTCGCGCGATCTTTGTGTTCTCCTCCGGGGTCCTCTCGTATGGTAACTTCTCTGGAGTCTTCAGAGAAGGACCGAATCTTTGTGTTCTCCTCCGGGGTCCTCTCGTATGGTAACTTCTCTGCTGTACTGCTAGACGCCGGCAGAGCAGACAGAGCGGCTGCAGCTGTCTTCTTTCCTTGCTTACGAGGCGAAGGAGAAGGACTACGACGCGCCGGAGCAGCTGGAGCGGTGGCGGGTCTCTTCCGCCCTTGCTGACGAGGCAGAGAAGGAGGAGGCTGGCTGCTCGGTCGTGCCGACGCAGGCGGAGAAGGAGGCGGAGTGCCGCCACGCGCCGGAGAAGGAGGCTGAGTGCCCTGATCACTCACCGGAGGAGGAGGCAGAGGAGAAGGCGGAGTGCCCTTACTCGCCGGAGGAGGAGGAGGAGGCGGAGGCAGAGGCATCCAGTTCATAAGGTTGATGAGCTCCTTCCGCCATAGGCATGGAGTCTTCAGAGCAGAACCCAGCCGAGTCTCCCCTTCACCGGTAGGGTGGTCAAGCTGGAGGTCCTCAAATCCCTCCGTTATTTCGTCCACTATCACCCTAGCATATCCTTCTGGAATCGGACGATAGTGAAAAGTTGCGCCGGGTTCAGGAGGTCGAACAGAGCCGACAACCGCCTTGACTTTGAAGTTCCGCCATTGCGTCATAAGGTGGCAATGTTGAGACTCCGTGATGGCATCCACGGGGTAGCTAGCAGGAGCCGTCAAGACATGCTCCAGCTGAAGCAGCTCGGTGGAAGCCACGCTGCTTCTCCGCTGAGATGGCGGGGTAGCTTCGGGGGTAGTTTCGGCAGGTCGCTTGCTGCGAGCTACTTCTCGTTCCTCTAGCGCTTGAACCCTTTCGTGCATCGTCTGAATTTGGGCCTGCTCCACTTTTTTCCTCCTCTCCTGGCATTTGTAACCGCCTGCATCCGGAAAACCAGCCTTCCACGGAACGGAGCCTGGCGTGCCTCGTGTCCGTCCAGGGTGCTCAGGATTCCCGAGGGCCATTGTGAGCTCGTCGTTCTCTTTGTCTAGAACGGACGTCCCTTGCTGTGCTGCATTGATATAGTGCTGAAGCCTCTTGACTGGTATTCTCATTTGCTCGTCCGTCCAAACGCACTTCCCTGATACAGGGTCCAAGGTTCCGCCAGCCCCGAAAAACCAAGTCCGGCAACAGTCTGGCCAGTTCATTGTATCTGGTTCGATCCCTTTATCAAGCAGATCATTCTCAGCCTTGGCCCACTTAGGCCGGGCTTTGAGGTAACCACCTGACCCCGTGCGATGGTGAAGCTTCTTCTTCGCAGCATTTTTCTTGTTTGTCGCCGACATGTTCTTACTCTTTTCCGATGTCTTGTGGGCCACAAATGCGGGCCAGTGATCTCTGATCTTCTCATATTTGCCGATGAATTCTGGTGTCTCTTCTTTGTCGACAAACGTTTTCAGCTCATTTTTCCACCTCCTTAATAGGTCTTCCATCTTCTTAAGAGCATGAGACTTGATTAATTGCTCTTTAACTGGCTTCTCCGGATCCTCCTCTGGCGGTAGGGTGAAATTTGCCTTCAGCTCAGTCCAAAGATCATCTTTCTGCATATCATTAACATAAGACACCTCAGGGTCTTCGTTCTTAGGCTTATACCATTGGTGGATGCTGATCGGGATCTTGTCCCTAACAAGAACCCCGCACTGAGCAGCAAATGTTTCCTTTGTCCGGATGGGTTCAATCGGTTAGCCGTCGCGCGCCATTGCTGTGATCTCAAACCTTTCATCCGAGCGCAACTTTTTCTTTGGGCCTCGTCTCTTTACCGAAGTTGTGCTCGATCCAGAGGGCTAGAAAAAAGAAGAAAGACGAGAGTTAATTAATATGTGTACATACCAAAATAATGAATGCATCAATTAGCTAGTCAGCACAGGCTTAACTAATATATTTACCTGGCCGGACTCTGTTCGGTCACCGGAGCCGTCACCACGGGCTCCTTCTTGCACCAGCATTGGGTCACCGGAGGCATCATAATCATGTCTTTCCTCCTCCATTATTCAATCACCGTAGCCTGCTTCTTCACCCTGTTCTTCCAGACCATCATTGTCGTTAAGATACGACAAGACATTACCTCCGGCTAAGATTATGTCCCCCAACACCTCTTCTGCTTCCTCGTCTCGTCCGTGCTCCATTGTTTCTACAAATATTACAACATGGCAATTATTACACAAACATGACATCATGTGGATATATTAGTGGCAAACATAGACCTAGCTTATTCCGGGTTTGGGGTGGCCTCGGCAATGCTTCAAGGGTAGGGGCGCGGCGGGAGGGGGTAGGAGACTGACATTGTTTTTTCTAGGGTTTGGGTGTCATCGAGAGTTTTGGTCGAGCGAGAGGGCCGGGGGGTGCTCCCGTGGTATAAGTTATCACTGTCGAAGTTATCCGGGAGGGGGCTATATCGACAACGACGACGTACATACATGGGAAAATAATGTTATCGGGGAGGGGGGTAGGTCGAACCCCCCCTCGTGTTGAAGTTATTGGGACACGGGGTATATCGACAACGACATATCTGGTAAAAAAAATAAGAAGACGAAGAAGAAGAAAAAAGAGGAGAAGAAGAAAGGAATAGAGGAGAAGATTGAAGAAAAAAATAAGGAAAAAAGAGGAGAAGAAGAAAGGAATAGAGGAGAAGATTGAAGAAAAAAAAGAAAAAAATAGGAGTAAAAGAAAGGAATAGAGGAGAAGAAGAGAAAATAGAATATCTCCTCTATTCCTTTCTTCTTCTCCTCTTCTTTTTCTTCTTTTTTCTTCTTCTTATTTATTTCTCCTCTTCTTCCTCTCCTCTTCTTCTTCTTCTTCCTCTTCTTATTTTCCTTTTTCCTCTCATTCTTCTTCTTCTTCTTCCTTCTTAATATCACTTAGAAACTTTTGCAACGATAGGGGGGTGGGTGGGTGCTCCCGTGGTCTAAAATCGGTCTATGCACGATAGAAAATTCTGACAAAATACATGAAGTAGTATTGCTTGTTTTTAAAAAAAATGTTCAAATAGAAAATTTATAAAAAAAGTAAAGGTTTTGCCTAACGCATTGTTCATATGAATATACAAACATTTGCATATTCTACAATAATTAATATCGCCAAAAAAATCTATGAATAGAAAAAAATCCTAACTTTTCTAAAAATCTATCTTTTGCATACATGAACATATATATATATACACAGAGAACATATACATACATATATACATTTTTATAAAAATGCAAAAAACAAAAAAAATAATCTAAAAAAGGACATATAAACAGATATACACACATACATATACTCACACATATACATATAATCAGGAAAAAAACATCATATATATGTGAAAAAGGGGAGGAAGGGGGCGGTGCCGGCCGACCTAACCAAAGGAGAGGTGCGGCGTGGTCGGGGTAGGGGCAGAGGCACGACGCACGTCAGGATAGAGGCGACGGCGGCGTGGTCGGGGAAGGGGCGTGCGGCGCGGTCGGGGTGGGCCCCCGGCG
>NC_041380.1:486662845-486682379 GCF_002162155.2 Triticum dicoccoides
TTTAGTACCGGTTGGTGCCACCAACCGGTACTAAAGCCCACCTTTAGTACCGGTTGGTGCCACCAACCGGGACCAAAGGCCTTGCGCTGCCCGCAGCCAAAAGTTTAGTCCCACCCCGCTAGTTGAGAGGGGCTCAGAGTGGTTTATAAGCCCCACTCCGGCTGCCCTCTCGAGCTCCTCTCAAATGCAGGCTTACGGTCCTAATCTCACACTATGCTGTCTGTGGGCCTACTGGGCTTCTGCGGGCCTGAATCCTGGCCCAGGTTGGGTTTCTAGTCGTATTCAGGCCGTGACGGCCCAATAGGTGGCCGTTTTTTATTTTTATTTTCAGTTTTTTGGTTTTGTTTATTTGCATTATTTATTTTCTTTTGTTTTTTGCTTTATTTTTTAATTCCTTTTGCTTTTAGGTTAGAAAAATTATAAACTTTTTGTTAGTGCCATTAGTTTTCAAATTTGAATAGTTAAAATTTGAATTCTTTGAAATTTGTGTGAATCACAAGTTTGTGATTAACTTTACCATAAAAATAGTTTTTTTCCATTTTTTGTTTTGTTTTTTGCATTATTTATTTTATTTTGTTTTTTTGCTTTATTTTTTAATTCTTTTTGCTTTTAGGTCAGAAAAATTATAAACTTTCTGTTAGTGCCATTAGTTTTATAAAAATTATAAACTTTCTGTTAGTGCCATTAGTTTTCAAATTTGAATATTTAAAATTTGAATTCTTTGAAATTTGTGTGAATCACAAGTTTGTGATTAACTTTACTATAAAAATAGTTTTTTTTAGTTTTTTTGTTTTGTTTTTTGCATTATTTATTTTCTTTCGTTTTTTTCTTTATTTTTTTAATTCTTTTTTGCTTTTAGGTCAGAAAAATTATATACTTTCTGTTAGTGTCATTAGTTTTCAAATTTGAATAGTTAAAATTTAAATTCTTTGAAATTTGTGTGAATCACAAGTTTGTGATTAACTTTACTATAAAAATAGATTTTGGAGTGATTCTTTTTTCCTTTGTTATTTTTCATGTAGTGACTGATTGTTTTGAGCTAAATGACCCTAAAATTGAAAAGCCCTACAAGTGAACTCTGAAAAGGTTGAAAGTTGGCATGGTATCATCATTTCACCCACATAGCATGTGCTAAAAACTTGAGAGGGTTACGACAAAAACTGGATCCACTTCGTGCATAAAATGGACAATCTCTTTCGAAGTATCAGGGTTTCGGACGAAAACTCATTTGTTAGAAAGGGATTTCATTTTCTTAAAATTATTTGAACTCCGGACTTTTTGCGTGTTCAAAATGAACCATTCAAAGCAGAGACTGATTTTGAATGGTGCATATTCAACACACAAAAAGTCTGTAAAGATCGCCAACCCCAACATAAAAAATGAGCATAGATGCGCCTATAGAGAGAATTCAACCTAAATTCATAATAAATTTCTATGAATTTCAAAGAAATTCACTCTGAATTTAGGTCAAATTCCCTGTATAAGGGCATCTATTTTCACTTTGAGAGGAACTCAACAAGGCAGAGAGGGACGGGCTTATAAACCGGTGTGAGCGCCCTTCGGTTGGCGAGGTGGGACTAAACTCTGACCGCAACGAGGACCAACCCTTTAGTACCGGTTTGTGGCACAAACCAGGACTAATGGTCATGGGCCAGGGGCGAGGCGCATTGGTCCCGGTTCGTGCGTGGAACCGGGACCAAAAGGTCCAGACGAACCGGGACCAATGGCCCACGTGGCTGCCCTCTTGAGTGTTCTTGGTGAGAACATAGTTGACAAGGAGCGAAACGGGATTAATGGTATTACGAGGGCCGAACCATAAGACATTAAAGCATTTCAAATGAACTTTGAAAAAGTTGAAAGTTGGCATGGTATCATAATTTCACCCACATAGCATGTGCATGTACAAAACGGACAATGGTATCATACTCGCCTGTTAAAAAGTTGGCATGGTATCATCATAATAGTTGTGGGAGAAAGTCTTCACTTTTTCTTCGCTTGTGTCATTTGCTTATTGCGCCGTAACCATGGATAATCTTCATCGTTTATCAGGATGCTTGGGTTAGCCTTGACTTTGAAGGGAGGAATTTCATGAAACTTTTCATAATCTTCAGACATGTCTGTCTTGCCCTCCACTCCCACGATGTCCCTTTTTCCTGAAAGAACTATGTGGCGCTTTGGCTCATTGTATGATGTATTCGCTTCCTTATCTTTTCTTTTTCTCGGTTTGGTAGACATGTTCTTCACATAGATAACCTGTGCCACATCATTGGCTAGGACGAACGGTTCATCAGTGTACCCAAGATTTTTCAGATCCACTGTTGTCATTCCGTACTGTGGGTCTACCTGTACCCTGCCTCCTGGCAGATTGACGCATTTGCACTTAAACAAAGGGACCTTAAAATCATGTCCATAGTCAAGTTCCCATATGTCCACTATGTAACCATAATATGTGTCCTTTCCCCTCTTGGTTGCTGTATCAAAGCAGACACTGCTGTTTTGGTTGGTGCTCTTTTGATCTTGGGTGATCGTGTAAAATGTATTCCCATTTATCTCGTATCCTTTGTAAGTCAATACAGTCAAAGATGGTCCCCTGGACAACAAGTACATCTCATCACAAACAGTGTTGTCACCTCTGAGACGTGTTTCCAACCAACTGCTGAAAGTCCTGATGTGTTCACATGTAATCCAGTCGTCGCACTGCTCCGGGTGTTTGGAGCGCAGACTGTTCTTGTGTTCATCGACATACAGGGTCACCAAGGTAGAGTTCTGTAGAACTGTGTAGTGTGCTTGAGACCAAGAATATCCATCCCTGCATATTATTGAGTCCCCTCCAAGCGTGCCTTTTCCAGTCAGTCTCCCCTCATACCGCGATTTAGGGAGACCTATCTTCTTAAGGCCAGGAATGAAGTCAACACAAAACCCAATGACATCCTCTGTTTGATGGTCCATGGAGATGCTTCCTTCTGGCCTAACGCGGTTACGGACATATTTCTTTAGGACTCCCATGAACCTCTCAAAGGGGAACATATTGTGTAGAAATACGGGCCCCAGAATGACAATCTCGTCGACTAGATGAACTAGGACATGCGTCATGATATTGAAGAAGGATGGTGGGAACACCAGCTCGAAACTGACAAGACATTGCGCCACATCACTCCTTAGCCTTGGTACGATTTCTGGATCGATCACCTTCTGAGAGATTGCATTGAGGAATGCACATAGCTTCACAATGGCTAATCAGACGCTTTTCGATAGAAGCCCCCTCAATGCAACCGGAAGCAGTTGCATCATAATCACGTGGCAGTCATGAGACTTTAGGTTCTGGAACTTTTTCTATGGCATATTTATTATTCCCTTTATATTCGACGAGAAGCCAGTCGGGACCTTCATACTGAGCAGGCATTCAAAGAAGATTTCTTTCTCTTCTTTCGTAAGAGCGTAGCTGGCAGGACCTTCATACTGCTTCGGAGGCATGCCGTCTTTTTCGTGCAAACATTGCAGGTCCTCCCGTGCCTTAGGTGTATCTTTTGTCTTCCCATACACGCCCAAGAAGCCTAGCAGGTTCATGCAAAGGTTCTTCATCACGTGCATCACGTCGATTGAAGAGCGGACCTCTAGGTCTTTCCAGTAGGGTAGGTCCCAAAATATAGATTTCTTCTTCCACATGGGTGCGTGTCCCTCAGCGTCATTCAGAACAGCTAGTCCGACGGGACCCTTTCCAAAGATTACGTGTAAATCATTGACCATAGCAAGTACGCGATCACCGATACACATGGCGGGCTTCTTCCGGTGATCTGCCTCGCCTTTGAAATGCTTGCCTTTCTTTCGTCATTGATGGTTGATCGGAAGAAATTGACGATGGCCCAGGTACACATTCTTCCTGCATTTGTCCAGCTATACACTTTCAGTTTCATCTAAACAGTGCGTGCATGCGTGGTATCCCTTGTTTGTCTGTCCTGAAAGGTTACTGAGAGCGGGCCAATCGTTGATGGTTACAAACAGCAACGCGTGCAGGTTAAATTCCTCCTGTTTGTGCTCATCCCACGTACGTACACCGTTTCCATTCCACAGACGTAAAAGTTCTTCAACTAATGGCCTTAGGTACACATCAATGTCGTTGCCGGGTTGCTTAGGGCCTTGGATGAGAACTGGCATCATAATGAACTTCCGGTTCATGCACATCCAAGGAGGAAGGTTATACATACATAGAGTCACAGGCCATGTGCTGTGATTGCTGCTCTGCTCCCCAAAAGGATTAATGCCATCCGCGCTTAAACCAAACCATAAGTTCCTTGGGTCACTTGCAAACTCAGCCCAGTACTTTCTCTTGATTTTTCTCCACCACGACCCGTCAGCGGGTGCTCTCAAATTCCCCTTTCTTACGGTCCTCACTGTGCCATCGCATCAACTTGGCATGCTCTTCGTTTCTGAACAGACGTTTCAACCGTGGTATTATAGAAGCATACCACATCACCTTCGTAGGAACCCTCTTCCTGGGGGGCTCACCGTCAACATCACCAGGGTCATCTCGTCTGATCTTATATCACAATGCACCGCATACCGGGCATGCGTTCAGATCCTTGTACGCACCGCGGTAGAGGATGCAGTCATTAGGGCATGCATGTATCTTCTGCACCTCCAATCCTAGAGGGCATACGACCTTCTTTGCTGCGTATGTACTGTCGGGCAATTTGTTATCCTTTGGAAGCTTCTTCTTCAATATTTTCAGTAGCTTCTCAAATCCTTTGTCAGGCACAACATTCTCTGCCTTCCACTGCAGCAATTCCAGTACGGTACCGAGCTTTGTGTTGCCATCTTCGCAATTGGGGTACAACCCTTTTTTGTGATCCTCTAACATGCGATCGAACTTCAGCTTCTCCTTTTGACTTTCGCATTGCGTCCTTGCATCGACAATGACCCGACGGAGATCATCATCATCGGGCACATCGTCTAGTTCTCCTCTTGATCTTCAGCAGCTTCCCCCGTTGCAGCATCATTGGGCACATCGTCTGGTTCCTCTTGATCTTCAGCAGCTTCCCCCGTTGCAGCGTCACCGTATTCAGGGGGCACATAGTTGCCATCGCCCTCTTCTTCTTCGCCGTCTTCCTTCATAACCCCTATTTCTCCGTGCCTCGTCCAAACATTATAGTGTGGCATGAAACCCTTGTAAAGCAGGTGGGTGTGAAGGATTTTCCGGTCAGAGTAAGACTTCGTATTCCCACATTTAGGGCATGGACAACACATAAAACCATTCTGCTTGTTTGCCTCAGCCACTTCGAGAAAATCATGCACGCCCTTAATGTACTCGGAGGTGTGTCTGTTACTGTACATCCATTGTCGGTTCATCTGCGTGCATTATATATAATTAAGTGTGTCAAAAACCATTACAGAACATCATGAATAGATAATTAAGTGACCAAATTAATAGAAGTTCATGATCACATTAAAACCAAAGTACATACATAGTTCTCATCTAACAACATATAGCTCTCCAGAGCATCTAATTAATTAAACCATACATTGAAACTATGTAAAACATTTCAATGCGAAAACAAATGCGATCATAATCGCAACCAAGGTAACAATTGATCCAATGGCATAATGATACCAAGCCTCAGTATGAATGGCATATCTTCTAATCTTTCTAATCTTCAAGCGCATTGCATCCATCTTGATCTTGTGATCATCGACGACATCCGCAACATGCAACTCCAATATCATCTTCTCCTCGTCAATTTTTTTATTTTTTTCCCTTCAAGTAATTGTTTTCTTCTTCAACTAAATTTAACCTCTCGACAATAGGGTCGGTTCGAATTTCTGGTTCAACTACCTCCTACATAAATAAAATGTATGTCACGTTGGTCGGCATAATTGTCATAAACAATAAATGAACCAAATAGTTATAAAAAGATAATATATACCACATCCGAATCATAGACAGGACGAGGGCCGATGGGGGCGGATACCAAAACCATCACACTATATAATAACAAGCAATAAAATAGTAAGAAAATTAGACAAGTATCTATCTAAAGTAAGAACTTTTTTCTTTCAGAAAGAAGATAAGGACAAGAGGCTCACCACGGTGGTGCCGGCGACGAGATCGGCGCGGGCGATCGACGGCGGTGAAGACGGGAATGGGACGTGACGGGCCGCTAAACCTAGACAAATCTCGAGGAAAATGGAGCTTTGAGGCCGAGCTTCGAGAGGAGAAAGCTTAACTAGTGTGGCTCGGGCATTTCATCGAACACCCCATGTGCATAGGAGGTGAGCTAGAGCACCACAAAGCCCTCCCCTCGCCGTCCAGAGAAAAACAGAGCACTGGATTGCTCTGCTCATGGGCGAGGGGTATATATAGGCACCTCATTGGCCCCGGTTCGTGGCATGAACCGGGACTAAAGGGCAGCCTGTGGTCCTGGTTCAAGCCACCAACCGGGACCAATGGTGGTGGGCCAGGAGCGAGGCCCATTGGTCCCGGTTCGTCCCACCAACCGGGACCAAAGGGGCCAGACGAACCGGGACCAATGCCCCCACGAGGCCCGGCAAGCCCCTGGCCTCACGAACCGAGACCAATGCCCCCATGGGTCCCGGTTCTGGACTGAACCGGGACTAACGGGCTAACCCGGCCTGAACCAAAGCCCTCTTTTCTACTAGTGTATGCTTGAAGTATTATTATTTTTATGTCAATATTAAACTTTTATCTTGAATCTTTCGGATCTGAATATTCATACCACAATTAAGAAGAATTACATTGAAATTATGCCAAGTAGCACTCCACATCAAAAATTATCTTTTTTATCATTTACCTACTCAAGGACAAGCAGGGATTAAGCTTGGGGATGCTTGATACGTCTCCAACGTCTCTATATTTTTTGATTGCTCCATGCTATATTATCTACTGCTTTGGACATTATTGGGCTTTATTATCCACTTTTATATTACTTTTGGGACTAACCTATTAACCGGAGGCCCAGCCCAGAATTGCTGTTTTTTTGCCTATTTTAAGGTTTCGAAGAAAAGGAATATCAAACGGAGTCCAAACAGAATGAAACCTTCGGGAACATGATTTTCGGAACGAACAAGATCCAGGAGACTTGGACCCTACGTCAAGAAACAAAGTAGGATGCCACGAGGTATGGGGGCGCGCCTACCCCCCCAGGCACGCCCTCCACCCTCATGGGCCCCCTGTTGCTCCACCGACGTACTCCTTCCTCCTATATATACCTACCTACCCCCAAACGATCAGATACGGAGCCAAAAACCTAATTCCACCGCCGCAACTTTTTGTATCCACAAGATCCCATCTTGGGGCCTGTTCCGGAGCTCCGCTGGAGGGGGCATCCATCACGGAGGGCTTCTACATCAACACCATAGCCTCTCCGATGAAGTGTGAGTAGTTTACCTTAGACCTTCGGGTCCATAGTTATTAGCTAGATGGCTTCTTCTCTCTTTTTGGATCTCAATACAAAGTTCTCCCCCTCTCTTGTGGAGATCTATTCGATGTAATCTTCTTTTTGTGGTGTGTTTGTTGAGACCGATGAATTGTGGGTTTATGATTAAGATTATCTATGAACAATATTTGAATCTTCTCTGAATTCTTTTATGTATGATTGGTTATCTTTGCAAGTCTCTTCGAATTATCAGTTTGGTTTGGCCTACTAGATTGATCTTTCTTGCAATGGGAGAAGTGCTTAGCTTTGGGTTCAATCTTGCGGTGTCCTTTCCTAGTGACAGTAGGGACAGCAAGGCATGAATTGTATTGTTGCCATCGAGGATAAAAAGATGGGTTTTTTTATCATATTGCATGAATTTATCCCTCTACATCATGTCATCTTGCTTAAGGCGTTACTCTGTTTCCATGAACTTAATACTCTAGATGCATGCTGGATAGCGGTCGATGAGTGGAGTAATAGTAGTAGATGCAGGCAGGAGTCGGTCTACTTGTCTCGGACGTGATGCCTATATACATGATCATACCTAGATACTCTCATAACTATGCTCAATTCTGTCAATTGCTCAATAGTAATTCGTTCACCCACCGTAAAATACTTATGCTCTTGAGAGAAGCCACTAGTGAAACCTATGGCCCCCGGGTCTATCTTCATCATATTAATCTTCCAATACTTATTTATTTACTTTGCTTTTTTACTTTGCATCTTTATCACAAAATACCAAAATATTATCTTATCATATCTACCAGATCTCACTCTCGTAAGTGACCGTGAAGGGATTGACAACCCCTTATCGCGTTGGTTGCGAGGAGCTATTTGTTTTGTGCAGGTACGAGGGACTCGCGCGTAGCCTCCTACTGGATTGGTACCTTGGTTCTCAAAAACTGAGGGAAATACTTACGCTACTTGGCTGCATCATCCTTTCCTCTTCAAGGAAATCCAACGCAGTGCTCAAGAGGTAGCACTCACCTAGATCATGCCGTCACGGGCGAACATCTCCTTCTGTCGGTTCATGAACCAAGCCTTCCTCTCCGGTGACATGTTGTTCTTGTTGACGATCATGATCGCTAGTGCCACTTCCTTGGCTTTTGTGTCAGCATTGGTGGCCTTGATCTCTAGCTTCTTGAGTTGAGCGGCCTCCTCGATGTCAAGCTTCCTCTTCTTCACGGCCTCCTCCATGTCAAACTTCTTCGTTTGAAGATCTAGGTATATCTTCATTTGCTCCTCCCTTCCTTTGCTCTTCCTGTCCTCCTGCATTTGCTTTTGGCTCATCATATCCTCCAAGGTTCCTTGCAAGGCTATAGAAGATGCATCACACTTCTTGTCGGACTTCGGTCTTGTCTTGCCCCTCGGCCTCTTGAGCACGTCTCCCGCATCAGCCTCGGCCGCCGCCTCCTTCTCTCCTCTCTTCTTCCTACGAGCATTGTATTGGTACTTAAACTTGGGGCAATCTTTGATGAGCACCCAACAGTGCGTGAGAGTGAATGGCTTGTCTTTGTGATGGGCCTTGAAGGCTTCCAAAGATTGGAATGCCTACACAATCAAACATGCGGCCACAATCGTAACATAAAAGGACATAGAAAATGCATGAAACTTAAATGGCATGCAAACATGAATGGACGCATGATGGAAAAGAGAGGGGTTCATACCAAGTCACCAATGCCTAGGCCGCTCACGGGACGGGTTCTGACACTCTCAAGCGCGACACAATATTTGTTGCATTCTTGTTGGATGAATCCCCACCTTTTTTGGATTGAATTGATGTTGCGAGTGCTTGTGAGTTGGTAGGGGGCAAACTTTCTTCGCTCATGAAAGTTCTTGTGAACTCTTGTCCGAAAGACCACACCTTTTTGCTCGGCACCTTTGATTGGATTTTAGCCAATTTCCTTCCAACTCTCGCAAATCAAAGTGTCCTCGGCTTGGCTACATGATCCCGTGTTCTTCCTCTTTTGTGCTTCGGCCTTTTGGGTGAGCTCGTCGATGAAACACAATGGCTCTTGCAAAATGTCGAGCTCTTCCTCCTCATATTCACAATACAAGTCATCATCTTCATGCCACGAGTTGCCATGGTTGTCCTCATCGGCATCATCATGGGCGCCGAACTGAGAGTCATCATAGGTACCACGGCCATCCTGGCTTTGGGTTGTGTCGGCATCAAAATGTTGCTCTTGGTCGTGGACGTAGAGCACCTCACCACGACCCTCGAAGATGATGTTCTGCATGAACGAGGAGTAGTACGAGTCGTCGACCGTGGACGTCTACGTCAGCGGTGGCATACCGCCGAACAGCTTGCGGGCGCTGGCAATGGTAGCTGACTCGAACGACCGGGGCTGCTTCCTTTGCGCGTCATCTTCACAATGGCCAGCGCCACTGTACCCCGGTGTGATGTTGAGGTCGATGACACCCGCGGGCGTAGTCGGGTCGACCACCGCACAGTCCGGCGACGTAGAGAATCGCGTCTGCCCATGGTCGTGCAGCGGCGGAGCACGAAAATCCGGCGTGCCGTGTGAGACGGACGAGCTAGGGGAACAATGCCGCGACGGTCGATGGGCCGACGAGCCTGTTCTAGCCGCGGCCATGGCAACGGCCGAGAGAATGGCCGGCTTGGGGCGGGTCATACCACTCATCATGAGGAGGCGTGCGCCTTGGAGACGATGGACTCCTTGTCGTCGATCTTGGCCTGGTGCTGCATCGTGCGCCACAGGGCACACTCGGATGCATACTGCACAGCAGCCTTCTTCTCCTTTTCCACGGCTCGCCGGTCCCTCCTCTTGGCCAATTCCCTGTCGAGCTTGGCGGCGGATGCTGGCGAGAGCTCCGACCATGGCTTCTTCGCGACAGGTGGTGGGTCGTCGGCCATGGTGGACGGAGAGAGGAGGAAGGTCGGGGCGTGGGAGGTTTTGGAGGAAAAAGAGGGAAAATGGCCGGCTGTGCCACCGACAGGCGGGCCAGGGGAGGACAAGGGCGCGCGTCCCGTCCGTCCATGCGTTGTCCACTCGGCTGCAAACTCGACTCAAACTTGGGCCGGGAATGGGTCGAAAACGGACAAAAAATGCACGATGTGTTGGAAATATGCCCTAGAGGCAATAATAAAAGGATTATTATTATATTTCCTTGTTCATGATAATTGTCTTTTATTCATGCTATAATTGTGTTATCCGGAAATCGTAATACATGTGTGAATACATAGACACCAACATGTCCCTAGTAAGCCTCTAGTTGACTAGCTCGTTGATCAACAGATAGTCATGGTTTCCTGACTATGGACATTGGATGTCATTGATAGCGAGATCACATCATTAGAAGAATGATGTGATGGACAAGACCCAATCCTAAACATAGCACAAGATCGTATAGTTCGTTTGCTAGTGTTTTTCCAATGTCAAGTATCTTTTCCTTAGACCATGAGATCGTGTAACTCCCGGATACCGTAGGAATGCTTTGGGTGTACCAAACATCAAAACGTAACTGGGTGACTTTAAAGGTATACTACGGGTATCTCCGAAAGTATCTGTTGGGTTGACACGGATCAAGACTGGGATTTGTCACTCCGTATGACGGAGAGGTATCTCTGGGCCCACTCGGTAATGCATCATCATAATGAGCTCAAAGTGACCAAGTGTCTGGTCATAGGATCATGCATTATGGTACGAGTAAAGTGACTTGCCGGTAACGAGATTGAACGAGGTATTGGGATACCGATGATCGAATCTCGGGCAAGTAAAATACCGATTGACAAAGGGAATTGTATACGGGGTTGCTTGAATCCTCGACATCGTGGTTCATCCGATGAGATCATCGAGGAGCATGTGGGAGCCAACATGGGTATCCAGATCCCGCTGTTGGTTATTGACCGGAGAGCCATCTCGGTCATGTCTACATGTCTCCCGAACCCGTAGGGTCTACACACTTAAGTTCGGTGACGCTAGGGTTGTAGAGATATGAATATGCAGTAATCCAAAAGTTGTTCGGAGTCCCGGATGAGATCCCGGACGTCACGAGGAGTTCCGGAATGGTCCGGAGGTGAAGAATTATATATAGGAAGTGCAGTTTCGGCCATCGGGAGAGTTTCGGGGGTCAGCGGTATTGTACCGGGACCACCGGAAGGGTCCCGGGGGTCCACCGGGTGGGGCCACCCATCCCGGAGGGCCCCATGGGCTGAAGTGGGGAGGGGAACCAGCCCATAGTGGGCTGGTGCGCCCCCTTTGGCCCACCCATGCGCCTAGGGTTGGGAACCCTAGGGTGGGGGGGCACCCCACCTGGCTTGGGGGGCACTCCACCCCTTGGCCACCGCCCCCCTAGGAGATCCCATCTCCTAGGGCCGGCGCCCCCCTAGGGGAGCCTATATAAAGGGGGGGGGGGATGGAGGGAAGCCGCACCCTGAAGTCTTGGCGCCTCCCTCTCCCCTGCTACACCTCTCCCTCTCGCAGTAGAACGGCGAAGCCCTGCTGCGGTGACTGCTGCCTCCATCACCACGCCGTCGTGCTACTGGATCTTCATCAACCTCTCCTTCCCCCTTGCTGGATCAATAAGGAGGAGATGTCACGCTGACCGTACGTGTGTTGAATGCGGAGGTGCCGTCCGTTCGGCGCTAGGATCTCCTGTGATTTGGATCACGTCGAGTACGACTCCCTCATCCCCGTTCTCTTGAACGCTTCCGCTCGCGATCTACAAAGGTATGTAGATGCATCCGATCACTCGTTGCTAGATGAACTCATAGATGGATCTTGGTGAAAACGTAGGAATTTTTTTTGTTTTCTGCAACGTTCCCCAATAGTGGCATCATGAGCTAGGTCTATGCGTAGTTCTTTTTGCACGAGTAGAACACAATTTGTTGTGGGCGTAGATGTTGTCAACTTTCTTGCCGCTACTAGTCTTGTTTTGATTCAGCGATATTGTGGGATGAAGCGGCCCGGACCAACCTTACATGTACGCTTACGTGAGACCGGTTCCACCGACTGACATGCACTAGTTGCATAAGGTGGCTGGCGGGTGTCTGTCTCTCCCACTTTAATTGGAGCGGATTTGATGAAAAGGGTCCTTGTGAAGGGTAAATAGAAGTTGACAAATCACGTTGTGGCTTTAACGTAGGTAAGAAAACGTTCTTGCTAGAACCCTCTTGCAGCCACGTAAAACTTGCAACAACAATTAGAGGACGTCTAACTTGTTTTTGCAGCAAGTGTTCTGTGATGTGATATGGCCAAAGGTGTGATGAATGATGAATGATATATATGTGATGTATGAGATCATGTTCTTGTAATAGGAATCACGACTTGCATGTCGATGAGTATGACAATCGGCAGGAGCCATAGGAGTTGTCTTTATTTTTTGTATGACCTACGTGTCATTGTGAAACGCCATGTAAATTACTTTACTTTATTGCTAAACGTGTTAGCCACAGTAGTAGAAGTAATAGTTGGCGAGCAACTTCATGGAGACACGATGATGGAGGTCATGATGATGGAGATCATGGTGTCATGCCGGTGACAAGATGATCATGGAGCCCCAAGATGGAGATCATAGGAGCTATATGATACTGGCCATATCATGTCACTATTATTCGATTGCATGTGATGTTTATCATGTTTTGGCATCTTGTTTACTTAGAACGAGGGTAGTAAATAAGATGATCCCTCATAATAATTTCAAGAAAGTGTTCCCCCTAACTGTGCACCGTTGCGACAGTTCGTTGTTTCGAAGCACCACGTGATGATCGGGTGTGATAGATTCCAACGTTCACATACAACGGGTGTAAGACAGATTTACACATGCAAACACTTAGGTTGACTTGACGAGCCTAGCATGTACAGACATGGCCTCGGAACACAGAATACCAAAAGGTCGAGCATGAGTCGTATAGAAGATACGATCAACATGAAGATGTTCACCGATGTTGACTAGTCCGTCTCACGTGATGATCGGACACGGCCTAGTTAACTCGGATCATGTTATACTTAGATGACTGGAGGGATGTCTATCTAAGTGGGAGTTCATTGAATAATTTGATTAGATGAACTTAATTATCATGAACTTAGTCTAAAATCTTTACAACATGTATTGTAGATCAAATGGCCAACGTTGTCCTCAACTTCAACGCGTTCCTAGAGAAAACCAAGCTGAAAGACGATGGCAGCAACTATACAGACTGGGTCCGGAACCTGAGGATCATCCTCATAGCTGCCAAGAAAGATTATGTCCTACAAGCACCGCTAGGTGAAGCACCTGTTCTCCCTGCAGAACAAGACGTTATGAACGCTTGGCAGACACGTACCGATGATTACTCCCTCGTTCAGCGCGGCATGCTTTACAGCTTAGAGCCGGGGCTCCAAAAGCGTTTTGAGAGACACAGAGCATATGAGATGTTCGAAGAGCTGAAAATGGTTTTTCAAGCTCATGCCCAGGTCGAGAGATATGAAGTCTCCGACAAGTTCTTCAGCTGTAAGATGGAGGAAAACAGTTCTGTCAGTGAGCACATACTCACTATGTCTGGGTTACATAACCGCTTGACTCAGCTGGGAGTTAATCTCCCGGATGACGCGGTCATTGACACAATCCTTCAATCGCTTCCATCGAGCTACAAGAGCTTTGTGATGAACTTCAATATGCAGGGGATGGAAAAGACCATTCCTGAAGTATTTGCAATGCTGAAATCAGCAGAGGTAGAAGTCAAAAATGAACATCAAGTGTTGATGGTGAATAAAACCACTAAGTTCAAGAAAGGCAAGGGTAAGAAGAACTTCAAGAAGGACGGCAAGGGAGTTGCCGCGCCCGGCAAGCAAGCTGCCAGGAAGAAGCCAAAGAATGGACCCAAGCCCGAGACTGAGTGTTTTTATTGCAAGGGAAGTGGTCACTGGAAGCGGAACTGCCCCAAATACTTAGCGGACAAGAGGGCCGGCATCACGAAAGGTATATGTGATATACATGTAATTGATGTGTACCTTACCAGTACTCGTAGTAGCTCCTGGGTATTTGATACCGGTGCGGTTGCTCACATTTGTAACTCAAAGCAGGAGCTGCGGAATAAGCGGAGACTGGCGAAGGACGAGGTGACGATGCACGTCGGGAATGGTTCCAAGGTCGATGTGATTGCTGTCGGCACGCTACCTCTACATTTACCTACGGGATTAGTTTTAAACCTTAATAATTGTTATTTAGTGCCAGCTTTGAGCATGAACATTGTATCAGGATCTCGTTTAATTCGAGATGGCTACTCATTTAAATCCGAGAATAATGGTTGTTCTATTTATATGAGAGATATGTTTTATGGTCATGCTCCGATGGTGAATGGTTTATTCTTAATGAATCTCGAGCGTAATGCTACACATATTCATAGTGTGAATACCAAAAGATGTAAGGTTGATAATGATAGTCCCACATACTTGTGGCACTGCCGCCTTGGTCACATAGGTGTCAAACGCATGAAGAAGCTCCATGCAGATGGACTTTTAGAGTCTCTTGATTACGAATCATTTGACACGTGCGAACCATGCCTCATGGGTAAAATGACCAAGACTCCATTCTCAGGAACAATGGAGCGAGCAACCAACTTATTGGAAATCATACATACTAATGTGTGCGGTCCAATGAGTGTTGAGGCTCGCGGTGGCTATCGTTATGTTCTCACCCTCACTGATGACTTGAGTAGATATGGGTATGTCTATTTAATGAAACACAAGTCTGAGACCTTTGAAAAGTTCAAGGAATTTCAGAGTGAGGTTGAGAATCAACGTGACAGGAAAATCAAGTTCTTGCGATCAGATCGTGGAGGAGAATACTTGAGTCACGAGTTTGGCACACACTTAAGAAAATGTGGAATAGTTTCACAACTGACGCCGCCTGGAACACCTCAGTGTAATGGTGTGTCCGAACGTCGTAATCGCACTCTATTAGATATGGTGCGATCTATGATGTCTCTTACCGATTTACCGCTATCATTTTGGGGCTATGCTTTAGAGACTGCCGCATTCACTTTAAATAGGGCTCCGTCGAAATCCATTGAGACGATACCGTATGAATTATGGTTTGGGAAGACACCTAAGCTGTCGTTTCTAAAAGTTTGGGGATGCGATGCTTATGTCAAGAAACTTCAACCTGAAAAGCTCGAACCCAAGTCGGAAAAATGCGTCTTCATAGGATACCCTAAAGAAACTATTGGGTATACCTTCTACCTCAGATCCGAAGGAAAGATCTTTGTTGCCAAGAATGGATCCTTTCTAAAGAAGGAGTTTCTCTCGAAAGAAGTAAGTGGGAGGAAAGTAGAACTTGATGAAGTATTACCTCTTGAATCGGAAAATGGCGCAACTCAAGAAAATGTTCCTGAGGTGCCTGCACCGACTAGAGAGGAAATTAATGATGATGATCATGAAACTTCAGATCAAGTTGCTACTGAACTTCGTAGGTCCACAAGGACACGTTCCTCACCAGAGTGGTATGGCAACCCTGTCTTGGAAATCATGTTGTTAGACAACGGTGAACCTTCGAACTATGAAGAAGCGATGGTGGGCCCGGATTCCGACAAATGGCTGGAAGCCATGAAATCCGAGATAGGATCCATGTATGAAAACGAAGTATGTACTTTGACTGACTTGCCCATTGAGCGGCGAGCCATAGAAAATAAATGGATCTTTAAGAAGAAGATAGACGCGGATGGAAATGTGACCATCTATAAAGCTCGGCTTGTCGCTAAGGGTTATCGACAAGTTCAAGGGGTTGACTACGATGAGACTTTCTCACCCGTAGCGAAGCTGAAGTCCGTCCGAATCATGTTAGCAATTGCCGCATTCTATGATTATGAGATATGGCAAATGGACGTCAAACGGCATTCCTTAATGGTTTCCTTAAGGAAGAATTGTATATGATGCAGCCGGAAGGTTTTGTCGATCCTAAGAATGCTGACAAGGTGTGCAAGCTCCAACGCTCGATTTATGGGCTGGTGCAAGCATCTCGGAGTTGGAACATTCGCTTTGATGAGATGATCAAAGCGTTTGGGTTTATGCAAACTTATGGAGAAGCCTGCGTTTACAAGAAAGTGAGTGGGAGCTCTGTAGCATTTCTCATATTATATGTAGATGACATACTTTTGATGGGAAATGATATAGAGCTTTTGGACAGCATTAAGGCCTACTTGAATAAGAGTTTTTCAATGAAGGACCTTGGAGAAGCTGCTTATATATTAGGCATCAAGATCTATAGAGATAGATCAAGACGCCTCATAGGTCTTTCACAAAGCACATACCTTGATAAGATATTGAAGAAGTTCAATATGGATCAGTCTAAGAAGGGGTTCTTGCCTGTGTTGCAAGGTGTGAAATTGAGCTCAGCTCAATGTCCGACCACGGCAGAAGATATAAAAGAGATGAGTGTCATCCCCTATGCCTCAGCCATAGGGTCTATTATGTATGCCATGCTATGTACCAGACCTGATGTAAACCTTGCCGTAAGTTTGGTAGGTAGGTACCAAAGTAATTCCGGCAAGGAACACTGGACAACGGTCAAGAATATCCTGAAGAACCTGAAAAGGACTAAGGAAATGTTTATCGTTTATGGAGGTGACGAAGAGCTCGTCATAAAGGGTTACGTCGATGCTAGCTTCGACACAGATCTGGATGACTCTAAGTCACAAACCGGATATGTGTATATTTTGAATGGTGGGGCAGTAAGCTGGTGCAGTTGCAAGCAGAGCGTCATGTCGGGATCTACATGTGAAGCGGAGTACATGGCGGCCTCGGAGGCAGCGCATGAAGCAATTTGGGTGAAGGAGTTCATGACCGACCTAGGAGTCATACCCAATGCGTCGGGGCCGATCAAACTCTTCTGTGACAACACTGGAGCTATTGCACTTGCCAAGGAGCCCAGGTTTCACAAGAAGACTAGGCACATCAAGCGTCGCTTCAACTCCATTCGTGAAAATGTTCAAGATGGAGACATAGATATTTGTAAAGTACATACGGATCTGAATGTAGCAGATCCGTTGACTAAACCTCTCCCTAGAGCAAAACATGATCAACACCAGAATTCCATGGGTGTTCGATTCATCACATGTAACTAGATTATTGACTCTAGTGCAAGTGGGAGACTGTTGGAAATATGCCCTAGAGGCAATAATAAAATGATTATTATTATATTTCCTTGTTCATGATAATTGTCTTTTATTCATGCTATAATTGTGTTATCCGGAAATCATAATACATGTGTGAATACATAGACACCAACATGTCCCTAGTAAGCCTCTAGTTGACTAGCTCATTGATCAACAGATAGTCATGGTTTCCTGGCTATGGACATTGGATGTCATTGATAACGAGATCACATCATTAGGAGAATGATGTGATGGACAAGACCCAATCCTAAACATAGCACGAGATCGTATAGTTCGTTTGCTAGAGTTTTTCCAATGTCAAGTATCTTTTCCTTAGACCATGAGATCGTGTAACTCCCGGATACCGTAGGAATGCTTTGGGTGTACCCAACGTCACAACGTAATTGGGTGACTATAAAGGTATACTACGGGTATCTCCGAAAGTATCTGTTGGGTTGACACGGATCAAGACTGGGATTTGTCACTCCGTATGACGGAGAGGTATCTCTGGGCCCACTCGGTAATGCATCATCATAATGAGCTCAAAGTGACCAAGTGTCTGGTCACGGGATCATGCATTACGGTACGAGTAAAGTGACTTGCCGGTAACGAGATTGAACGAGGTATTGTGATACCGACGATCGAATCTCGGGCAAGTAAAATACCGATTGACAAAGGGAATTGTATACGGGGTTGCTTGAATCCTCGACATCGTGGTTCATCCGATGAGATCATCGAGGAGCATGTGGGAGCCAACATGGGTATCCAGATCCCGCTATTGGTTATTGACCGGAGAGCCGTCTCGGTCATGTCTACATGTCTCCCGAACCCGTAGGGTCTACACACTTAAGGTTCGGTGATGCTAGGGTTGTAGAGATATGAATATGTAGTAACCCGAAAGTTGTTCGGAGTCCCGGATGAGATCCCGGACGTCACGAGGAGTTCCGGAATGATCCGGAGGTGAAGAATTATATATAGGAAGTGCAGTTTCGGCCATCGGGAGAGTTTCGGGGGTCACCGGTATTGTACCGGGACCACCGGAAGGGTCCCGGGGGTCCACCGGGTGGGGCCACCCATCTCGGAGGGCCCCATGGGCTGAAGTGGGGAGGGGAACCAGCCCATAATGGGCTGGTGCGCCCCCTTTGGCCCACCCCATGCGTCTAGGGTTGGGAACCCTAGGGTGGGGGGCGCCCCACGTGGCTTGGGGGGCACTCCACCCCTTGGCCACCGCCCCCCTAGGAGATCCCATCTCCTAGGGCCGGCGCCCCCCTAGGGGAGCCTATATAAAGGGGGGGAGGGAGGGCAGCCGCACGCTGAAGTCTTGGCGCCTCACTCTCCCCTGCTACACCTCTCCCTCTCGCAGTAGAACGGCGAAGCCCTGCTGCGGTGACTGCTGCCTCCACCACCACGCCGTCGTGCTGCTGGATCTTCATCAACCTCTCCTTCCCCCTTACTGGATCAAGAAGGAGGAGACGTCACGCTGACCGTACGTGTGTTGAACGCGGAGGTGCCGTCCGTTCGGCGCTAGGATCTCCGGTGATTTGGATCACGTCGAGTACGACTCCCTCATCCCCGTTCTCTTGAACGCTTCCACTCGCGATCTACAAAGGTATGTAGATGCATCCGATCATTCGTTGCTAAATGAACTCATAGATGGATCTTGGTGAAAACGTAGGAATTCTTTTGTTTTCTGCAACGTTCCCCAACATGATGGTCCGTTTGCGGCCGCGCGTTGGGACACCTGCTTCATTCGTTTATCCCCAAACAAATGTGGACAGACGGATGGGGTCGCGCGTTGGAGTTGGCCTGAGTTATACGGGCCTAAGAGCATTACTAATAGAGCCCTCAAACCCTCAAACCCCTAAAAATAACCGCTTTTTTTTTACAGTTTTCACCGAAAAAACGCCGTAGACTAGAACCTCTAAACCCTCAAATCCATAAAAAAAATTAGAGGTCCAACCCTCAAACCACTTTGCAAACTGAAGTAGGGGTTGAGAGGAACCCC
>NC_041380.1:486683024-486696931 GCF_002162155.2 Triticum dicoccoides
CGACGCCCGCCCTCGCCCCCGCCCCCGCCCACCCGGCCGTGGCCGACGTGGTGGCGGCGACCCACGTCGGGGCCAAGCGGCGGCGGGCGGGCCTCGCACCTCCTCCTGCCGCCTCTTCGGCTTCCGCCCCGGCCACCGTCACCGCCCCGGCGCCCGCCCTCGCCGCCTCCTCGGCGCCCGCCCCGGCCACCAAGAGGAGCCGGCCGAAGGCGGCCTCTCATGGGCCGCGAGGGGCGGCCTCCAAGGTTGCCGGCTCGTCCCCGGCCGTGACCAAGCCGCGGAAGAAGCCCGCGGTGCGGAAGAAGCCCCCGCCCGCCGCCGTCGCCGAACCTCCTCCCGCCGCGCACGAGGTGTTTGAGGGTTCTAGTATTTGTTCCTGTTTTTCAACCCTTAAAAATATCAAAAAGTGGCACTTCTCAACTCTTAAAACTGCTTTAAGGATTTAAGAATTTGAGGGTTCTACTAGTAATGCTCTAAGGCTGTCCTTGTAACCCTAAGCTCGGCCCATAGCAACGTTGTTGCACGCTGAGAACAGAATACCAAGCCCAACGCGCACGCACCGACCGTCAATGCTTAAGCGTGAAGTTTGCTTGGAGAGGCTCTCACGACAGTCATACTGCTTCATCTTGTTTTCATCCGATCCATCACCATTCCGATTCCGGGGAAGCTAAATCCCAGATCTGAAAATCCTCTCCATCCTGCTATCCCAAACCCTCGGTCCATCCCAACATCGATGACCCAAATCCTCCTCCTGCTTGATCTCACCTGATCCGAGATCCTGGAAACCCTCGGCGATCTCAACGAGCGCGTCGTTCCGGAGGACACATCACCGGCTTGGTCGCCGGATCGGGATGGAAGGCGATCCGATGGGCGTGGCGCTGCCCGAGGACGCCCTCGCGGAAATCCTCCGCCGCCTCCTGCCGCGCAGCCTCGCCACCTCGCGGTGCGTCTGCAAGGCGTGGCGCTCCATCGTCGATGGCCGCCGGCTGCTGCTCCCGGAGCTCCTGCCGCACTCGGTGCGTGGCATCTTCCTCGAGTATAACGAGGCCTCTTACCCGGGTTTCCTCTCTCACCCCTCCATGGTGCCGGATGATATCTTGGGCAAGCTCAACTTCCATCGTCTTCCCCCCGACCCCTACCAGTGGACCTATACTCACATCGAGGGTCACTGTAATGGGCTCCTGCTTTACCGAGACAGGCTAGGGCTCCAGGTGGCCAACCCCGCGACGCAGTGGCGGGCACGCTTGCCCCCGCCGCCGGAGAGGAAGAGGGAGGGGGGGATCGTCCGGCCGCACCTTGCGTTTGATCCAACCGTGTCATTGCACTATGAGATCTTGCTCGTCCCTCAAACGCCTCTCCCAGAGGAGAGGGGCCAACCCGAGCCGTCCAAGGAATGGCCAGCATCCACATGGGTGTTGTGCTTGTTTTCATCACGCACGGGGCAGTGGGAACAGAGGGCGTTTCTCCGCGAAGGCGAGGCTGCAGGGATGGCTTCCGACGAGGTGTTGCACTGGACGTCAAATAGCTGCAGCACTTATTGGCACGGCATGTTATTTGTGCAGTGCAACGGTGGATTCACTGTTATGAGGTAAGGACCACATGCAATTCAGTTGTGTTACTCCAATGCAATGATTTCTGAATTTAGTCATCTGCTCATATGTATGTATTTGTAATGCGAATGTCTACTCCATGAGCCTGTTATATTTATTTATTTTGTGAATCGAGCCTGTTATATATTTGTAACAGTAAATATATCATTGCTCTATGTTTGATATTTGGATACAATATGACCTTTAAAGTTTAAACATATTTTCTCTGAGTTAATGTTTCCACATGTAGTTGCGTCCATCTGCATCTTTCTTGCCCTGCTTTTCCTCTTAAAACATTAAGCAATTCCACCAATGTTAAATGTGTTGTTGATGGTTTCATGTTTTGCAGAATATCCTTGTCAAATAATAAGTATCGGGTGATTAAAATGCCAACAGATATTGAGGAATCAGAATATTATAAGCTTCATCTAGGACGGTCAAGGGAAGGGCTATGTTGTGCAACATTTCGTAATCGGACCAACCTTCGTGTTTGGATCCTTGACGATTCATGTGGTACGATGGAGTGGGCGTTGAAGCATCACATTGACCTTGACCAGAGTTTATCACGTGTAATGTGGCATTGTGGGGAAAAGGAGGGACCCTGGAATTTACAGGATGCTATGAATGTTGAACACTATGGTCAACAGGATTTAAATGATGTTAATATGGATGAAGATCACAGCAACAATTCTTTTGTGAAGAGTGAAGTCGAATGGGATCCGACAATGATAATATAGGTGACAATGAATCTGAGGTCGTAGAGAGCTACTTACCCTATGTTTGTTTTCTTGGATTTCATCCTTACAAGGAAGTCATCTTCTTGAATCTTCTTTCGCTAAAAAGAGCAGTGGCCTATCATCTGAATACCTCAATAGTGCAGGATTTGGGTAATATATGGCCCAATGACTACGACGCTGGGCATGCGGGAGGCATAGACAAGTCTTTTCTGTACACACCTTGTTTGATAGCAGATTTCCCAGAAAACAGATTGGAAGCCCATGTTTGAAGGCTAGCTAGCCAGCTTATTTGTTTCAAACAGTTTGAGTCCTTCAGACTTATGTCGTACTTGTGTTTTGAGTCCCTGTTGTTTTAATGTCTGCTACCTTGACAAGACAAAACTTGTTTACAGCTTGACTTGTCGGAGGGCTTGTAAGCAGTGTTTTACTCCAGCAAAATTTCGTTTCTGAACTGATTGATGTATCCATATATAATTCACCAGGCTAGTCATCTTGGCTCAAGGAATAGGATTGGCTTGTTGCTGTCGGATTGTTTAGAAATTCTATTGGCTCACAGGTTAGTTTCGTCGTTAGATTTCTTAAGTTAATCATCATGATGCTTCTTTCCATAATATCCCTCTAGTCTGTGCGTAAATTTTACAAGTGTGGTGGCATCCACTTGCCTCCATTGCTGAAGGATGGAACTTGTTTATTGATTGCCTAGGTCACATTTGAGCAGTTTGGCTTGCTCGTGTTGTCTTCAGAGTTGCTCTGCTGCTTGTTTCTTGGTCGAAATTACTCTGCACACGACAATTTGCAAGACGATCTGCGGACAACCTTGTGATCGATGGCTACAGCCCACGTGAACTGATGTGATCGATGGCTGATCATGTCCAGAAATCGGGCACAGCACATCGTTTGTGTAGCTAATTTTTTTAAATAATACATTTTTATATCAATTTGCACAAATATTATGCCTGATAAATAGTTTTCAAAAACAATACACCGTCGGCCCGAGTAGCGGGCAGACTGAACCTAGTCGGCCCACAGCAGGCCAACTGATCCCCTATTGGCTTGCTGCCGGCCGAATGGCCTGTCGGCCTGCTGTGGGTCGATAGGCCTTAATTGGCTAGCCGTAGGCCGACTGGTGCATGCCATCATTTTTGCCCCGTACGATCCCAGCTTATATCATGGGCCGCCATTTTCAGTCAAATTTTCCCGCTCTCTACTTTCCGCCAAATTTTCCCGCTCTTTACTCCTCGTCATATTTTTCTGCTTTGCTCGTTTCCGCCATATTTTCCCGCTTTGATCGTTTCCGCCAAATTTTCCCGCTCTTTAGTTCCCGCCAGTATTTAAATATGATGTTGTAGTTCGGATAACAGAGTACTAGAATAGAGCAGGCATATGTCTCATACATAAGTACATAGTCATTTGTCTCATACATAGAATAGACATAAGTCTCATACAGAAGTAGATGATAATATCTCTACTGATAGATAGAAGCGTCACTGACAACGTCTGGCCTGGCGGGGAGGCGGATCTACAGGCGGCGTCCATCCCAACCTGTTGGGTGCCCTAATGTTACGAGGAGGAATCTCATACTCTTCCTGGTCATGCTGTGTATCCTATGTGGGGCCTGATGGAGGAGTCGAAAACATGTTCATCCACTGGGTGTGCTGCGACATCTGGGCCTGTCACTACTAGGGAAAAGTCTAGCAGCAGCGCGGGTTTTAGGCCTATCAGTAGCGCGGGATGGTGCGTTACTGGTACGGCGCTACAACTAAAGGTTAGCAGTAGCGTGGGTTAACCGACGCTACTGCTATATCGACTTAGTAGTAGCGTTTTCTCCAAACAGCGCTACTGGTAATTACTAGTAGCGCTTCTTCTTGCACGCGCTACTATTATTATTCCGTATTTTATTCTTTTTCATTTCGTGTTTTATTCATATACCTTTATACAAGTTTTCATACAGCAACAATTTAGAGATTGTTTTTACATTATAATGAGTTATTACATCACAGGGTGAAAGAACCGTGGACTAGTTTCAAATGGATGTAATCCGTGGTTTTTCACCCAATGATATAATAAATAATTAAATATCATCGTCGTCGTCATCATCATATCATTAACAACTTATTATTATAATACATCATTGTCATATAACACCTCCTCATGATCATCGTTTTCATCAATGAGACATCACATAGCAAGTTGGTCACTAGTCATAATCACAACTACTCCTCATCATCAACTCTAATACATTGTACCATATAATAAATATTGTACCTCATAAGACCTACTACATTCTCTTAGGACCTACTATATTCTCTTAGATAAAATAGCATAAAACAAGATAGCCCCTGACTCTCCATTATGGAGAATGGAGATTATCATGTCTTCAATTCTTGCCTTTCACACAATGTTGCTTCCAAGTAGCTCCTTACGACTATCCATACATTTTTTTCATTTTATGATTTTCCTGTCTCCATCTCTTTTAGAAATCCGATATGGACATGTGAGATTCATAGGACGACCTGGCTGTATGTTCAAAACATTAAGGCGACCTTTCTGATACATCATATGAGGCACACAATCATCCGGGATTTTCTGTTGAAAAACATAGTAATAACTTCCTAGTTAGCAATGTAGTTAAGTTTTAAAAGAATTTATGCAAAAGATGCACGGATGTCGTAATAGTAAAAAAATCTTACGATGGCATCTCCATGGATGTTACCATAGTTCAACAGGTGCACTAGTGGCACGTATTGACCATAATGTGGAGGAGTTTTATTATAGATATTGTAATTCTCAAGATCAGTACAAAATGCGACCAAATGATTTTTCTCCTGATAAGTTAACTCAGAGCCATCGGTGTAATAGGTTCTGTCTACCATGTTTCGCACATTGTTTGAACAATGAAAATAAGCTGTCAATGAAAATAAGTTGTCAACTATTTTGAAATGAACAATATAAATTAGTTAATAACTATGTTTAAGAAACTCACATAGCGTAGAATTGGAAGCGTATCAACAAGGACCCAAATGTCCAAATTGTCTTGGTCGATGTCAGGATCACCAAGATCCATGGTGACAAACATACCCTCTTGAAAATCATACATCTTGCAAAGTGCTTCCCAACCCGGGCAACCAAAATGGGATACGCTCTCAGAATTGTATAGATTTACCTCAAAATCCATACCATGATGGGTCCTTAGGTTAATTTTATTTGTTTCATTTCTCTCATGATCTTTAAAACCCATCCTCTCCAAGACATAGCGTCTTGCATGGCATGGGATAAGCTAGTCGAATTGTAAAAGACAAAAATTACATGTTGAAGTAGTACAAGTCGAGCTTAATTATGAAAAAAAAACTTTTCGTCGTAGCTTACCGTATCACAATCGAAGGCCTCCTCGAGCTTAATGCTGAAGCGTCGATCTTCGTCCAGGTGAGGCTTGTTGCAGAAACCCCGGTCGTTGTGGCACCAGGAACACTCCCCCGGGAGACTTTCGTCGTCCGAGTACGACATTTCCTATGTTCATAATTCAAATATTAAACTTATACGATTAAATATATGTACTATAAAAATTAAATTAGATCATTATTATTCATCACGGGTTGACTATCGGTCTGCCGAGTCTATATGGTGGAGACTCTCCCTCACTGATTCCTACTCTCTGACATTTGCGACCGTCAGTGATGGTCGTTACTCCTTCTTTCCCTAGTGCATAACAAAGGTCTAGCACAAGGAAAAGAAGATGAAAGTGCAACTATCCCTGGATGGTTTTGGTAATTTCTAACAACATATAGCTCATTGAGCTAACATTATTCCAAGATTAATATTTCAGAAAAAGCTCAATGAATGGCATGGCATGGATGAGGAAAATGGACCCCTCAAAATACTAAGGACAAAAAGATTGTCTCAAGCTCAAAGCTCAAGACTCTACATTTTATATTTTAGTGATCCAAGATCACATTGAGTCTATAGGAAAAGCCAATACTATCAAGGAGGGATGATGTGTTGCTTGAT
Organism: Triticum dicoccoides; assembly: GCF_002162155.2. Classification (NCBI taxonomy): domain Eukaryota; kingdom Viridiplantae; phylum Streptophyta; class Magnoliopsida; order Poales; family Poaceae; genus Triticum; species Triticum dicoccoides. Next base: position 486,689,356 of record NC_041380.1, read on the forward strand.
GAGGTTCTTGCTTCATAGTGCTTAGTGATATGCTCCAAAACCCTCAACTACCTTCCCACATCCACATATGACCTAAACCAAAAGTCAGACTCGGCCCCACCGATTCTTTCTATCCGGCGCCACCGAGTTCAAATGTCATAGCCACTGCCACAAATCCTAGGCAAATCGGTCTCACCGATAGGGATCTCAGTCCCACTGAGATGGGGTTGTAATCTCTCTGTTTCCCTTCGTAACGTTTCGCTCCTACCGAGATGAGCGATCGGTCCCACCGAGATTGCAATGTAAACTCTCTGTTTGTCACGACCGGTTTTCCGGGTAATAAATTTCCAGAAAAGACCGTCGTGCTCATCAGCCCCAGGATTACTGTTAGCTGATGAGGCTCCAGCTTGATATAGAAATCTCAAGCAAAATACAAAATATGTAGTACAAGACCATTCTGGCCTGTGAGTACAACAAATGGTTTCTAGTGGTTGATGGCGGAAGCGGGTTGTGAAACATCAGTGTCTATGGGACTTCATTTCCCACGGGAACAGCTGACCAGGTTAACTCCTATCTTCGCGAGGCTGCTATCTCCATTACTTAGGTTCCGGGGCTGTCATCGCGTCGCTCATCTTCGTGCAAGAAAATCTGGCCAAGACAATAGCCAGGGACAAGCCAGTGAGTACTTTGAATGTACTTGCAAACATTATGAACACAGGTATAATATAACAATGATGTGCTGAAAATATTTTATGCTCATGACGTCAGTCACAAAAGATAAATAAATCTCTGATGCGTGCAAGCAAGTTATTTATAAAATTGCAATAACATAGTAGTATTAAAATTTAGGAAATAAATAACAAGCAAAGCCACAGTCGGGCGTCTTAGCGACACCACATAAAGGGCTTTAAAAGAAATGCCACAATCGGGCGTCTGAGCGACACCACATAAAGGGCTTTAAAAGAAATGCCACAGTCGGGCGTCTGAGCGACACCACATAAAGGGCTTTAAAAGAAATGCCACAGTCGGGCGTCTGAGCGACACCACATAAAGGGCTTTAAAAGAAATGCCACAGTCGGGCGTCTGAGCGACACCACATAAAGGGCTTTAAAATAAACAATCATAGTGAATATCCCGGAGGTAGAACCATCCCAGAGATACTCGATAATAACAATAATATCACGGGTTAGTCAACAATAATAATAATCATAATGATCACAAGTCACGGGTAGTAGTTCCAGTTCTGGTTAACAGTTTCACCTCCGAAGACCGACACTAAGACCGACACTTGACCCATCCCAGACTGTAATCCTTAACCATGGACACGGCTATTCGAATAGGTTTAATCTCTGCAGAGGGTGTACTCTTTACCCACGAGTAACGGATTTCTTTAGTCCATCGGGACTAATTCCGTCTACGGTCTTTTTGTTGAAAACACATCTAACTTGCACACACCAGCTTATCTCACACGTGTCTGGAATCAGCCACGACACCTGTTAAGCAAACTCTAAGTGGGGAGGCTACAACCTCGCGTAGCATGGGATCAAATTTATATCGCGCGCTCTAAGGGGTGGCCTCCCCTCTCGGTCCCAACCGGAAACACCCATGCCCCCGGACCAGGTGGCCTGCCTACCAGCTACAACCGGTATCTTCCACCATGGCCTCTCTGTACGGTGTGTGCTAGAAAGAGGTTGACAACTTACTGAACCGTACTCTACTTGCTGTAGAGACGAGTGGTAGTACGAAACAAGTATGGGGGTTACTGGCACAAGACTCGATCTACGGTCGACTCAGGAGGTTTAAGTATTCCCTGCATGATTAGCTTGACGAATATATTTCAACCAACAGAGTCACCGCTCATATCACCTTGCCATGCCATACCAGACATAACCGTCCCGACGGAGACCGGAGACAAACTCATGCCTACCCAAGGTAGAGGTTTTCCCGGGTTCCTGCCGGTATGCATGCAAGGCACATGAGGGTGATTATCATCACAAGTGTGTCCATTTCCAACAGCATGGAAATCAATAACATGCACCCATGCATATGATCATATCACATGAAATAACAAGTTTCTCCAAAGTGAGGTGATGTTATGAACGTGTCATCGAACACACAAAAATATTATACCGGGGTTCAGAATGCTTGCCTTCAATGTGTGGAAAGGCAGGGTGCACTCCAAAACTTGAAACATTTCTCCTCTCTTCAAAAATCCTATTTTAGCAATATAAAAGAATTAACACACAAAATAAAAACAGCACCAAAAGTTGTTCTGAATTTTTTTCAAATAAATCTTTAAATAAACTAGGTGAAATTTGAGAGAGGTAGGAAAAAGAATCATTTCATTTGGAGTTGTATTTAAAAAGATATAACCAGTCAAAGTTTTGGTCAAATCCGATTTTAAATAAAACAGAAAAAGAAAAACGTTTTAGAATGTAATACGCTTTCGAAGCGGGAGAAACGTACTGGGGTGGATTACGCCTTCACTTAAACACGTGGACGGCGCGGTGAGACACTGACAGTGGGTCCCTGGGGCCCACTAGTCAGGTTTGCCTATTTCTTTTTGCCCCTTCTTTCTCTGTCCCGAGCGGAGGCGGAGCTCCGGCGATCGTCGCCGGCGACTGGCGGCTCCTCGCGGGGCCCCGAGGGCGGGGACGGATCCGCCACTCCAGGGCGGTCCTCCCGGTGGTCGCCAGGCCGGTGGGGACGGAGGGAGTTGCTGGCGGCGAGCTTCGTGGCGGAGGAGGCTTCGGTGGCAGAGTGGTTTTGTGGCGGCGATGGCTCCCGATCAAAATCAAGTAGGGGGTTGGGTTCCTGGATGGAAGGAGGGGTTCTTGGTGAAGAGAACAGGGAGGGGGAAGCCCTGGTGGCGCCGGAGTGAACGAGACAGTGGCGGCGGCAGGAGTTGCCGGAGATGAAGAAGGCGGCGTTTCCCTGACGATCGCGGGCTATGGGGGTTCCATGGGGGTAGCTTGAGGTTGCGTGCGTGCTCAGAGGGGCTCGGGGTCCCTTTTATAGCGCGACGAGGTCGGTTCCGCGGCGGTGGATAAGGCGGCCGGCGAACCGCCGTTCTGTAGCTGCAGGGGAACGTGGCGGCGACGAGAGCTAGGCGACACCCTTGTGGATGAGCTTGAGCTGTTCAAGGGGCCAGGTGGCGAGCCGGGGTGGCTTGGGCGGCGCTGAACGGCGCAGGGCTGTCGGCCGACGCCGGCGTGCCGCCAAAAGTGCTCTAGCGGTGGCGCTGTAGGGCACCAGGGCGGGCTGTCGTGTTGTGGCGAGGCGGGGAGTGCGTGGCGAGGTTCTGCAGTGTGGGCCAAGACAGGGGCGCGACGCGGCGGCTCGTGTGCGCGGCTGCAATTTGCGCGCTCTGGGCGCGCCCAGCGCACGCACAGAAGGTGTTTGATGAAATGCCAGGGTGGCCAAAACTGCTAGGGATCAAGTGCAAATCCACAGGTCTGGGTTGGAGACCATTAGTAGGCTACTAGACAACATGGTTTGGACAGATGGACAAGTTCATCACACAAACCTATAATCATGCCAAAACTGTTCATGCCCACAGAGTGTTTGACAAAATGCCAGAGGCATCTAGGCAGGTCTTGGAGGGGCCAAATCTTCCAGATTGAAGTCTCTTTGGATGCAAGAGGGAGTGGTGTGGTTATTTGGACAAAAGGGGAAACTTGCTAGTGCAAGTTTTGCAAAACTACAATTCTGGATAGGAAATAAATGACATTATTCCATGAACCAAAATTAATCCAATGGGTGCATGCTCCTGGATTTAGGGGTTTGGTAGGGCTGTCTACAAGTAGGAGAAAACACAAGATCTTTGGAGCAAAATTAAATAGGGCTGCAGTAGAAATCACAAGGCTGGACCAGAATGAAAAAGAGGATGATTCACTCAATTTTTTCAAAGAACATAAATAGGTTTTTGCACAAAGTGGAATAATAGGCTCCTACTGACCTCCCCTAATTTTGGTAGAAGTTTTAAAGAAATATTTAAATAGGTTGTAGTGTAAAATTGCCCACTGGACCAGATTTGAAAACTTGGTGTAGAACTCAAAATATCCAATGAATGAAATATATTATTGCACAAAAGTGATTTAGAGACATCACATGATATCTTCAAACTTTGGTGAAATTTTTAGTTAAATATATCAAATGGTTGTAGTTCAAAAAGAGCTCCAAATTTTAAAACAAGTCATTTAATGAATAAAGCTCAGGGTGAAATAATTTTATAAATAAATCTCCTGATTGAGAGATGTTTTTTTAAATGAGAGGGAAAATAAGTCCAATATATTTTGGAAGGATCCACTTGGGAAAAATTTCTTAATATTAAAAGAAAATTTTGAAATCAACAGAGATATACTTGCATGCAAAAACTTTAAACTCTTGGCAAAATTTTAAAACCTGGTTAAATTTTTGGGGTGTTACAATACTACCCCCCTTAAGAAAAATCTCGTCCTCGAGATTTGCTAAGAGCCGTTGTGAAAAACAAAAGTTCCATATGCGTTCGAGCGGTTGTGAGACTGCTGCCGTGGTGCTGCGTGAATAAAAATAATAATAATCCACGTAGTGAGGGGATAAATGATGCAGCAATTCAGTAAAAAGAAAACTCATACTAGGATCTTTCGCGGTTACACAAGTTAATCACGAAGAAAAATTACTCATACCAGTAGAAACTAAATACTCGACTCGTCGCACAAATTTGGGGTACCATGCATAAGATACACGCAAATATAAATGCTGCAAAAACAAATACAGTAGTGACGTCTAAAATAAAAATGGTAACTGGGTGGGGTCCTGATAAAATGTCTCTGGTAAAGGGATACACTCCTCTTCTATCAGAGGAAGTGGATTGACCAGTCGATGTATGCGTCTCTCCGGGTCGGGCCTCAGTGATCTGCCGATGGCAATATGAGGATTTAAATCAGCGAGGCCCTGGAGATAATCCATTACTCACTGGTTCAAATGCTCTTGAGCGATGATGTACTGGATAAGGTTGGCCAGAACTGGGTCTCTCTCAATACGCCCACCGGGAAAAGACGTTACTTCTTCGGGTGCTGCACGGCTCGAAAAGTAATAATATCCTCGTTCGCGGGCATAGGGTACTGCGGATCGAAGACGAGCAATCGCTTCTTTCGCAGCAGCTTCTATGGCCAGGTGTGGGGTTGGCATAGATTTCCCCACGAAGGAAACTTCTGTTGGATCTTGGTTGGGGTCTACAGGAGGAATGTGTACTGCTGCCCAATATTCCGAGGTGGATGGGGTGATTCTAGATTTGAACAGCTCGTACTGGGGTGGCTGGGTAGAACCCATGGTACTGCGGGTAAAATCCCACAATATTTTGACAAAGCTACCTGGGGTTGCATCTGGGGTTCTCAGATGAATGCTGGGGCTCGGCATGACAGGAAAAAGTTGTGAGTGTGGTGCACAAGGTGAGGGTTGCTGGGTAAGGTCACAAGGTGGCCTTTATATAGCAATGGAGCCGGATTCGTTTTACCGTGGTGAAAGGTAATAAATTTGCCAGCTTAGATCCAAAGGTCGGGTCAGTGTCAGAGATACACATATCTCATAAAGAGACGTGTTACTGTGGTTGTCGTCGGGTTGGTTTTGGTAGTTGTGCCCGGAAAATGTGCAACTATGCGCTGACAAAGAAAATACGCAAGGCTACCATTAAAGCAGAGGCACAACGATAGGCTGCGTTAATATACACGGTCGCATGATTACAAAGTGAGGATACACTGAGACTCGGTACTACTCGTACGGCTTAGTCTACCTCGTTTATGTCTAAACGGGCGTGCCTGGTGGATGTCGAGGCTTCTCCACGTGTCTCACTGCCGGGATTAGTCGGAGATGGTGGAGGAACTGCAGGGTCGGGGTAGTGATGATGACCATCGATGGGATTGTTGGCCACAACCCCGTTGGAGTGTGCTCCCAAAAGGCGACGAAGCACTTCTGGGGTCATCAAAGCATCTCGGCTGATGGCTGGAGCTGATCTCGGGGTCTCGATCGGTTGTCCAAACAACACGACTGGGTTGTCGGTGTTGGGCTCGTTTTCTTCTCTTGCCGGGGCTCGACGAACCAGCTCTCCACGAGCTGCAATTAAATCAATAGTGATTTGATTGCACAGTTCCTCTAGTGCACTTACATAGCGCACCAGGTGCAACAATGCAGGATCTGTCTCGTGATCTCCGTTGGCAACTTGGGGTGGTCTTCCATACCCTTCACGTCTGGGGTAGTAGTGGAACGAGCGACAGTTAACTCTGGGCGACAAGTGCCTGAGATGAACTATAGCCTCTCGAGCAGCTAGTTGTATGGCTTGTGGCTCAAAGGAAGTTGTTCTTCCGGTGAACCTGTAGGGGCGCTCGGGTGCTAGACCCCTACCGTAGATGTGTACAGTGGCCCAGAATTGACGGTCTTCACCGCTCATGGGTCCTTGGTACACAACATATTCTGGTGGCTCCTCTAACGCATAGGCACGACGGGTGAGGTTTGCGAGGATGGTCACAAAACCTCCAAGGTTGGTTGCTGTGGTCTCGTTGTGCACTATGGGGCCAGGCATTGTGGCTAGGTTGGGGAAGAGACTGTGCTGTGCTGGGTTGAGGCTAGCGTGCCCTTTTTATAGAAAAGGGAACGGAGTCTTCCTTCGCACGCTTGCGAATGAGACATTTTTGCCATCGGTCACTGGTGTGCGATCGATAGGCTAGGCTGATAGGTTGGGCACCGACTGCCAAAAGTGTCGGGATTACTGTGTGGCTATCTTGCACGAGAAGCTTGGCTGGGGTTTGGCTAAGGTCTAGTGGGTTGGTTTGCCTAAGTTTTTTTTTCGACCTGGCTAAGATAGGATTAGCCAATGGTCAGCCTGGCTCTGATACCAAGTCTGTCACGACCGGTTTTCCGGGTAATAAATTTCCAGAAAAGACCGTCGTGCTCATCAGCCCCAGGATTACTGTTAGCTGATGAGGCTCCAGCTTGATACAGAAATCTCAAGCAAAATACAAAATATGTAGTACAAGACCATTCTGGCCTGTGAATACAACAAATGGTTTCTAGTGGTTGATGGCGGAAGCGGGTTGTGAAACATCAGTGTCTATGGGACTCCATTTCCCACGGGAACAGCTGACCAGGTTAACTCCTATCTTCGCGAGGCTGCTATCTCCATTACTTAGATTCCGGGGCTGTCATCGCGTCGCTCCTCTTCGTGCAAGAAAATCTGGCCAAGACAATAGCCAGGGACAAGCCAGTGAGTACTTTGAATGTACTTGCAAACATTATGAACACAGGTATAATATAACAATGATGTGCTGAAAATATTTTATGCTCATGACGTCAGTCACAAAAGATAAATAAATCTCTGATGCGTGCAAGCAAGTTATTTATAAAATTGCAATAACATAGTAGTATTAAAATTTAGGAAATAAATAACAAGCAAAGCCACAGTCGGGCGTCTTAGCGACACCACATAAAGGGCTTTAAAAGAAATGCCACAGTCGGGCGTCTGAGCGACACCACATAAAGGGCTTTAAAAGAAATGCCACAGTCGGGCGTCTGAGCGACACCACATAAAGGGCTTTAAAAGAAATGCCACAGTCGGGCGTCT
>NC_041380.1:486697255-486738297 GCF_002162155.2 Triticum dicoccoides
GCGTCTGAGCGACACCACATAAAGGGCTTTAAACGAAATGCCACAGTCGGGCGTCTTAGCGACACCACATAAAGGGCTTTAAAAGAAATGCCACAGTCGGGCGTCTGAGCGACACCACATAAAGGGCTTTAAAAGAAATGCCACAGTCGGGCGTCTGAGCAAACACCACATAAAGGGCTTTAAAATAAACAATCATAGTGAATATCCCGGAGGTAGAACCATCCCAGAGATACTCGATAATAACAATAATATCACGGGTTAGTCAACAATAATAATAATCATAATGATCACAAGTCACAGGTAGTAGTTCCAGTTCTGGTTAACAGTTTCACCTCCGAAGACCGACACTTGACCCATCCCAGACTGTAATCCTTAACCATGGACACGGCTATTTGAATAGGTTTAATCTCTGCAGAGGGTGTACTCTTTACCCACGAGTAACGGATTTCTTTAGTCCATCGGGACTAATTCCGTCTACGGTCTTTTTGTTGAAAACACACCTAACTTGCACACACCAGCTTATCTCACACGTGTCTGGAATCACCCACGACACCTGTTAAGCAAACTCTAAGTGGGGAGGCTACAACCTCGCGTAGCATGGGATCAAATTTATATTGCGCGCTCTAAGGGGTGGCCTCTCCTCTCGGTCCCAACCGGAAACACCCATGCCCCCGGACCAGGTGGCCTGCCTACCAGCTACAACCGGTATCTTCCACCATGGCCTCTCTGTACGGTGTGTGCTATAAAGAGGTTGACAACTTACTGAACCGTACTCTACTTGCTGTAGAGACAAGTGGTAGTACGAAACAAGTATGGGGGTTACTGGGACAAGACTCGATCTACGGTCGACTCATGAGGTTTAAGTATTCCCTGCATGATTAGCTTGACGAATATATTTCAACCAACAGAGTCACCGCTCATATCACCTTGCCATGCCATACCAGACATAACCGCCCCGACGGAGACCAGCGACAAACTCATGCCTACCCAAGGCAGAGGTTTTCCCGGGTTCCTGCCGGTGTGCATGCAAGGCACATGAGGGTGATTATCATCACAAGTGTGTCCATTTCCAACAGCATGGAAATCAATAACATGCACCCATGCATATGATCATATCACATGAAATAACAAGTTTCTCCAAAGTGAGGTGATGTTATGAACGTGTCATCGAACACACAAAAATATTATGCCGGGGTTCAGAATGCTTGCCTTCAATGTGTGGAAAGGCAGGGTGCACTCCAAAACTTGAAACATTTCTCCTCTCTTCAAAAATCCTATTTTAGCAATATAAAAGAATTAACACACAAAATAAAAATAGCACAAAAAGTTGTTCTGAAATTTTTTCAAATAAATCTTAAAATAAACTAGGTGAAATTTGAGAGAGGTAGGAAAAAGAATCATTTCATTTGGAGTTGTATTTAAAAAGATATAACCAGTCAAAGTTTTGGTCAAATCTGATTTTAAATAAAACAGAAAAAGAAAAAACGTTTCAGAATGGAATACGCTTTCGAAGCGGGAGAAACGTACTGGGGTGGATTACGCCTTCACTTAAACACGTGGACGGCGTGGTGAGACACTGACAGTGGGTCCCGGGGGCCCACTAGTCAGGTTTGCCTATTTCTTTTTCCCCCTTCTTTCTCTGTCCCGAGCGGAGGCGGAGCTCCGGCGATCGTCGCCGGCGACTGGCGGCTCCTCGCGGGGCCCCGAGGGCGGGGATGGATCCGGCACTCCAGGGCGGTCCTCTCAGTGGTCGCCATGCCGGTGGGGACGGAGGGAGTTGCCGGCGGCGAGCTTCGCGGTGGAGGAGGCTTCGGTGGCAGAGTGGTTTTGTGGCCGCGATGGCTCCCGATCAAAATCAAGTAGGGGGTTGGGTTCCTGGATGGAAGGAGGGGTTCTTGGTGAAGAGAACAGGGAGGGGGAAGCCCTGGTGGCGCCGGAGTGAACGGGACAGTGGCGGCGGCAGGAGTTGCCGGAGATGAAGAAGGCGGCGTTTCCCTGACGATTGCGGGCTATGGGGGTTCCATGGGGGTAGCTTGAGGTTGCGTGCGTGCTCAGAGGGGCTCGGGGTCCCTTTTATAGCGCGACGAGGTCGGTTCCGCGGCGGTGGATAAGGCGGCCGGCGAACCGCCATTCTGTAGCTGCAGGGGAACGTGGCGGCGACGAGAGCTAGGCGACACCCTTGTGGATGAGCTTGAGCTGTTCAAGGGGCCAGGTGGCGAGCCGGGGTGGCTTGGGCGGCGCTGAATGGCGCAGGGCTGTCGGCCGACGTCGGCGTGCCGCCAAAAGTGCTCTAGCGGTGGCGCTGTAGGGCGCCAGGGCGGGCTGTCGTGTTGTGGCGAGGCGGGGAGTGCGTGGCGAGGTTCTGCAGTGTGGGCCAAGATAGGGGCGCGACGCGGTGGCTTGTGTGCGCGGCTGCAATTTGCGCGCTCTGGGCGCGCCCAGCGCACGCACAGAAGGTGTTTGATGAAATGCCAGGGTGGCCAAAACTGCTAGGGATCAAGTGCAAATCCACAGGTCTGGGTTGGAGACCATTAGTAGGCTACTAGACAACATGGTTTGGACAGATGGACAAGTTCATCACACAAACCTATAATCATGCCAAAACTGTTCATGCCCACAGAGTGTTTGACAAAATGCCAGAGGCATCTAGGCAGGTCTTGGAGGGGCCAAATCTTCCAGATTGAAGTCTCTTTGGATGCAAGAGGGAGTGGTGTGGTTATTTGGACAAAAGGGGAAACTTGCTAGTGCAAGTTTTGCAAAACTACAATTCTGGACAGGAAATAAATGACATTATTCCATGAACCAAAATTAATCTAATGGGTGCATGCTCCTGGATTTAGGGGTTTGGTAGGGCTGTCTACAAGTAGGAGAAAACACAAGATCTTTGGAGCAAAATTAAATAGGGTTGCAGTAGAAATCACAAGGCTGGACCAGAATGAAAAAGAGGATGATTCACTCAATTTTTTCAAAGAACATAAATAGGTTTTTGCACAAAGTGGAATAATAGGCTCCTACTGACCTCCCCTAATTTTGGTAGAAGTTTTAAAGAAATATTTAAATAGGTTGTAGTGTAAAATTGCCCACTGGACCAGATTTGAAAACTTGGTGTAGAACTCAAAATATCCAATGAATGAAATATATTATTGCACAAAAATGATTTAGAGACATCACATGATATCTCCAAACTTTGGTGAAATTTTTAGTTAAATATATCAAATGGTTGTAGTTCAAAAAGAGCTCCAAATTTTAAAACAAGTCATTTAATGAATAAAGCTCAGGGTGAAATAATTTTATAAATAAATCTCCTGATTGAGAGATGTTTTTTTTAAATGAGAGGGAAAATAAGTCCAATATATTTTGGAAGGATCCACTTGGGAAAAATTTCTTAATATTAAAAGAAAAGTTTTGAAATCAACAGAGATATACTTGCATGCAAAAACTTTAAACTCTTGGCAAAATTTTAAAACCTGGTTAAATTTTTGGGGTGTTAGACTGTTTCCCTTGTGTAACATTTCGGTCCCACCAAAATGAGCAAATCAGTCCCACTGAGTCTACCTAACCAACTCTCTGGTTAGCTTATTACCAAAATCGGTCCCACCGAGTTTGTGTAATCGGTCACACCGAGACTACGTTATGCCCTAACCCTAACCATATCGGTCCTACTGAGTTGCATCTCAGTCCCACCGAAAATCCTAACGGTCACTAGGTTTGCTGAATCGGTTTGACCGAGTTTCTCAATTCGGTCTCACCGAGATTGGTAAATTGTGTGTAACGGTTAGTTTTTGTGTGGAGGCTATATATACCCCTCCACCCACTCTTCGTTCGTGGAGAGAGCCATCAGAACATACCTACACTTCCAATACACATTTTCTGAGAGAGAACCACCTACTCATGTGTTGAGGCCAAGATATTCCATTCCCACCATATGAATCTTGATCTCTAGCCTTCCCCAAGTTGCTTTCCACTCAAATCTTCTTTCCACCAAATCCATATCCTGTGAGAGAGAGTTGAATGTTGGGGAGACTATCATTTGAAGCACAAGAGCAAGGAGTTCATCATCAACACACCATTTGTTACTTCTTGGAGAGTGATGTCTCCTAGATTGGCTAGGTGTCACTTGGGAGCCTCCGACAAAATTGTGGAGTTGAACCAAGGAGTTTGTAAGGGCAAGGAGATCGCCTACTTCGTGAAGATCTACCGCTAGTGAGGCAAGTCATTCGTGGGCGATGGCCATGATGGGATAGACAAGGTTGCTTCTTCGTGGACCCTTCATGGGTGGAGCCCTCTATGGACTCGCGCAACCGTTACCCTTCGTGGGTTAAAGTCTCCATCAACGTGGATGTACTATAGCACCACCTATCGGAACCACGACAAAAACATCTGTGTCTCCAATTGCATTTGAATTCTCCAAACCCTTCCCTTTACATTCTTGCAAGTTGCATCCTTTACTTTCCGCTGCTCATAGACTCTTTGCATGCTTGCTTGAATTGTGTTATTATTGTTTGACTTGTGCTAAGATAGCTAAAATCTACCAAAGACTAAAATTGGGAAAATGATAGATTTTTAATTGGTTAAGTAGTCTAATCACCCCCCTCTAGACATACTTTCGATCCTACAGAAGGAGAAACAACCCCCACGACAACAGTCGGGATTTTTCGTCCTCTCTCATATATGGTGGATACACTCCCTCGCTGATTTTTCAACCTTAGGTGATGGAGCCTCGGCAGACTTAATGTCAACTCGAAATGTCATTTAAATATTTTTCTAGAAAATCCAGGCCACTCGATATTTCCTACATATTCTAGCGCAAGTCATGCCAAAATTCACGAAAAATTCCGGCATGACCTTTGCTAAAACAGGACATATCAAGCGCCTGAAATTTGCCGGAATGGAAATTAATCAACACTCTGGCAAAACATAGGCCACTCGGAGGTGCAACATAAACATGACCGGCCACTTGGGCAACTACATATCCTATTTGAGCAAGACAAGATATACATGTTTTTATCTACATCATATCTTATAGGACTCATATTGACATGGAGATTTGGCTGGTCTCACCTCAAGGTCGGAGGGGGTCAGTGAAGGGGACGACGGCGGGGATGATGGAGGGGCTCCTTGATTTCTGCAAAAACAAAAACCATATAAATAAAACCCTAGCGAACGACATCGATGCGGGAATAAATGCTTAAACTAAAAAAATAACAACAAATGAGACATGTTCAACTAGTTCTATTAATTCAAATAGTTCTTACTAAATATAAACTTACTATAAATAGAAATAAACTAAAAATAAATTAGTTCAACTAGTTATATTAATTATCTTACTAAAAATACATTAGTTCTATTAATTCAACTAGTTCAACTAGTTTATTAATTTACTTACTAAACTAGTTCAACTAAAACTAAACTAGTTCAACTAGTTTATTAATTTACTTACTAATTATTTTAAACACTTAACTAAAAACAGTAAAAAAAAACTACATTATACAATAGTAAAAAACATCTACTATTAACCATACTGCCCTAGTTAATTAGTACCATCACTACTACTAATTAACATCTACTACTACTAAAAATCATTATCTATGAACCCTAAATTAACATCTACTACTACTAAAAAACATCTACTAGCTAAGCAGAGAGAGAGAGGGGGTGGGGGAGGGGTGGGGGGCTTACAGAGAGGGGAGAGACGGTGGCGGGGAGGTGCTTGGCGACGGAGGTAGGGGCGGCGAGGGCGGGCTCTGGATCGGGAGGCGGCGGTCCTGGGCGGGCTCGGGCGGTAGCGGTAAGGTCGAGGGCGGTGACGGCGAGGTCGAGAGTGGCGGTGGGCGGCGGTGGTGAGGTTGAGGGCGGCCTCGGGCAGCGGAGGTGAGGGTAGGCTCGGGCTCGGGTGGCGGCGACAGAGGAGTAGGGGAACATGGCCGGGGGAAAGGAGGACTTAGCAAAATTTTGAGCCCACGCGTGGGTGGTTAAGTCGAACTAGCAGCAGTGCTCTAGAGTAAACGCGCTATAGCTAATTTAGCTATAGCGCATTTTAGGAAAAAAATGCTACTGCTAAAGGAAGCAGTTATTTTGTGTAGAATCAAAAATATACATTGGTCATCATTGATCTTTTTGTGTAGAATCTAAATAGTCAACATGAATCTTCACCGTACCTGTATTGGCACAGGCGAAGATTCATATTGCAGCCACAAATCCTACACATATAGTTCAATGAAGACCAAGTGCTCGAGATGGTTTGAGAAGTAACATATTTAAGGTGGTAAACACCTTGTTCGCTTAGCAGTATGGGACTAAACTTAATTAATTAGTGTCGGTGATACTTAGCAGCAGCGAGTTTTGAAGAAAAACGCTGCTATTGAGTACTTTAGCAGTAGCGCATCCAGGAGAAAGGCGCTACTACTATATCTAGCCTGGGGAAACGCCCTGTCAATTATAGTAGTAGCGCTTGTTTCACCTAGAGCGCTACTGCTATCGGGATGTTAGTAGCGCGGTTTCCTGGAGCTCACTACTACTAATTAGCAGTAGCATTTGTTTTTAAACCACGTTGCTGCTAAGATTCTGTGTATAAGGTTTTCCCTAGTAGTGTGTATGTTCTCCTCGGGATGTTGATCACTCCCCCACGTATCATGTGATGCTGACATGGATGCCTGATATCCATAGGCTCCTGCATGATGGAACACTAAGTTATGAAGAATGAGGTCGTCTCAATTAATATTGAAAACAATAAATATGAAGACACATACCTGCTGGCTATGACGGCTGCTCTGGCTCAAACACGAAGCTCGACGAGGGACTGCGCTGCTGTGGCTATGGAGAAAACATGAAGCTTGACGTGGGACCATTGTGATGTGGGCGCTGCCACGTTGAACTGCCAGGTTGGTTAGGACGGGGTGGCCTGGTTGCCGGCTGATGTGCTAGATGTGGACGTGGTTGATGTCGGTGCATGGAGGGACGCAGCTGCTGCTGCTCGTGCTGAACAACGTTGCTTCTCCGGGTGCACGTGATAGCCTCGTAGACAGCCCGTATCTTGTTCTGCATTCGTTCCAAGAAGGGTTGTAGCACAGGACGGTGACGAAGAAGAGGTCCAGATGACAGTGACCGTCCAAAGGTAGTCACGTCTTTGTAGAGTTCGTGTGTCAAGGTAGCCTCCAAATTTTCATGATGATTTAAGTATGCACGTCAAAGTATGTGAAAACATTACTTAAAGAAAATATATCTTACCGCGTACTGCCTAGAGCCTGAAGTATCATAGCTCGGGTACATATCCGATGGAGTAGGATCAGGTATCTCCTCCAAGTGAGAGTGTTTAACGATGCATAACCATGTTCCGGTCATGTAGCGCCACAAATAGAGATTGAATTCATTGAGATCAAAATTGTGATTCTCGTGCCATAGATGCGTGTTTTCTGTCTCCCGTTCTATAACATACGACTCTAGTCTAACTAGCCAGTCAGCAGTTGTCCTGGTCATGCCCTGCCTTGTCGTTCTAAAATTGTGGTGTGTGTTCAACAATTACCTAATGCTTCGAATGGAGTACTATGAAAGATAATGCAACATTGAAAAACTAGTTAATACCTGTGGATGTGTGCTGGCACTGGGTTCTCTGTAGGGCGAGGCAGCTCCAACTGCAGAAGACCAAATTGTCTCATAACCCTCTATTGTGCCATCTCCTCGACGAAGACATCAAAGATGATCTTCGATTTTGTCATCCAGTAATCTCGGTCCCTTGTGCATAGCACAGACATACCACCAGGGTATCTCACATGTATGGCTGCTTCCGTGTAGGGCTGCTAGATGACCCCAGTGTACGCATTGAACTGCTTGTTCAATGCCGTGTATGCCTTCCTGGTCTGATCACTAGCAAAGCGTCTCTGCAGAAAACAAAAGTTAGTAGCCGCTAGCATTGAACTATCTCTTGTGCACAAAAAAGTTGCATTAAACTATAACATGATACATACCTCGTGACGTGTCTAACATAGACTGAAAGTAGGCATGTCGATGCCGTCAGCATCAAACATGGCGTCTATAGGCTGATAAACACGTACATCTGGTTGCCCTATAGAGAATCTCTCCCACGACCATAGTTGTAGGAATAGAGGGCATCCAAGAAGGCTGGCTTTCTCGATGTAAGCTGGCAACCGTTGCACATACCTCGGTATGTAGCCGTTGACATCTAAATATATTTACGTATACTACCAGAGCAAATAACAATAATCGCACACCTAATTTATTTCACATTGAAACATATTAACAAATACTACCGGAGCACCTACGAAAAATAAAATGTTTGTTGAAATATACCCTTGAAGCGTGCGTGCGAACAACGAACGGCGGCCTTCAATCACCAGAATCGGAGACGGAATCTCCACCAAACTACCGGAGCTTCACCTCCACCACCTCCACCACACTGCCCCAACTTCACCACCACCACCCCCACCTCGACCGCCGCAACAACCTCCACCAATGAGCTGGAAAAAACTCCACCAAAATGCTCACCACGACCACCATGAGCTACCCCATCAGTAGATTGAGGTCTCTTTTGGCTGCCCTAACTAAGTAGAATCCATTCATGGTGCCAAATCCGCAAAAAACCCGGCTCATTTTGGTGTCGAAATTGGAGGCATTTTTGTGTACATAGAGGAGAAAGAAAGAACAGAAGAAGAACAGAGAAGCTCGCAGCTCGCGCGTGTGAAGAAGGAAGAAAGGGAGCCGGGCCAGCCACGTGACATGGGGCTGCACCCTGTCGGCCAGCAGCAGACCGATCGATCTGCAGCAGGCTAATAGGGGCGCCCCGTGACCAGCCCGCGCCGACAGCCCCCCTCTCTCCCCTCGCGGCGTGGTCTAGCCAGTGCGCGGCCGACACGTGACAGGCGGGCCAGATGTCGGCCTGCTATTGGCCGACTACGCCCAATCGGCTTGATGTGGGCTGACTAGGTCCAGTCGGCCAGCAGCGGGCCGACGGTGTATTATTTTTGAAAATTATTTATCGGGCGCAATATTTGTGAAAATTAATAAAAATGTATTATTTAGAAAATTAGTGTTTGTGTAGCAGTTCTCTTTCTTAGTAGCAACCGCACTACTATTGTTATCGTGCTTCACTGGATCACAGTCAGATTTAATGCCAAAATGGAGTAATTTTATTTACTGGAAGTATTATTTTCTGCAGCGCAAATAAATTTGTATCAGGTGAGTTATTTCTAGTGCAGATTTTCAGTACTCTAGTTACTTTCTACAGACCGCGAAATCTATTCGCAGGCTCCACTGGGCCAGTCACCTGTGATGGCCGAGGCCTCAAACGAGCTTAGGCCCAGGAGCGTGCATAAAACATCACAACCTTTTTCTCTAAAAAAGCAGGGTACATAATTATTGGGAGTGGTGTGATGAACACAGGACAGATCTTCATTTTGGCAAATTCCCGTTCCATCAATTTGTGTCCTTTTCCAAATGTTCCTTCATTTGGCCAGCCAAGTTTCCCTCCCCATTCCTCGCAAAAAGAAGTTTCCCTCCCCACCCCCTTCCTACCAGATTTCGTGTTGGCGGCATTTCGATGGGTCTGCATTTACATCTTTATGTGACCAATGTCTTAATTTTTTTGTCAAATGGTTGATTTTATTGACTCAAAATAAAGTACAAGTGGATACAAACACAATGAACACATACCCGGCCTCGACATAGCTGGAAGCACGTAGCTTTGATATGGAAGATCTGAGAGAAGCCGATGTGATTCTAAATATCAAACTAATTAAGAATGAGAGTGAGATTACTCTAACGCAATCTCACTATGTTGAGAAGGTCTTGAGATGGTTTGGTTTTATTGATACCAAGCCTTCTCCAGCACTTTATGATCCCAGTATGACACTGATAGGAGCTAGGGTCCTACTGGGTCTCGACCATAGGTTGTAGGGGTGAGAGGTCGGTTGGCGAGAGGTTTAGCGCAGCCGACGGCGTGTCGGCGCCGTGATCACGCAGGAGGAGGCGGCAGCGGTGGTGAGAGGCGGCTAGGGTTTAGTGTTCCGGCTCCTAAGGGGAGCCGGGCAATAGTTATGACTTACTGCTTAATTCCAAAAGGTAGCCTTACATCTGTTTATATAATCCTTGTTGCTAATAAAAATAAGATAAGTTGGCTAAGCTCCTAACTAGACGCGCCCAATAGGCCTCCTCCGACTATAAGTGATGCTGGTCATAACATCTCTCCTGCCTGTGCAAACAGCTCGTCCTTGAGCTGGAAATCTGGAAAGTGTCGTGGAACTCGTGCCACTGGATCAACAAGTGCCACACCCCGCGACGCTGCTGGACCTGCAACACCTTCACCGGTCCTGGAAGAAGGCGCCCGTCGGAGGTCGGAGGAAGCGCCGGCGTGGTCGCCGGCAGGTCCCCACGGAAGGGCTTCAGCAACCCCACATGTAAGACGTCATGGATGCGGGCACCAGCCAAGAGCTGAAGGCGGTAGGCAACCTTTCCGATGCGCTCTAGCATGAAAAATGGCCCGGCGTAGCGAGGACCCAGCTTGCGCTTCACGCGTGGGTCGAGGGACTGCATGGAGCGGTAAAGGAGGCGCAGCCACACCCAGCCGCCCACCGCGAACTCCGCCTCGCGGTGGTGGGCGTCGTAGTAGTGCTTGGACAGCTGCTGGGCCTGGAGAAGTCGTTGGCGCACATCTGCAAGCATCTCATCCCAGCTGCGAAGAAGGTCACCAGCCGCCACTGTCCTCACCGTATCGGGCTCAACCGGCAGGATGGGGGGGGTCGGCCATAGACCACCTCAAAAGGCATTGCACGCAGGGCAGAGTGGTATGAAGTGTTGTAGCAGTACTCCGCCCATGTGAGTCAGTCCACCCAAGCATGGGGACGATCACCTGTAACACAACGCAAATACATGGCAATCACCTTGTTGACCACCTCAGATTGACCATCCGTCTGAGGATGGAAGGCCGTACTCAGGCGCAGCTTCACGCCCGCCATCCGGAAGAGATCGCGCCAGACATGCCCAGTGAACACCGGGCCTCGGTCGTTGACGGTCGAAGAGGGGAACCCATGTAGGCGGACGATGTCATCGAAGAAGGCACGCGCCACGGAGGCGGCAGTGTAGGGATGGCCGAGCCTGATGAAGTGCGCGTACTTGGAGAAGCGGTCGACCACCTTAAGGATGACGAACTTGCCGCCCACCTTGGGGAGGCCTGTTGGGAAACATAGCATGCAATTTCAAAAAAAAATTCCTATGCTCACGCAAGATCAATCTAGGAGATGCATAGCAACGAGAGGGGGAGAGGTGTCCACGCCTCGTAGACCGAAAGGAAGCATTTGACAACATGGTTGATGTAGTCGAACTTCTTCTAGCTCCGACCGATCAAATATCGAACGTACGACACCTCTGAGTGCTGCACACGTTCAACGCGATGACGTACCTCGCCTTCTTGATCCAGCAAGGTGTCGAGGATGTAGATGAGTTTCGTCAGCACGACAGCATGGTGATGGTGATGGTGAAGTGATTCTCGCAGGGCTTCGCCTAAGCACCTGCAAAACTATGACCGGTGGTGTAAACGATGAAGGGGGCGCCGCACATGGCTAGGCAATCATCTGTTGTGTGCTAGGCACCACCTCCTCATATATATAGGTGGGAGGGAGGGGGGAGCAGCCATAGGAGGCGCCCGAGTAGGAGGAATCCTACTTGGAGTCCCTCCCAAGCCGCGCGCCCCCTGCCATATATAACCGAGGGGAAGGAAAGAGGGGGGAAGAGGGAAGGAAGTAGGGATCCTAAACCACAATTTCCTTGCCCTCCCATCTTTCCTTCTCCTCCTCATAGGGATGTCCTCTATAGGGGCGCACCAGGGCTGGTGTATTCCCTCACTTGGCCCATAAGACCCATATCTTTGCCGGGGGTGCCCGAAACTCCTTTCCTGTGACCCGATAAGTACCCGGTACCCTCCGGAACACTTCCGGTGTCCGAATACCATCGTCCTATATATCAATCTTTACCCCTCGACCATTTTGATACTCCTCGTCATGTCTGTGATCTCCTTCGGGACCCCGAGCAACATCCGGTCACCAAATCATGTAATTCATATGATATTATATCGTCATCGAACGTTAAGCGTGCGGACCCTACCGGTTCGAGAACTATGTAGACATGACCGAGACACCTCTCCAGTCAATAACCAATAGAGGAACCTAGATGCCCATATTAGCTCCTACATATTCTATGAAGATCTTTATCGGTCGAACCGTTATGACAATATACGTAATTCCCTTTGTTCATCGGTATGTTACTTGCCCGAGATTCGAGCGTCGGTATCTTCATACCTAGTTCAATCTCGTTACCGGCAATTCTCTTTACTCGTTCCGTAATACATCATCCTGCAACTAAGTCATTAGTCACTTTACTTGCAAGGCTTCTTATGATGTGCATTGCCGAGAGGGCCCAGAGATACCTCTCTGATACTCGGAGTGACAATCCTAATCTCGATCTATGACAACCCAACAAACACCTTCGGAGATACCTATAGAGCATCTTTATGATCACCCAGTTACATTGTGACATTTTATAGCACACACGGCATTCCTCCGGTATCCGAGAGTTGCATAATCTCATAGTCGAAGGAATATGTATTTGACATGAAGAAAGCAATAGCAATAAAACTGAACGATCATTATGCTAAGCTAATGGATGGGTATTGTCCATCACATCATTCTCCTAATGATGTGATCCCGTTATCAAATGAAAACACATGTCTATGGTTAGGAAACCTTAACCATCTTTGACCAATGAGCTAGTCTAGTAGAGGCTCACTAGGGACACGGTATTTGTTTGTGTATTCACACATGTATTTAGGTTTCCGATCAATACAATTCTAGCATGAATAATAAACCTTTATCATGAATAAGGAAATATAAAATAACAACTTTATTATTGCCTCTAGGGCATATTACCTTCAGTCTCCCACTTGCACTAGAGTCAATAATCTAGTTCACATCGCCATGTGATGAACACCAATAGTTCACATCGCCATGTGATTAACACCCATAGTTCACATCGCCATGTGACCAATACCCAAAGGGTTTACTAGAGTCAACAATCTAGTTCACATCGCTATGTGATTAACACCCAAAGAGTACTAAGGTGTGATCATGTTTTGCTTGTGAGAGAGGTTTAGTTAACGGGTCTACCACATTCAGATCCGTATGTATTTGCAAATTTCTATGTCTATAATGCTCTGTATGGAGCTACTCTAGCTAATTGCTCCCACTTTCAATACGTATCCAGATTTAGACTTAGAGTCATCTGGATCGGTGTAAAAGCTTGTATCGACGTAACTCTTTACGGCGAACTCTTTTTCACCTCCATAACCGAGAAATAGTTCCTTAGTCCTCTTAGGTAACTAACGATAACTTTGACCATTGTCCAGTGATCCACTCCTGGATCACTATCGTACCCCCTTGCCAAACTTATGGCAAGGTACACAATAGGTGTGGTACACATCATAACATACTTTATAGAACCTAGGGCTGAGGCATAGGGAATGACTTTCATTCTCTTTCCATTTTCTACCGTGGTCAGGTTTTAGTCTTTACTCAACATCACACCTTACAATACAGGCAAGAACTCCTTGTTTGACTGATCCATTTTGAACTCCTTCAAAATCTTGTCAAGGTATGTACTCATTGAAAGCCTTATCAAGCGTCTTGATCTATCTCTATAGATCTTGATGCCCAATATGTAAGCAGCTTCACCGAGGTCTTTCATTGAAAAATTCTTATTCAAATATCCTTTTATGCTATCTAGAAATTCTACATCATTTTCAATCAACAATGTGTCATCCACATATAATATCAGAAATGCTACAGAGCTCCCACTCACTTTCTTGTAAATACAGACTTCACCATAAGTCTGTATAAAACCATATGCTTTGATCACCTTATCAAAGCATATATTCCAACTCCGAGATGCTTGCACCAGTCCATAGATGGATCGCTGGAGTTTGCACACTTTGTTAGCACCTTTAGGATCGACAAAACCTTTTGGTTGCATCATATACAACTCTTCTTTAAGAAATCCATTAAGGAATGCAGTTTTGACATCCATTTTCTAGATTTCATAAAATGCGACAATTGCTAACATGATTCGGACAGACTTAAGCATCGCTACGAGTGAGAAAATCTCATCATAGTCAACACCTTTAACTTGTCGAAAACCTTTTGCGACAAGTCGAGCTTTGTAGATAGTAACACTACCATCATCGTCTGTCTTCCTCTTGAAGATCCATTTATTCTCAATGGCTTATCGATCATCGGGCAAGTCCACCAAAGTCCACACTTTGTTCTCATACATGGATCCTATCTCAGATTTCATGGCCTCAAGCCATCTGTCGGAATTTGGGCTCATCATAGTGTCTTCATAGTTTGTAGGTTCGTCACGGTCTAGCAACATGACTTCTAGAACAGGTTTACCATACCACTCTGGTGTGGAACGTGCTCTGTTCGACCTACGAGGTCTAGTAGTAACTTGATCTGAAGTTTCATGATCATCGTCATTAGCTTCCTCTCTAGTTGGTGTAGGCATCACATGAACGGATTTCTCTGATGAGGTACTTTCCAATTCGAGAAAAGGTACAATAAACTCATCAAGTTCTACTTTCCTCCCACTCACTTCTTTTGAGAGAAACTCCTTCTCTAGAAAGGTTCCATTCTCGGCAAGAAAGATCTTGCCTTCGGATCTGTGGTAGAAGGTGTACCCAATTGTTTCCTTAGGGTATCCTATGAAGATGCACTTCTCCGATTAGGGTTCAAGCTTATCTGGTTGAAGCCTTTTGACATAAGCATCGCATCCCCAAACTTTAAGAAACGACAACTTAGGTTTCTTGCCAAACCACAGTTCATATGGTGTCATCTCAACGGATTTAGACGGTGCCTTTTTAACGTGAATGCAACTGTCTCTAATGCATAACCCCAAAACAATAGTGGTAAATCGGTAAAAGGCATCATAGATCGCACCATATCTAATAAAGTACGGTTACGACGTTCAGACACACCATTACGCTGTGGTGTTTGACGCGGCGTGAGTTGTGAAACTATTCCACATTGCTTTAAATGAATGCCAAACTCGTAACTCAAATATTCTCCTCCGCGATCAGATCTTAGAAGCTTTATTTTCTTGTTATGATTATTCTCCACTTCACTCTGAAATTCTTTGAACTTTTCAAATGTTTCAGACTTGTGTTTCATCAAGTAGATATACCCATATATGCTCAAATCATATGTGAAGGTCAGAAAATAATGATACCCACCACGTGCCACAACACTTATTGGAACACATACATCGGTATGTATTATCTCCAATAAGTTATTAGCTCGCTTCATTGTTCCGGAGAATGAAGTTTTAGTCATCTTGCCCATGAGGCATGGTTCGCAAGTATCAAATTATTCATAATCAAGTGATTCCAAAAGTCCATCTGCATGGAGTTTCTTCATGCGCTTTACACCAATATGACCTAAATGGCAGTGCCACAAGTATGTTGCACTATCATTATCAACTTTGCATCTTTTGGCATCAATATTATGAATATGGGTATCACTAGGATCGAGATTCAATAAACCATTCACATTGGGTGTATGACCATAGAAGGTTTTATTCATGCAAACAGAACAACAATTATTCTCTGACTTAAATGAATAACCATATCGCAATAAACATGATCCAATCATATTCATGCTCAACGCAAACACAAAATAATATTTATTTAGGTCCAACACTAATCCCGAAGGTAGAGAGAGTGTGCGATGGTGATCATATCAACCTTGGAATTACCTCCAACACACATTGTCACCTCATCCTTAACTAGTCTCTGTTCATTCCGCAATTCCCGTTTCGAGTTACTAATCTTAGCAACTGAACCAGTATCAAATACCCATGGGTTTCTACAAACACTAGCAAAGTACTCATCAATAATATGTATATCAAATATACCTTTGTTCACTTTGCCATCCTTCTTATCCGCCAAGATTTGGGGCAGTTCCGCTTCTAGTGACCATTCCCTTTGCAGTAGAAGCACTTAGTTTCAGGTTTAGGTCCAGCTTTGGGTTTCTTCACGGGAGTGGCAACTTGCTTGCTATTCTTCTTGAAATTCCCTTTCTTTCCCTTTGCCCATTTTCTTGAAACTAGTGGTCTTGTTAACCATCAACATTTGATGCTTTTTCTTGATTTCTACCTTCGCCGATTTCAGCATCATGAAGAGCTCAGGAATCATTTTCGGCATCCCTTGCATATTATAGTTCATCACAAAGTTCTAGTAACTTGGTGATAGTGACTAGAGAACTCTGTCAATCACTATCTTATCTGGAAGATGAACTCCCAGTTGATTCAAGCGATTGTAGTACCTAGACATTCTGAGCACATGCTCACTGGTTGAGCTATTCTCCTCCATCTTGTAGGCAAAATACTTGTCAAAGGTCTCATACCTCTCGACACGGGCATGCGTCCAAAATACCAATTTCAGCTCTTGAAACATCTTGTATGCTCAGTGGTGTTCAAAACCTTTTTTGATGTCCCGGTTCTAAGCCGTAAATCATGGCGCACTAAACTATCAAGTAGTCATCATACCAAGCTTGTCAAACATTCATAATATCTGCATCTGCTCCTACAATAAGTCTGTCACCTAGCGGTGCATCAAGGACATAATTCTTCTATGCAACAATGAGGATAATCCTCAGATCACGCACCCAATCCGCATAATTTGCTACTATCATCTTTCAACTTAGTTTTCTCTAGTAACATATCAAAAATATATGGGAGCTATATCGCGAGCTATTGATCTACAACATAGATATGCAAATACTATCAAGACTAAGTACATGGTAAATTAAGTCCAATTAATCAAATTACTTAAGAACTCCCACTTAGATAGACATCACTCAAGTCATCTAAATGATACGTGATCCAAATCAACTAAACCATGTCCGATCATCACATGAGATGGAGTAGTCATCAATGGTGAACATCTCTATGTTGATCATATCTACTATATGATTCATGTTCGACCTTTCATTCTCCAGTGTTCCGAGGCCATGTCTGTACATGCCCGACTCGTCAAGTTTAACCCGAGTATTCCGCATGTGCAAAACTGTCTTGCACCCATTGTATTTGAACGTAGAGTCTATCACACCTGATCATCACATGGTGTCTCAACACGACGAACTGTCGCAACGGTGCATACTCGGGGAGAACACTTATACCTTGAAATTTTAGTTAAGGGATCATCTTATAATGCTACCGTCATACTAAGCAAAATAAGATGCATAAAAGATAAACATCACATGCAATCAAAATATGTGACATGATATGGCCATCATCATCTCATGCTTTTGATCTCCATATCCAAAGCATCGTCATGATCTCCATCGTCACCGGCTCGACACCTTGATCTCCATCGTTGCGTTGTCATCGTCTCGCCAACTATTGCTTCTACAACTATCGCTAACGCATAGTGATAAAGTAAAGCAATTACATGGCGTTGGCATTTCATACAATAAAGAGACAACCATAAGACTCCTGCCAGTTACCGATAACTTTTACAAAACATGATCATCACATACAACAACGTATATCACATCATGTCTTGACCATATCACATCACAACATGCCCTGCAAAAATAAGTTAGACGTCCTCTAATTTGTTGTTGGAACTTTTACGTAGTTGCTACGGGCTTCTAGCAAGAATCATTCTTACCTACGCATCAAACCACAACGGTGTTTCATCAAGTTTGCTGTTTTAACCTTCTTCAAGGACCCGCGTAGTCAAATTTGATTCAACTAAAGTAGGAGAAACAGACACCCGCCAGCCACCTTTATGCAAAACTAGTTGCATGTCTGTCGGTGGAACCGGTCTCATGTACGTGGACATGTAAGGTTGGTACGGGCCACTTCACCCCACAATACCGCTGAATCAAAATAAGATGTTGGTGGTAAGCATTATGACTATCACCGCCCACAACTCTTTGTGTTCTACCCGTGCATATCATCTACCCATAAACCTGGCTCATGATGCCATTGTTGGGAAACATACCATGCAATTTCAAAAAAATTCCTACGCTCACACAAGATCTATATTGGAGATGCATAGCAACGAGAGGGGGAGAGTGTGTCCACGTACCCTCATAGACCGAAAGCGGAAGCGTTTGACAACAAGGTTGATATATCGAACTTCTTCTAGCTTCAACCGATCAAGTACCGAACGTACGGCACCTCCGAGTGCTGCACACGTTCAGCACGATGACGTCCCTCGCCTTCTTGATCTAGCAAGGTGTCGAGGATGTAGATGAGTTCCGTCAGCATGATGGCTTGGTGATGGTAATGGTGAAGTGATTCTCGCAGGGCTTTGCCTAAGCACCTGCAAAACTATGACCGGGGGTGTAAACGGTGGAGGGGGTGCCGCAAACGGCTAGCCAATCGTCTGTTGTGTGCTAGGCACCCCCTCCTCATATATATAGGTGGGAGGGAGGGAGGAGCAGCCATAGGAGGTGCCCAAGTAGGAGGAAGGGTGAGAGTGCGTATAATCCATGGACTCAACATTAGTCATAAAGAACTCACACACTTATTGCAAAAATCTATTAGTTATCGAAACAAAGTACTACGCGCATGCTCCTATGGGGATAGATTGGTAGGAAAAGACCATCGCTCATCCCCGACCGCCACTCATAAGGAAGACAATCAATAAATAAATCATGCTCCGACTTCATCACATAATGGTTCACCATACGTGCATGCTACGGGAATCATAAAATTTAACACAAGTATCTCTCAAATTCACAACTACTCAACTAGCATGACTCTAATATTACCATCTTCATATCTCAAAACAATCATCAAGTATCAAACTTCTCATAGTATTCAATGCACTTTGTATGAAAGTTTTTTTATTATACCCATCTTGGATGCCTATCATATTAGGACTAATTTTATAGCCAAAGCAAATTACCATGCTGTTCTAAAAGACTCTCAGAATGATATAAGTGAAGCATGAGAGATCAATAATTTCTATAAAATAAAACCACCACCGTGCTCTTAAAAAGATATGAGTGAAACACTAGAGCAAAATTATCTAGCTCGAAAGATATAAGTGAAGCACATAGAGTATTCTAATAAATTCCGATTCATGTGTGTCTCTCCAAAAGGTGTGTCCAGCAGGGATTATTGTGGTAAACTAAAAAGCAAAGACTCAAATCATACAAGATGCTCCAAGCGAAACACATATCATGTGGTGAATAAAAATATAGCCTCAAGTAAAGTTACCGATGGATGAAGACGAAAGAGGGATGCCTTCCAAGGCATCCCCAAGCTTAGGCTTTTGGTTGTCCTTGAATTTTACCTTGGGGTGCGTTGAACATCCCCAAGCTTAGGCTCTTGCCACTCCTTATTCCAAAATCCATCAAATCTTTACCCAGAAACTTGAAAACTTCACAACACAAAACTCAACAGAAAATCTCATGAGCTCCGTTAGTATAAGAAAACAAACCACAACTTCAAGGTACTGTAATGAACTCATTCTTTATTTATATTGGTGTTAAACCTACTATATTCCAACTTATCTATGGTTCATACCCCCCGATACTAGCCATAGATTCATCAAAATAAGCAAACAACACACGAAAAACAGAATCTGTCAAAAACAGAACAGTCTGTAGTAATCTGTAGGTTTCGAATACTTCTGTAACTCCAAAAATCTTACCAAATTAGGAAGACCTAAATAATTTGTATATTTATCGGCTGCAATGGGAATCGGTATTTTATCGCTCTCTGGTTAAAAATGAAAATTATTCTCGTGAGTGCATACTTTCTGTTTTTTTCAGCAAGATCAAACAACAATCATCCAAGAAGATCCTAAAGGATTTACTTGGCACAAACACTAATTGAAACATAAAAAACACAATCATAACAGAGGATATATTATTTATTTATTACTAAACAGGAACAAAAAACAAGAAACAAAAATAAAATTGGGTTGCCTCCCAACAAGTGCCATCATTTAACGCCCCTAGCTAGGCATAAAAACAAGAATAGATCTAGGTATTATCATCTTTGGTATGCAATCCATAAGTGGCTCTCATAATAGATTCATAAGGTAATTTAATTTTATTCCTAGTAAAGTGTTCCATGCCCTTCCTTAATGGAAATTGGAATCTAATATTTCCTTCTTTCATATCAATAATTGCACCAATTGTTCTAAGGAAATTTCTACCAAGAATAATAAGACAAGTAGGATTGCAATCTATATCAAGAGAAATGAAATCTACGGGCACATAATTCCTATTTGCAACAATAATAACATCATTAATTCTTCCCATGGGTTTATTAATGGTGGAATCCGCAAGATGCAACTTTAAAGAACAATGATCAAATTCACGGAAACCTAACACATCACACAATGTTTTTGGAATCGTGGAAACACTAGCACCCAAATGACATAAAGCATAACACTCATGATCTTTAATCATAATTTTAATAGTAGGTTCCCACTCATCATAAAGTTTTCTAGGGATAGAAACATCTAATCCAAGTTTTTCTTCATAAGATTGCATTAAAGCATCAACGATATGTTTGGTAAAAGCTTTGTTTTGATCATAAGCATGAGGAGAATTTAGCACGGATTGCAACAAGGAAATACAATCTATCAAAGAGCAATTATCATAATTAAATTCCTTGAAATACAAGATAGTGGGTTCATTGCTATGTAAAGTTTTGACCTCTTCAATCACACTTTTATTAATTTTTGCATCAAGATCTAAAAACTCTGAATCATTGGGACGCCTTTTAACTAAAGTTGACTCATCTCCAGTCCCATCTTTATCAAGATTCATATTAAAAAACAAAAATTTAATAGGGGACACATCAATCACTTTTAGATCTTCATCATTATTATCATGAAAACTAGAAGAACACACTTTTACAAAGCAATCTTTCTTAGCACACATCCTAGAGGTTCTTTCTTTGCACTCATCAATGGATATTCTCATGGCTTTGAGAGACTCATTGATATCATGCTTAGGTGTAATAGATATATGTTTCAAAGATTCAACATCAAGAGAGATTCTATCCACGTTCCTAGCCAACTCATCAATCTTAGGCAATTTTTCTTCAAGCAAAGCATTGAAATTCTTTTGAGAGACCACAAATTCTTTAACACTAGTCTCAAAATCATAGGGCATCTTATTAAAATTTCCATAAGAGTTGTTGTAGGAATTACCATAATTATTAGAGGAATTACTAGGGAAAGGCCTAGAATTAAAGTTTCCTCTATACGCGTTGTTACCAAAATTGCTCCTACCAACAAAATTCACATCCATATATTCATTATTATTATCAATCAAGGTAGACCAAGGCATATCATTAGGATCAGAAGAAACACTCTTATTAGGAAACAATTTCATAAGTTCATCCATCTATCCACTCAAAACATTAATTTCTTCTATCGCATGAACCTTTTTACTAGTAGATCTTTCGGTGTGCCATTGAGAATAATTAACCATAATATTATCTAGGAGTTTAGTAGCTTCTCCTAAAGTGATTTCTATAAAAGTGCCTCCCACGGCCGAATCTAAAAGATTTCTAGAAGCAAAGTTCAACCCAGCATAATTTTTTTGTATAGTCATCCATAAATTCAAATCATGTGTAGTGCAGTTACGTATCATTAATTTCATCCTCTCCCAAGCTTGTGCAACATGCTCATGATCAAGTTGCCTAAAATTCATAATATCGTTTCTAAGAGAGATGATCTTAGTGGGAGGAAAAATACTTAGAGATAAAAGCATCTTTGCACTTATTCCATGAATCAATACTATTTTTAGGCAAAGAGGAAAACCAAGTTTTAGCACGATCTCTAAGCGAAAACGGAAATAGCTTCAATTTAACAATATCATTATCCACATCTTTCTTCTTTTGCATATCACATAAATCAACAAAGCTGTTTAGATGGGTAGCGGCATCTTCACTAGGAAGGCCAGCAAATTGATTTTTCATGACAAGATTCGGCAAAGCAGTATTAATTTCACAAGATTCGGCATTGGTAAGAGGGGCAATCAGAGTGCTAATAAAATCATTATTGTTGGTATTGGAAAAGTCATATGATTTAGTATTATCTTGAGCCATCATGACAAACGATCAATCCAACACACAAGAAGACAAGAGGCAAGCAAAAACAGACGAACGAAAAAAGGGCAAACAGAAAAGAGGCGAATAAAATGGCAAGGGTGAAGTGGGGGAGAGGAAAATGAGAGGGAAATGGAAAATAATGTAATGCGAGGGATAAGAGTTTGTGATGGGTACTTGGTATGTCTTGACTTGTGCGTAGATCTCCCCGGCAATGGTGCCAGAAATCCTTCTTGCTACCTCTTGAGCATGCACTGGTTTTCCCTTGAAGAGGAAAGGGTGATGCAGCAAAGTAGCGTAAGTATTTCCCTCGGTTTTTGAGAACCAAGGTATCAATCCAGTAGGAGACTACACGCAAGTCCCTCGTACATGCACAAACAATCAAGAACCTTGCAACCAACGCGATAAAGGGGTTGTCAGTCCCTTCTTGGCCACTTGCAAAACTGGGATCTGATAAAGATAATAAGATAAATATTTTTGGTATTTTTTTATATATATTGAAAAGTAAAGATTGCAAAATAAATGGCGACATAAATGGCTAGTTGACGGGAAAAATAATATAATGGAAAATAGACCTGGGGGCCATAGGTTTCACCAGTGGCTTCTCTCAAGATAGCATAATCTACGGTGGGTGAACAAATTACGGTCGAGCAATTGATAGAAAAGTGAATAATTATGAGAATATCTAGGCATGATCATGTATATAGGCATCACGTCCGTGACAAGTAGACCGAAACAATTCTGCATCTACTACTATTACTCCACACATCGACCGCTATCCAGCATGGATCTAGAGTATTAAGTTCATAAGAACAGAGTAACACATTAGGCAAGATGACATGATGAAGAGGGATAAACTCAAGCAATATGATATAAACCCCATCTTTTTATCCTCGATGGCAACAATACAATACATGCCTTGCTGCCCCTGCTGTCACTGGGAAAGGACACCGCGAGATTGAACCCAAAGCTAAGCACTTCTCCCATTGCAAGAAAGATCAATCTAGTAGGCCAAACCAAACTGATAATTCGAAGAGACTTGAAAAGATATTTAAATCATGCATAAAAGAATTCAGAGAAGAACCAAATATTGTTCATAGATAATCTTGATCATAAACCTACAATTCATCGGATCTCGACAAACACACCGCAAAAAGAATTACATCCAATAGATCTCCAAGAGAATCGAGGAGAACTTTGTATTGAGATCCAAAGAGAGAGAAGAAGCCATCTAGCTAATAACTATGGACCCGAAGTTCTATGGTAAACTACTCACGCATCATCGGTGAGGCTATGGTGTTGATGTAGAAGCCCTCCGTGATCGATTCCCCCTCCGGCGGAGCGCCGGAAAAGGCCCCAAGATGGGATATCATGGGTACATAAGGTTGCGGCAGTGGAAATAGGATTTCGTGGTGCTCCTGGGTGTTTTGAAGGTATATGGGTATATATAGGAGGAAGAAGTAGGTCGGTGGAGTTGCGAGGGGCCCACGAGGGTGGGGGTGCGCCCTCCTACCTCGTGGCCTCCTCGCTTCTTTCTTGACGTCCACTCCAAGTCTCCTGATCACGTTTGTTCCAAAAACGATCCTCGCGAAGGTTTCATTCCATTTGGCTTCCGTTTGATAATCCTTTTCTGCAAAACACTGAAATAGGAAAATACAACAATTTGCACTGGGCCTTTGGTTAATAGTTTAGTACCAAAAATAATATAAAAGTGCATAATAAAGCCCATTAAACATCCAAAACAGATAATATAATAGCATGGAACAATCAAATATTATAGATACATTGGAGACGTATCAATATTCTATGAAGATCTTTATCGGTCGAACCGTTATGCCAATATACGTAATTCCCTTTGTCCATCGGTATGTTACTTGCCCGAGATTCGATCGTCGGTATCTTCATACCTAGTTCAATCTCGTTACCGGCAAGTCTCTTTACTCATTCCGTAATACATCATCCTGAAACTAACTCATTAGTCACTTTCCTTGCAAGGCCTCTTATGATGTGCCATACCGAGAGGGCCCAGAGATACCTCTTCGATACTCGGAGTGACAAATCCTAATCTTGATCTATGCCAACCCAACAAACACCTTCGAAGATACCTATAGAGCATCTTTATAATCACCCAGTTATGTTGTGACGTTTGATAGCACAGAAGGCATTCCTCCGGTAACCGAGAGTTGCATAATCTCATAGTCAAAGGAATATGTTTTTGACATGAAGAAAGCAATAGCAATAAAACTGTACGATCATTATGCTAAGCTAACGGATGGGTCTTGTCCATCACATCATTCTGCTAATGATATGATCCCGTTATCAAATGACAACACATGTCTATGGATAGGAAACCTTAACCATCTTTGATCAACTAGCTAGTCTGGTAGAGGCTCACTAGGGACATGGTATTTGTTAATGTATTCACACATGTATTTAGGTTTCCGATCAATATAATTCTAGCATGAATAATAGACCTTTTATCATCAATAAGGAAATATAAAATAACAACTTTATTATTGCCTCTAGGGCATATTTCCTTCAAGGCCCTCGATGAAGTCCATGGAGATGTCAGCCAAACCTGAGAGGGCACCTCTAGGGGATGGAGCAGCCCGGCCGGTCGCAGCGTCTCAGTCTTGTTGCGCTGCCATGTCAGGCAAGACCGCATGCAATCACGGACCTGGTCCCGGACGCCAGGGATGTTGAAGTCGGCGCGGAGATGGTGGAGGGTCTTCTGCACGCCCTCGTTGCCAGCTGAGTGGGCCAGCAAGAGGACCTGGTGACGGAGGTCGCCGTGATCCGGCATGAAAAGCCAGCGCCCATGCGGGAGCAAGCCATTTGCCAAGCGCCATGGCTCCTCCAAGTCGCCAGCATTGAGGTGCTGCTGAAGGAGCTGAGCGTCCATAGCATCCGCGGTGGCCCACCGGATGTCGTCAATGAGGGCGGAGGAAGGCCCTGAATGGATGCAGAGGGCTGCCCCCACGGGGTCGATGGTGTCTGAGTCGGGGTCGGCGTCGCGGCGGGACAAGGCATCGGCCACGGTGTTGAGGTGACCCGGGCGATACTTGATAGTGAACTTGAAGCCAAAGAGTTTGCTGATCCACTAATGTTGCGGCACGGTGGAGAGCCTCCGGTCCAATAAGAACTTGAGGCTGTAGTGATCCGTACGGATATGGAATGGCCTCCCCCAGAGATACGGCCGCGAGTGGCACACGGCCCGCACCAAGCCAATGAGCTCCCTCTCATAGGCCGCGAGCTTATGATGGCGTGCGGCGAAGGGCCTACTGAAGAACGCAAGCGGCCCGTCACCCTGATGAAGGACGGTGCCAAACCCCACGCCCGAGGCATCGCAGTCCACCATGAACGGTCTGTCGAAGTCGGGCATCTGGAGGATCAGACCCGTAGTGAGAGCCCGCTTGAGGCCCTCGAACGCCTCGATCGCCTCAGCATCCCAGGTGACAGTGCCGTGGCGCAACATGCGCATGAGCAGGGATGCGATGAAGCCAAACTCCCAGATGAATTTCCGGTAGTACCCTGTGAGGCCCAGGAAGCCTCATAGTGCACGCGGCGAGTGCGTCGTCGGCCAGGACGCGACAGCCGCCACCATTTCGGCATCCATAGCGACACCCTTGGCCGAGATGACATGGCTGAGGTAGGCGACTGAAGGCGTGCCAAACAAGCACTTCAAGCGCTTGAGGTGAAGATGGTGCGCTCGAAGCTCGTTGAAGACGATGGCGATGTACTGAAGGTGCTCCGCCCATGAGGCACTGTAGATAAGAATGTCATCAAAGAAAACGAGCACAAACCGGCGCAAGTAGGGGCGGAGAACATCGTTCATCAAGGCCTGAAAGGTCGCCGGGGCGTTGGAGAGACCAAAAGGCATCACCAAGAACTCGAAGTGGCCGTCATGAGTCCGAAACGGCGTCTTCGCGACATCGTCCAGGTGCATCCGCACCTTGTGGTAGCCTGAACGGAGGTCGAGCTTGGTGAAGAAGCATGCCCCATGTAGCTTGGTGAAGAAGCGTGCCCCATGTAGCTCGCCCAGGAGCTCGTCGATGATCGGAATGGGAAATTTATCCTTGAGCGTCTGGGTGTTAAGAGCACGGTAGTCGGTGCATAAATGCCACGTGGCGTCCGCCTTGCGGACGAGGAGGACTGGCGCCAAAAACAGTGAGGTAGAGATCCGTATGATACCCAAGGTGAGCATGACCGTGCAGTGCCGCTCTAGCTCGTCCTTCTGTAGTTGGGGGTAGCAGTAAGGGCACACCGCAACAGGGGTTGTGCCCAGCAGAAGGTGAATGCAGTGGTCGTACGCCCGAGCTGGCAAAAGGCCCTGGGGCTCGTCGAAGAGGTCACGGTGCTGCCTGGAAGAGATGATCCAACAGGGGGTGCTCAGGCCCTGCAGCATTCGCCGTCAGCTGCAGATGCAGCGTCGTTGGGGAGGCGCCACCCACGCCCTCCCACCGGATGCGGTGACCCAGGCGCTAGAAGGTCACCATCATGGCGTCGAAGTCCCATAGGATGGGACCCAGGGTCCGCAAGAAGTCGACGCCGAGGATGAAGTCGAAGCTGCCCAAGTCGATGCTGACACACGTGATGGTGAAGTGCTCGTCGCTGATGGTGATGGGAATGTTCCGCACAATCCCATGACATCTAAGGTAGTCGCCGTGCTACCTCTTGAGCACTACGTTAGTTTTCCCTTGAAGAGGAAAGGGTAATGCAGCAAAGTAGCGTAAGTATTTCCCTCAGTATTTGAGAACCAAGGTATCAATCTAGTAGGAGACTACACGCAAGTCACCTCGCACCTACACTACAAAAAAGTACACTTCATGATGATACGTGTTTGTCATAGTAGGTCACGTTTTCTGTCATGCATGTACATCCATGACGATTTTATGACAAAATCAAGATAGTCATACCTGTGCTGTCGTAGAAGTGTTCCATGACATTACCAAAATTATCATCACGGAAGTGTCCACTTCCATGACGATAAATCGCGCATCACAGAAGTGCTCTCGTCAAGGGTGACCGACACGTGGCATCCACCATAACGGAACACCGTTAAGCTATCGGGTCGGGTTTTGGATCCGATAGTCCGTTAACAGCCCCGACCAATGGGGATTTTCCACGTGTAAAATCATCATTGGCTGGAGGAGACACGTGTCAGGTCCGCGTTGGCACAGGTGTCACTCATCCAATGGGTGAGACGCGCCTATGATATGTTGACACATGGACCGGCCCATCAAGTTTAAATGGGCCAGCCCAACTGAAGGCCCACAAGATTTTGCGGACCATAATGGGTTGGCCCAGCTAAAGGCCCACAAGATTTTGTGGACCATAATGGGCTGGCCCAGCTAAAGGCCCACAAGAGTTTTGGGCCATAATAGGCCGGCCCAGGTAAAGGCCCACAAGATTTTTGTGTGCCATAATGGGCCGGCCCAGGTAAAGGCCCACAAGATTCTTGCGGATCATAATGGGTCGGCCCAGCTAAAGGCCCACGAGATTCCACCGACATTAATGGGCCAGCCCAGCTGTAGGCCCACAAGATTTTGAGGACCCTAGTAGGCCAGCCCATTAACTGGCTGCCATGTTTTGGGCCAAATGTCGGCCCATATTTGATCCGGTCCATTAATGGCCTGCCATGCTCCGGGCCTAATAGTGGCCCATATGAGATCCAGCCCATTAAAAGCCTACCACATTCTGGGCCAAATTACGGCCCAGATCAGGTCCGGCCCTTTAAGAGCCTTTGGGCTCAATTATGGCCCATATCAGATTCGGCCCGTCAACTGGACACTATGCTTTTGGGCCCACTTGCTAAAGGCCCACTTAGTAATTTGGCCTGATATTAGTTTTGGCCTGTTAAGGGCCCGTTCAACATTTCGGCCCTATATTAATTTCGGCCTGTTAAAAGCCCGTCATATAGTTGGGCCTAACTACGGCCCGGTTTGCATCCGGCCTGCTCGCAGCCGATATCTGATTGGGCCAAACAAGGACTGAGACAATTTTGGCCTGTTAAAAGCCCGTGATATGATTCGCACAATCATGGGCCGGGGTTCATTTCGGGCTGCTGCCGGCCCATGAGCTGTTCGACACGTTTCAGGCCCAACCTACATCGTGATTGCACGATGGCCCGATTATGTATCATAATTTTACGGTTTGGCCGGTTTACTGCGAAGACAGGATATATATACAGTAAAATAACTGCATCATCATGAATAAGAAAAAACCTAGACTATACAATAAATAAATTACGGCATATTACATCCACTGGGCATCAAAGTTCGCCACTATGATAATAAAGCACAAGCAGACAACAGATTACATACACTGGGCATCAAAGATCGCCACCAGTGCAAATAAACACGCTGACAAATAATATACAAAACCGACAGCACTTCAATAGAGTTGAAGAAAGGTTAGTCCTGCTGGGGAGCTGCAGGGCAAGCATCTGAGCAAGATGATGAGACTACGCTTGTTCAACACTTATATCTTCCTTACTCTGAAAGATAAACAAGCAGACAGATGACAGGCTTTGCACATAAAAGTATCAGTGCTGACAATTCATCACATTTCTTACTGACGAATAAAGTGACACAGTTTAAAATTGCATTAACACAATATGGTATTGTTCAGGTCAAGACATGGCAGGAAATGATATTGTGAAGGAGTTGGCAGCTTCACGACACCATTGGATTACAGATCAAGAACTCATAAGTATCAATGGTTAGTGTGCTATCAATTTATACCATTTCAGATTGGCAAATAAAGAGACGGTTTAAATAATAGTAGAATGATATGACATTGTTCATAGTTAAGACATTGCAGAATATGACATTGTGCTGTAGTGGGTAGGTTCACCACACCACTGGATTACGGATGAAGAACAGAAGCATACATGAAGTGCAAAAGAAGATCACTTGCTCTGTATAGTTTAATTTACATGGTATGAAGAAGGAACTTGGTTGTACAGCTGAAAACTTAAATTGAGAAATGTCGGAATAATGGGCCACGGGTAGGCTAACCCGAGCCCCAGAACCTTTCAAGACATCAGGGCAGGCTGCACCCCTCAAGACCCCAGGGCGAAGAGCCGCCTTCTGAGAAGCCGGCGGCAAGACAGCCGACTGCCCACTCGCGGCCGAGTCCCAGGGACGACTTCAGGATAAGCCGACTCCCGACTGGCGACTTCCAGAGAAGCCGACTTTGGGGAGTCGGCCCACGACTCCAGCAAAACTCCATGCCCTCATCAAGAGGGACAGGACAGGGGAGTGGCTACAGTGAAGACTGCTCCCACCCCTTTCCAGAGGCAGGCATGGCTACAATATGTCGTACTCGCGAAGATCTCCGTGCGGCGTGGCACTGTTGCCATACCAGCCCCGCCATCAGCACCGGTGGACCGAATCCTGCGCCCACGATGGCTTGTCCATACGGCCTTGGGGCAGCGGGTCCCACCAGCCAGCGGGACCCCAGAAGACGGCAAGTGCGCCACCAGTCAGACTCATTGGGAGTCGGCCCCCGGGAGTCGGCCAGACCCTTCCCCGGGGCCCACGCACCATTAATCAGATGTGACGGAGACTAGCAATAGTGATCGCCCGCCAGGCGGTGGGGCTGTTGCCACGACTCCATGACGAAGCCCGCGTCATTAGAAGCACAGCTACAGTAATCAGCAGCCGGCAAGACCCCGCCCGCGGCGGACGCGGCCTGTTGGCTCCGTACCTAGCCAGTCGGCGAGGCCCACCAGTCGGTGGGCCCCAGCAGTCGGCGGAGAAGACGGAGGCCGGAGGCACTGACGGCTGGGCCCGCGTCTAGCCGGATTACCATTGTACCCCTGGGGGTAGGCCTATATAAACACCCCAGGGCACCCATGCAAAGGGTTGGAACCTATTAGCTTTAGACCAGATCATATAGGAGGGAGAGAGCTAGCCTTGCCCTCTCCTACCTCCAGGAAACAACTCAACGAGCGATCATGTAAACACTTTGCCATAGTGATCATGCGGAGACCCCGTAGAGCAGCAGTAGGGGTATTATCTCCCCGGAGAGCCCTGAAGCTGGGTAAGATTCGCCGGCGTGCATGTCTACGCCTCATCCCGTTTCCAGGCACTGGCGACGTTCTACTCGCCCCCACCATGATAAGCCATCCTTTGGCATATGTCGCACCCAACCCCCAACATTTGGCGCCCACCGTGGGGCCTGGTGCACTGCCGTCCGGAGACCTGTTCTGGACGGGAACCCTTTTCCTCCCTGGCGAGCGCATCCAGCCAGGCACGCCAGACGGAGTTTGCACCGAAGCGCTGCGCGGCATTGAGATCACCTGCGCAGCCAGCTGCCTCACCGAGCTTGTCCGCGAGGTTCGCCTCTCTGACGAACCTGCATCCAACGCAGGCACGGGCGGCTCCGAGAGCCTCCTCGTGAGCCTCCTCGATCAACTCCACGTCTCTGGCGAGCCTGCCGTGGACTTGGAGTCTGTAGGCTCCACCGACCTGATGCTGGTCGACTCCGACACCGCGTTGCTCGACGCGTTCCCCACTAATGTGGTGGTCTACGATGAACCTCTCCCTCGCGCGGAGAGCGATGGAAGCACCGTCACCGAGGTGCTCGTCATTAGTCATGACGAGCCTCCCGGAGGAGGAGTGCATGACCCACTCGGCGCGGCGCTGCAAGACCTAACTGTGCCCATTCCGGAAGACGCTGACGCTGAGATGTTGGAGGCGCGCCGCCTTCAGCTCGTCGAAGGCGCGAAGAAGCTGGCCAGCATGAGACACTTGTCAGAAGCCTACCAACGAGAGATGGATCGCGCTGTTGGCGGCTCGCCGGCCCCAGTGGGGCCCAGCCGCCTTGGCGCGGTCCAGCAGCGCGGCGTAGCCATCGCCGACCTGTTCGGGGCAAGCCACCCTGTGTACGCTACACCAGCGGAGAACATCCGAGTCGCCCAGGCGACAGCGGACGAGATGGACAATTTCGAGGGCGAAGAGCGCCACCTGATGATGGAGCGAGTCTATTGGCTCCTCGACGCGGCTGCCGCGCAGAACGATGCCGGCTGCCACACGGAGGCGCCGCAGCGGCAAAACGACGACCTTCGCCGAGATCAAGGCACGACGTCTCGGACACCGACTGGCGGTGCCCGAGGAAGAAGAGACAAGGATCCGGCTGTCAGCCGCAGTCGGACTCACATTACCATAGAGCGCGACCGAGACGGCCGCCCGAGAGCAGTGGAACGATGGGATGACTGTCCGCCTCCTCCTCCTCGCAAGGAGAGGCGAGTCTCCCCGCCGCCTGTTGACCATCCAACTCTCGGCGACTGCCTTGGCCGCCGAGAGGGAGTCGGAGAAAATGACGCCCGCCACCGGATCGACCGACTTCACCGATCCCTGGCGCTGGAAGAAGAAGATGAGTTGGGTCCGCCTTGTTTCGGGCCCCGCATTTGAGACGAGCCCTTTCCCAAAGGGTTCACGCTCCCAAGAGACACGCCCAAATATACCGGCTCCGTGAAGCCGGAAGACTGGCTAGTCGACTACTCCACGGCTGTCAGCATAGCGAACGGCAACAAGCGTGTCGCCATAAAATACGTTCCGCTCATGCTCCAGGGCACGACCCGGACATGGCTGAACAGCCTGAAGCCCCGCAGCATCAACAGCTGGGTCGACTTCACCGAAGCATTCGTCCGCAACTTCACCAGCACATACAAGCGTCCTCCCAAGCCTCGTCAGCTCTCCTTGTGCATGCAAGGTCCCGACGAGTCGACTCGTGACTACCTCACGCGTTGGGCCGAGCTTCGGAACTCCTGCGAGGGCATGCATGAGGTGCAGGCTATCGAGTACTTCACCGCTGGGTGCAGAGAAGGCACCCTCCTCAAGCACAAGATCCTCTGCGATGAGCCAGAAACCCTCGACGAGCTGCTGATCATAGCAGACAAGTACGCCACGGCCGACTCCTCCATGAAGGTGGAGATTCAAGTCAGCGCAACTGGCAAAGTGGCCCCTCAAGCTCCAAGAACTCCAGCAGGAGATGCCAGTCGGCGACAACAGCAGAGCGACCACAAGAGCAAGGCCCCGCAGCCGGCTTCCAGTAGCCGGCAGGTCGCGACAGTTGAAGCCCAGCAGCCGGATGGGCAGCCTCCGCCCAAGCAGCAGAAAGGCGGCAAGCCCAACTAGTTGCCGGCCTTCTCCTACGAGCAGACTCTGGATGGACCTTGCAAGTTCCATAGCGGCGCGAAGCCGTCGAATCACACCACCCAGAAGTGCCACTGGCTCACCAGGATCGCCAAGGGAGATGGCCTCCTACCTCCCCCGCCTGCTGGGCAGCCACCGCCGCCTCCACCCCAGCAGCCGGCTGTCAGGCCGGTCGGCACAGTATAAGACGAATACCCCGAAGAACACGGAGCCTACATGGTATTTACCAGTATGGCCGATGATCGACGCAGCAGGCGACTGCAACGACGAGAGGTGAATGCTGTAGCGTCAGAGATGCCAGAGTTCATGCACTGGTCTGAGAAGCCAATCAGCTAGAGCAGGGCTGACCACCCAGAGGTGATGCCGAGTCCGGGCTCCTATGCCTTGGTGTTGGATGCCACCTTTGCTATGGATAGACGAGCCGTGCGTTTTTCGCGAGTTCTGATAGACGTCAGCAGCAGCATCAACATCCTGTACAAAGACACCATG
Organism: Triticum dicoccoides; assembly: GCF_002162155.2. Classification (NCBI taxonomy): domain Eukaryota; kingdom Viridiplantae; phylum Streptophyta; class Magnoliopsida; order Poales; family Poaceae; genus Triticum; species Triticum dicoccoides. The sequence continues at coordinate 486,730,048 of NC_041380.1, forward strand.
GAGAAGTTAGGAATCAAGCAAAGACAGCTTCAGAACAGCCGGATTGTGTTCCACGGCATTGTTCCAGGGCTTTCCTGCTCACCAATCGGCAAGATCCTGATGGACGTCCTCTTTGGAGACAAAGATCACTTCCGCCGAGAGTCAGTTTGGTTTGAGGTGGTGGACCTTGAGAGCCCATACCATGCGCTACTCGGCCAGCCCGCATTGGCCAAGTTCATGGCGGTCCCCCACTATGCCTACCTCAAAATGAAGATGCCCAGTTCCAGGGGAACTCTGACTGTAGCCGGCGACTACCGGAAGTCGACTTCCTGTGCGGCTGAGAGCAGTCGGCTAGCCGAGTCCCTGGTGATCGCAGCCGAAAAGCGGCTCCTGGAGCGGGTTGTGGCGATGGCCGGCAAGCAGCCAGAGGTGTCGCCCAACCCAAAGGAGTCAGAGGCTGAGGGTTCGTTCAAGCCGGCCAAAGAGACAAAGAAGATACCCTTGGATCCGGAGCACCCGGAGAGGTACGCCGTCGTAGGCGCAAACCTTGACAGCAAATAGGAAGGCGAGCTTGTCGATTTCCTCCGTGAGAATCGGGACATCTTCGCATGGTCCCCCAAAGACATGCCAGGTGTACCGACGGAATTCACCGAGCACAAGTTACATGCCCGATCTGATGCAAAGCCGGTCAGGCAGCCCCTGCGCCACCTATCAGAAGAGAAGAGAAGAGTTGTCGGAGAAGAGATAGCCCGAGTCCTAGCAGCCGGCTTCATTATGGCAGTGTTCTTTCCAGAATGGCTAGCAAATACGGTCCTGGTACTGAAGAAGAACAAGCAGTGGCGAATGTGTATTGACTACACGAGACTCAACAAGGCCTGCCCCAAGGACCCGTTTGCTCTACCAAGAATTGATCAGGTGATAGACTCCACAGCCGGATGCGAGCTATTGAGTTTTTTGGATGCATACTCAGGATATCACCAGATCAAGCTGAACCCAGCCGACAGACTGAAGACCGCCTTCATCACGCCGTTTGGAGCCTTCTGCTACCTCACCATGACGTTCGGCTTGAGGAATTCCGGCGCCACCTTTCAGCGTTGCATGCAGAAGTGCCTCCTCAAGCAGCTTGGCAGGAACGCCCACGTCTACGTGGACGATGTGGTGGTGAAGACGGAAAAGCGTGGAACACTGCTGGAAGACCTCAAGGAGACCTTTGAGAACCTGCGCCGATTCCAGATCAAACTTGTAACGCCCTCGATGCGGCTATATCTCCCACGTGTCGAAGCACGACTTAGAGGCATAACCGCATTGAAAGCAATGTCGCAAGTGAGGTAATCTTCACACAACCCATTTAATACATAAGGGAAAGAGATACATAGTTGGCTTACACTCGCCACTTCACACAATTACATGAATAAAGCATTACATCATCCAGATACAATCAAGGTCCGACTACGGAACCAAAATAAAAGAAGATTACCCCAAATGCTACACAGATCCCCGATCGTCCTGACTGGGCTCCACAAAGGACAAGATCTTCATCGAGCTCCTCCTTGAGCTTGTTTACGTCACCTGCTCGGTAACATCGGCACCTGCAAGCTGGTTTTGGAAGTATCTGTGAGTCACGGGGACTCAACAATCTCGCACCCTCGCGATCAAGACTATTTAAGCTTATGGGTAAGTTAAAGGTATGAGGTGGAGCTGCAGCAAGCGACTAGCATATATGGTGGCTAACATACGTAAATGAGAGCGAGAAGAGAAGGTAAAGCGCGATCGAGAAACTATGATCAAGAAGTGATCGTAGAACAACCTACGTCAAGCATAACTCCAACACCGTGTTCACTTCCCGGACTCCGCCGGAAAGAGACCATCATGGTTACACACGCGGTTGATGCATTTTAATTAAGGTCAACTTCAGGTTTTCTACAACCGTACGTTAACAAATTCCCATCTGCCCATAACCGCGGGCACGGCTTTCGAAAGTTCAAATCCCTACAGGGGAGTCCCAACTTAGCCCATGACAAGCTCTCACGGTCAACGAAGGATATACCTTCTAGCGGGAAGACCCGATCAGACTCGGAATCCCGGTTACAAGACATTTTGACAATGGTAAAACAAGACCAGCAAAGCCACCCGAATGTGCCAACAAATCCCGATAGGAGCTGCACATATCTCGTTCTCAGGGCACACCGGATTGTCTAAACTTCCGGTAGGCCAGCCCAGAGTTGCCCCTGGTGGCCACCGGTGGCTGACAGGTTGGACCAACACTCAGAGGAGCACTGGCCCGGGTGTTTAAATAAAGATGACCCTTGAGCCGGCCGACTCAAGGGAAAGAAAAGGCTAGGTGGCGAATGGTAAAACCTATGTTGGGCCTTGCTGGAGGAGTTTTATTCAAGGCGAACTGTCAAGGGGTTCCCATTATACCCAACCGCGTAAGGAACGCAAAATCCGGGAACATAACACCGATATGACGGAAACTAGGGCGGCAAGAGTGGAACAAAACACCAAGCATAAGGCCGAGCCTTCCACCCTTTACCAAGTATATAGATGCATTAATTAAATAAGAGATATTGTGATATCCCAACAAGTAAACATGTTCCAACAAGGAACAACATCTCCATGTTCCAACAAGGAACAAACTTCAATCTTCACCTGCAACTAACAACGCTATAAGAGGGGCTGAGCAAAGCGGTAACATAGCCAAACAACCGTTTGCTAGGACAAGGTGGGTTAGAGGCTTGGTTCACAATATGGGAGGCATGATAAGCAAGTGGTAGGTATCGCAACATAGGCATAGCAAAAGAGCGAGCATCTAGCAAGCAAAGATAGAAGTGATTTCGAGGGTATGGTCATCTTGCCTGAAATCCCGCAAGGAAGAAGAACGAGTCCATGAAGAAGACAAACAGACATAGACAAACGGGTCCTCACAATCACGACGTTACCGGAACCAACCCAAAGGGGAAAACACCGGAAAGAAGCACACAACATAGTAAACAACCAACACATAAACATGGCATGATGCACAACTAAATATGATGCATGTCCGGTTTAAAGATACATGGCATGGCAAAGTGCACAAGCAATCCTACAAATTAAGTGGAGCTCAATATGCAACTCTGTTGCATATTGACGAAACACCACATTCGAGTTACTTAGTTCGATCTCGTTTATGTACCCAACAAGATTAAATGTTGTTAGCATGGCGAGAGGGTGAAGCAAAGTAAAACTACCTATCTAGTCAAGTTTAAATGAGGCCGGAAGCAATGAACAACAATTCCGGTAAATCCCCATATGCATATATTAAGTTTGGTGCTGTTCTGCCCTAAACATAATTTTAGAGTTGTTAAACATGTTAGATGAGTGCATCATGTTAAACTAGGCATTTCTCTACCCCATTTACATATAAAGTTTATTACTAACCGAGTTACAGTTATTTAGTTATGAAATAAAGCATTTTAACATGACATAGGAGCAAATTTAACCAAACAGCATTTTAAACATTTAAAACATACATGAAACTTGGATATTATTAATCTACACAAAATTCTAAGCAACTTTCATATATAATTCATTTTAATCCGATGCACCAATTGTGAGTTATTATATGCATGTTGCCTAGGGACTTTTCTGTAAAACAGTAAAACCTGAGATATAAAACAAATCGGCCAGGACTGAAAAAAAAGTTCATGGGCTAGAACTGGCCGGCCCAACAGTGGAAGGGAAAAAAGAGGCGCTGGGGATGGCCTCACCATGGGCCAAGCCCAGATCGGGGGGAGAGGCCCAGGCAGGCCGGCTCTGGAGGGGAATCAGGGTGGCCTTGGCACTGGATGTGGTCAACGCGAGCGTTCGTCCTCTTCCTGGTTCGAACGAAGTAGAGTAGCAGCAACACTTGGCGAGGCGGCGCGACGAGGGACTTGGCGTGGGGCGACGACTTCAGTTTAGGGGAGCTCGGGCGCAGGGGGTGGGAGGCCGGATCCGGACGCGGGAGGTCGCCGGGGTCCCGTTCTGTGCCGGATCGAAACGGAGGCAGGCCGACGGACTTGGAGCTCCAGGCGGTGGTGCGATGCAGGAACTTGGAGCTTGGTCTCCATGGCGGTGGCTGGTTCCCTGCTGTTGGTCGGCGCGACGAAGGATGGCGCGGAAGCGGCTCGGGGCGGCGTCGTGGCTGGCCTGTTGCTCACCCGAGCTCTCCGGCGATTTGCGTGCTCGGGGACGAGAGGACACATGAGGCGGGGAAGCTGTGGGCGAGGAGCTCAGGGTCGGCCTGGTGGTGGCCTCCTCCTTGCGGTTCCTGCATGGACGTCCCTGGGAGAGAGAGAGCAATATTGAGCGAGAGGGAGAGAGAGACGACAGGAGGAGGAGAACGAAGGGAAGGAGAGGGGCGCGGCCGGTCCTGGTAGCTTTGGTGGTGGACAACGGGATCCAGGGGAGGCACCGGTTGGGTAGGTTTGAAGGCGACTGGCCGGGGACTGAAATCGAGGAGGGATGTGTGGAAAGATCAGACAGATCCCGAGGAAGGGGGGAGACCAGTTGGAGAAAACAGTGGGTGGCGGTGCTAGGAGGATTGGACGGGCTAAGGCTAGGGTTAGGGGTTGATCTATATATAGCAATAAGAATTTTGGGTAGGGCCCAATCCGTCCCTCCGATCGTAATCGAACGATCGCGAATAAAATAGTTAGGGAGTCCAAATAGGAAAACGGTGACGTTTTGTAGACGTTTGGGGATGATCCGGACACGACGGTGACGACTGCTCGGGTCGGGTCCGGGACAATTTTCGGAAGCGCGCGCGAGGAGGGCCCGGGCTAACGAGAGAGGTTAGGTTGTGCCTGGCGGATTGTGAAGAGCGGGTTGGTCTGAGAGAAGAGGGGAGAGATGCAGCCCGACACGGTTTCCGGAGACCGAAATCGTCCGACATTAGACCGGCTATACTGCTGCTATAGTTATCCGTTGGGGCATCAAACGATCTCCGAATGCGATGAAACTTGACAGGCAGTCTATCTACACTATAATAAGACCACACGTCAACTCTCATCCCATTCCGAGAATATTTTCCGAACACTTATAAAATACTATTTCGGACATGCCGCGGGCGCGTGCAAGTGTGTCTGGGCTCAGAACGGACAACAGAAGGAACGAGGAGACCGGGACGGATGCAAGTTTTGAAAACATGATGATGCAATGCGGATGATGACATGGCAAGATGCAACACGCAAGCAAAAGACAAGGCAACAATAGCGAATAACTGGAGGACACCTGGCACATCGGTCTTGGGGCGTTACAAAGCTCAACCCCGAGAAGTGTGTCTTCAGAGTACGAGACGGCCAGCTCCTTGGCTTCCTGGTCTCTGAATGCGGCATAGAATGCAACCCTGTAAAGATCAAGGCCATTGAGAGGATGAAGGTACCCAGCCGACTGCTGGATGTGCAAAAGTTCACCGGCTGCTTGGCGTCCATCAGCCGATTCATCAGTCGGCTGGGCGAGAAAGCTCTCCCCTTATACCAACTCATGAAGAAGACCACTTTTTTCGAGTGGAAACACAAGGCGGACGAAGCTTTTCTCCAGTTGAAGAAGATGCTGACTACTCCACCCGTTCTGGCGGCTCCGACTCCGAAGGAACCTATGCTCCTGTACATCGCCGCCACCAGCCGGGTAGTCAGCACAGTCATTGTAGTGGAACGCAAGGAGGAAGGCAAGGCACTACCTGTCCAGAGACCAGTATATTACCTGAGCGAAGTACTGTCGACCTCCAAGCAGAACTACCCCCACTACCAGAAGATGTGCTATGGCGTACACTTTACCGCCAAGAAATTGAAGCCTTACTTTCAAGTGCATCCAATCACTCTGGTCTGCACGGCCCCACTTGCCGAGATCATCAGAAGCCGAGATGCTTCTGGCCGAGTGGCCAAGTGGGCCATAGAGCTGGCTCCCTACTTCATCCACTACCAGCCCCGCACCGCCATCAAGTCACAAGCACTGGCCGACTTTCTCGTCGACTAGGCCGAGACCCAGCACCTACCTCCAGCACCCGACTCCACCCATTGGCGGATGCATTTTGATGGCTCCAAGATGCGCACCGGCTTGGGTGCCGGCGTCGTCCTCACTTCTCCTAAAGGCGACAAGCTCAAATACGCACTGCAAATCCATTTTGCCGCCTCCAACAACGTCGCCGAGTACGAGGCGCTCATTCACGGGCTCCGGCTTGACAAAGAACTCGGCATTCGCCGGATCCTGTGTTATGGTGACTCGGACTTAGTGGTCCAATAGTCATCTGGCGACTGGGACGCCAAAGATGCGAACATGGCGAGTTACCGTTTCCTCGTGCAGCAACTTAGCGGGTATTTCGAGGGGTGCGAGTTCCTCCATGTGCCAAGAAACGACAACGACCAAGCAGACGCCTTGGCACGAATCGGCTCTACCCGCCAAGCAATACCATCCGGCTTCGCCCTTCAACGCCTCCTCAAGCCGTTTGTCACGCCTTCACCAGAATCAGACTCCATCTTTGTGCCGGCTCCTCCCGAAGAAGTCAGATCCGACTCCAGAGCCCCGACAGATGGTACGGGGATTTTGGTAGATGGCTCCAAAGCCGGCACAGTCGAGGCCGGCCCAGGGACCGCAGTACCCGGCCTGGGGACTGCGACGGCGGACTCGAAGACTCCAGAACTCGGCCCAAGAACCGCGCCAGTCGGCCTAGGGACTTCATTAACCCAGCAAGCGGTTGTTGACTCCAACCCACCGCCTCCCAGCCCAACCGCCCTCGTCCAAGTCGCAGTTCTGGCAGTCGAAGAAATAGCAGCACCCTCATGGGCCCAGCCCATCCTCAAATTCCTGGTGAGCAAAGAGCCACCGACTGATGAGACCTCAGCTCGGCAAGTACAATGCCGAGCGGCAGCCTACACCATAGTCAACAGAGAGCTGGTCAGGCGCAGCATCACTGGTGTCTACCAGCGCTGCGTAGAGACAGAGCAAGGCCAAGCAATTCTCAAAGACATCCATCAAGGCGAGTGCGGCCAGCATGCGGCTTCAAGAGCACTCGTCGCCAAAGCCTTTTGACACGGTTTCTTCTGGCCGACTGCCTTAGAAGAGGCCAAGGAATTGGTCCAAAAATGCAAAGGGTGCGAGAAGTTCAGCTCCAAGCCGCACCAGCCGGCTTCTGCACTCAAGACCATTCCCATTGCCTGGCCTTTCGCAGTTTGGGGTCTAGACATGGTGGGACCATTCAAGACGGCACGAGGTGGCTTAACTCACTTACTTGTTGCAGTGGACAAGTTCACCAAGTGGATAGAAGCGAAGCCAATCAAGAAACTGAACGGTCCGACTGCCGTGACTTTCATCTCCAATATCACAATTCAGTACGGCATACCACACAGCATCATCACCGACAATGGCACAAATTTTGCCAAACGCGCCTTGGCCCGTTTCTGCGCAACACAGGGCATCCGACTGGACCTAGCTGTAACACCCCGGATGTAACTTTCCCTATTTGTACTCCAACTCTTGCCGTTTCCGGCGTTAAGTTAGATTTATTTTCTCAGGTTCGGGTTTTGTCTCCGTGTGTTGTTGTCGTTGTCATGCATCTCATATCATGTCATCATGTGCATTGCTTTTGCATACGTGTTCGTCTCACGCATTCGAGCATTTTCCCCGTTGTCCGTTTTGCATTCCGGCGCTCCGTTCTCCTCCGGTGGTCATTTCTAGCTTTCTTTCGTGTGTGGGGATTAAACATTTCCGGATTGGACCGAGACTTGGCAAGTGTCCTTGGTTTACTACCGGTAGACCGCATATCAAGTTTCGTATCATTTCGACTTCGTTTGGTACTCCAACGGTTAACCAAGGGACCGAAAAGGCCTCGTGTGTGTTGCAGCCCAACACCCCTCCAATTTGTCCCAAAACCCACCTAACTCTGCTCCATCATCTAGAGCGTTCGATCACGACCGCGTGGCCGAAAACCACACCTCATTTGGACTCTCCTAGCTCCCTCTATGCCTATTTAAACACCCCCCGTTTTTCGGATCTCCTCCTACCTCCGAAACCCTAAAAATCATCTCCGCGCGCCGGACACGTCCGTCCGCGCGCCGGACACCATCGCCGTCCTCTCCCGCGTTGCCACGTGGCACCCGCCGCCGCCTCCCACCGCGCGGCCCGGGAGCCCACGGCCGGCCCCCGCGGCCCGTAGCCGCCTGCCGCCTCGCGCCGCGCTCCGCCGCCACCGCCTCACGCCGCCGCCTCGCGCCGCGCCCCGCGCCGCCACCTCGCCTAGCTGCCGCCGCCGCCGCC
>NC_041380.1:486738526-486748012 GCF_002162155.2 Triticum dicoccoides
CCCGGCCGCTGCCTCCGCCAACGCCGCTGCCTCGCCCGGCCGCCGGCCTTGCCCCGCCGCCTCCCGCCGTCAACGCCGGCTCCGGCGAGCTCCTTCCCCGCCGGTCTATAGTGCTCGGGCCGCCTCAATTTCCGTGCGCGAGATCTAGATCCAAAAAAACCCTAGGTCAAATTTTTGTCTAAGTCCCAGAATTTCAGTCCATGTGCACATGTTCGTGACCCTGTAATTTTGCATCCGTAGCTCCGATTCATGCATATAGCATATCAAAATGTTCATCTAAGAGAGTACATCATTTCATTCCATTGCACCATTTTCATTTGAGTTCATATTGATGCCCGAAATGCTGTTAGAAGAGGGCTACTTGAGTTAATTGTCAGATCTGTTACTCCGTTTAGCACTTTTGTCATTTTTGCCATGATTAATGTGTGCATGCTATGCCCATGAGTTCTACATATGTTTTGTTAAGGGTTTTGCCATCTTTCCAGAGGTGCAACCCATGTATTTTTGTGATGTGTGTGGTGACTTGTGCAAGCTTGCAAAGTGGTGCACTTGCTAATTCTGTTTTCAGGGACTTAGTAATTTCACCAAGTCCTGGAGCTGTTTATCTCATGATGCCATATGTTCTTGTTGTTTCCTAGTGATACGTGCCTCTTTTGAGGATGATCAGTAAGGGAGTTTTGTTACCCTTATAGTGCTCTATCCATCCATGCCTTTGTTTGCAATTATGGAGCACCCTAGGTTGAGTCAATCGAGCTCTACTTTTGCTACTTTGTGAATCTGGGCAGATTGTCAACTTGTTTGCAATTTTGCCGGTGATGTTGTAGTTGATCCGTGCATGCTATGCTATTGTTCTTGCCATGTCTAGCTTGTATTTTGTGCCTTCTTGATGGGTGCATGTTTGTCTTGCCATGACTTGCACCGTAGTGAGTGCATCGAGCTCGTAAACATGCCTACTTGAGTTATATTTCAGCACGTGTCAGTTTTCACTAAGTATGAAAACTGATTATGTTTTTGCTATGTTCGCGTGCTTGCAATTGTATTTTCTGATCCCTTTTGGCTCAAGGTCACTAAGGGACTTTTGTTAAGCTCTTTGAGTAGCTCCATGCCATGCTTTACTTTGCCATGTTCAGGTCCTGTAGCAGGTAGTTTTGTTGCTCCGAAGAGGGCTACCTGATCTGAAATTCCAGACAAGTGTTGATTTCACTAAGTCTGAGATCTGTTTGCCATATACATTTTTCCATACTTGTTTGAACCTGTTAATGGATGAATTGACCGTAGCTCAGTGCTAGACTTTTGTTAAGCATCTTGTGTGCATCCCTGCCATGTATTTTGTTGTCATGTTTGGGCGCTGTAGCATGTTCATTTCGTTGCATTTAGATGCCTACTTGCTGTAAATTGCAGACCGGTGCCATTTTTGAATCGCTTGCCATTTCCAAACCGTAACTCCGATTCCGGCGTTCTTTATATTGTTTTCAAGCGATTTCATCTCATCTTTCCAGTGGCACACTTGGATTTCCAAGTCGAGGCCAGGGTCATGCATTTTCCTGTCATATCTTGCATTTTGCATCCCGCATCGCATCCCGCATAGCATATCATCTTTGCATTGTGTTGTTGGAGTTTGCACGTGGTTGATTGTATCCTTGTTGCTTGTTTGTCTTGTTTGGGCAGAGCCAAGAGACGAGTTCGCTAACGAGGAGCCCATTGAGTTTGCTTTCGAGGATCCAGTCAACTCTGACAACTGAGCAAGCAAGATGATCACACCCTCGAAATCACTACTATCTTTGCTATGCTAGTTTGCTCGCTCTTTTGCTATGCCATTGCTACAATGCCTACCACTTGCTTTCAAGCCTCCCAAATTGCCATGTAAAACCTCTAACCCACCATTTCCTAGCAAACCGTTGATTGGCTATGTTACCGCTTTGTCAGCCCCTCTTATAGCGTTGCTAGTTGCAGGTGAAGATTGGAGGCCGTTCCTTGTTGGAACATTTATTTACTTGTTGGGATATCATTATAGTGCTATGTTATCTTAATGCATCTATATACTTGGTAAAGTGTGGAAGGCTCGGCCTCTCGCCTAGTGTTTTGTTCCACTCTTGCCGCCCTAGTTTCTGTCATATCGGTGTTATGTTCCCGGATTTTGCGTTCCTTACGCGGTTGGGTTATACTGGGAACCCCTTGATAGCTCGCCTTGATTAAAGCTTTTCCAGCAATGCCCAACATTGGTCTTACCATTTGCCACCTAGCCTTTTCTTTCCCTTGGGTTCTGCAGACTCAAGGGTCTTCTTATTTTAACCCCCCGGGCCAGTGCTCCTCTAAGTGTTGGTCCAAACTAGATCCCCTTGCAGCACCACCTCGGGGAAACTCGAGGGCTAGTTTTAGTTGTACAGATTGCTTATCTGAGTGTGCCCTGAGAAAGAGATATGTGTAGCTCCTATCGGGATTTGTCGGCACATTCAGGCGGTGTTGCTGGTCTTGTTTTAACCTGTCGAAGTGTCTTGAGTAACCGAGATACCGAGTCTGATCGGAACACCTTGGGAGGAGGTCTATTCCTTCGTTGACCGTGAGAGCTTGTCATGGGCTAAGTTGGGACTCCCCTGCAGGGATTGAACTTTCGAAAGCCGTGCTCGCGGTTATGGGCAGATGGGAATTTGTTAATGTCTGGTTGTAGATAACTTGAACCTTAATTAATTAAAATGAATCAACTGAGTGTGTTACCGTGATGGCCTCTTCTCGGCGGAGTCCGGGAAGTGGACACGGTGTTGGAGTAATGTTTGCGCAGGTTGTTCTCTAGTTTCTCGCTCGCGCTTTGCCTCCTCTTCTCGCTCTCTTTTGCGAATAAGTTAGCCACCATACTTGCTAGTCGCTTGCTGCAGCTCCACTCATATTTACCTTGCCATACCTATAAGATTAAATAGTCTTGATCGCGAGGGTGCAAGATTGCTGAGTCCCTGTGGCTCACAGATTACTATTACACCAGATGCAGGGCCTGATGATTCCGCTCCAGGAGACGCATATGAGCTCAAGTGGGAGTTCGACGAAGACTCTCAACGTTACTATGTTTCCTTTCCCGATGATCAGTAGTGGTGCCCAGTTGGGGGTGAACGGGACCGTTGTTGCATGTTGGGTTCTCTTTTATTTTGGCGCCGTAGTCAGGCCATGAGTGTTTGGATGATGTAATGTTATTTATGTACTTGATTGATGTGGCGAGTGTAAGCCAACTATGTTATCTCCCCTTTTATTATTATATTACATGGGATGTTTGTGAAGATTGCCTAACTTGCGACATATGCCTTCAATGCGATTATGTCTCTAAGTCGTGCCTCGACACGTGGGAGCTATAGTCGCATCGAGGGTGTTACAAGTTGGTAATCAGAGCCTTCCCCGACCTTAGGAGCCCCATTGCTTGATCGTTTTTAGCGGCCGAATTGTGTCTAGAAAAATGTTTTGAGTCATTTAGGAATTATATATTGGGGAGTTTAGGAATTCTTTTTACTTCCCAGTCTCCTCATCGCTCTGGTAAGGCATCCTGACGTAGAGTTTTGACTCTTCTCTTCTCAAATTTCACTAAATTTTTTTTAGGATCACACGGGTATGTTGGAATCGTTCCGATGGTTTTATGATGAGAACATTGTCTTGGTGCCTCCTGTCAGGGGTTTAGTGGAAGTGTCCCAGGGAGTTGAGCTCTGAGGTGTTGTCATCATAATTTTATCGTTGCAGTTCTGGAATACTTGAGTCTAGTACGCCGACATCGAAAATCTATTTTATGCAGTTCGTTGGTGAGATAACCTCGACGCCACCCAGTACTGGGGCGGGAGTTCGAGAGTATCGCCATAACTTGTATAACGGATGCTTTTCGAAGGTTGAGGTAGTTGGTTTCCGAAGGTTTCTTGGTTATGTGTTGAAGGATGGATACAGCTGGATGTAGGAATTGCTAGTTTGGGTGAGATATTATGCTTCCCCTGTATCCCCAACACCTGATTGCATAACCGGAAAGGTTCGGGAGTTTCATAGGTGGGAATTCTTGTAGCTCTAGTTCTTCTTCCATGGATATTGGTTTGAGATTGGGGTTTCTTACCGATTATTCATTCTTGATCCGTACCTTGTTGATTTATTTCTCTACCTTAATTCTACGTGGCTTCTAAACTTATGGATATGTGACCATTTCAAGAGGAATGCATTCGTTCATTTTGTTCGGATGTGAAGACTATATGTTGCAATTTTCATTCCGTTGGATTTAGCTTCAATATTTATCTGTCAATGTGCTAATGGTGGTCAACCTCTTCAGGATGGCTCCTCCAACGTGCACGACTCCGAATCCTGATCCGCCACCACCTCCCCCTCCTCCAGAGGCATGGCAAGCTGTGATGGCCGCAACCAATGCAAACACACAGTTGATCATGCAAATTCTTCAAGAGCGCAATCAAGGCAACCAAGGGAATCAAGGCAGCAATCAGAATCACTTTGCTACACTCAACCAGTTCCTTGCTAACGGGCCAAAGACTTTCAGCAATTGTGTTGCGGCAACCGATGCTGACGATTGGCTTGTGGATCTGTGCAAGCATTTCGAGTGCAGTAACGTCAGGCCTGAGGACTTTGTTAAGTTCGCTTCCTTCCAACTCAAAGATCAAGCTGCAGAATGGTTCCAGCAGTACAAGGATTCCAGAGGTGGACGTGTTATCACTTGGGATGATTTCCGTCGAGATTTCCGAGCTCATCATATTCCCCAGAGCGTGGTTGAAAGCAAGCATGAGGAATTCCGCAATCTGAAGCAAGGCTCTTTGTCTGTCTATGACTACAACAAGTTGTTTCAGAAGCTCGCCCGCTTTGCCAAGCAGGACGTCCCTGATGAGAAGAGCATGATATATCAGTTCAGGGGTGGTCTCAGAGAAGATATTCAGCTAGCTCTTGTTCTCTTTGAGCCCTTGAGATACGATGAGTTCTACAACATGGCACTGAAGCAAGAGGCTGCTCAGTTGAGGTGTGATGCTTCCAAGAAGCGAGTCAGAGATGTTACGCCTTCTTCCTCTACTCAAGTGGCCAAGCAGCAGAAGTTTTGGCTTCCTCCTCCTCCGTTCCGTCAGCCGTATCAGCAGAAGAGCAAAGGTGGCAGTGGTTCTTCCCACCCACCCAACCCTGGCTTTCAGAACAAGACTTCGTCCCAAGCTCCAAGATCGAGTGCTCCGTATCACCGTCCGCTTTCAGAAGTCACGTGCAACAAGTGCCAACAGAAGGGTCACTATGCCAAAAAGTGTTTCAACCAGAGGCGTCTTCCTCCTCCTCCTCCTGTCAGATCGGCAAGTACAGCTGTGGTCAAGCATAACCCCAAGCATGCCAAGGTCAACTTGATGAATGCAGCTCAGGCAGAGGACTCGTCCGATGTGATCATGGGTAACCTTCCTGTTAACGATGTTCCTGCAAAAGTTCTTTTTGACACGGGTGCATCGCATTGTTTCATCTCGAGACCTTTTGCATCTAAGCATGATTTTGTTACTCAAGTGTTGCCGAAACCGTTGGCTATTGTCTCTCCGGCCCGTCAAATGACATCTCGAGTATGCGTTTCGGATGTTACAATCACTTTGGGTGATTATAAGTTCTTGTCCTCTCCAAATGTTCTTGGTGACTCGGATATTGATCTTATTCTCGGAATGGATTGGCTTTCTAAGCACAAGGCTCAGCTTGATTGTGCAGCCAGGAAGATTCAATTGACTCATTCGTCTGAGGATGTAATTGTCTTTGCCGCTCGTGAGGATACCATCCGTCTGTTTTCTCTCAATGAGAAGGGTGAATTGGATGCTATTTCACAAATTCCAGTCGTTTGCGAATATCAAGACGTCTTTCCAGAAGAGCTTCCAGGAATGCCTCCGCACCGGCCAGTTGAATTCGTTATTGATCTTGAGCCTGGCACGGAACCTGTGTGCAAACGTCCTTACAAGCTCGGACCTGAAGAGTTGAAGGAGCTGAAGAAGCAACTCGATATTCAAGAGAAAATGGGTCTCATCCGGCCTAGTTCTTCTCCGTGGGGTTGTGGTGTTCTTTTTGTGAAGAAGAAGGATGGAACGGACCAACTTTGTGTTGATTACCGTCCAGTTAATAAGAAGACCATCAAGAACAAATATCCACTTCCCAACATCAATGAGCTGTTCGAACAACTCAAAGGTGCTCAAGTATTCTCCAAGCTTGATCTCTGTATAGGTTATCATCAGATTCATATCCGTGAGCAAGATATTCCCAAGATGACTTTCAGGACAAGCTTTGGTTCATATGAATACACTGTCATGTCTTTTGGCCTCGTCAACGCTCCTCCGACTTTCTCTCGCATGATGAACTTCATCTTCAATGCCTACACCAATGACTTTGTTTTGGTCTATCTCGACGACATTCTGGTTTTCTCCAAGAACAAGGAAGATCATGCCAAGCACTTGCGTTTGGTATTCGATAAGCTCACGGAACATCAGTTCTACGCCAAGTTCTCCAAGTGTGAATTTTGGCTCGATGAAGTGCTTTATCTTGGTCATATCATCTCTACCAAGGGCATTGCCGTGAATCCTGAGAAGCTGTCTGCAATTGTGAATTGGGAACCTCCTCAGAACGTGAAGCAACTCCGCCGTTTTCTCGGTCTCGCAAGCTATTGCCGAAGATTCGTTGAAAACTTTTCTAAGATCGCGAAGCCTCTCTCAAATCTTCTTCAGAAGCACGTCAAGTACGTTTGGTCTCCGGAGTGTGACATTGCTTTCAACACTTTGAAAGTGAAATTGATCATTGCTCCAGCTCTGACTCCTCCTGATGAAGCCAAGCCGTACGAGGTCTTTTGTGATGCCTCTCTCCAAGGTCTTGGCGCAGTTTTGATGCAAGAGAAGAAAGTTGTTGCTTATACATCTCGCCAGTTGAAGCCTAATGAGAAGAACTACCCCACTCATGATCTCGAGTTGGCGGCAGTTGTACATGCTCTTTTGACTTGGAGACATCTTCTGTTGGGAAGAAAAGTGGACATTTTCACTGATCACAAGAGTCTCAAGTACATCTTCACTCAGCCTAATCTCAACCTCAGGCAAACTCGATGGGTCGAAATGATTCAAGAGTATAATCCGAGTATCGAGTATACTCCAGGCAAGGCCAATGTGATCGCTGACGCATTGAGCAGGAAAGCTTACTGCAACAGTCTGATTCTCAAGCCTTATCAACCCGAGCTTTGTGAAGCTTTCCGCAAACTTAACCTGCAAGTTGTTCCTCAAGGATTCCTCGCCAACCTTCAAGTCTCTCCTACCTTGGAAGACTAGATTCGCCAAGCCCAGCTTCTTGATGCTATGGTGAAAAAGGTGAAGATTGGGATTGCCAAGAGTCAGTCCAAGTACAAGTGCTACCGCCTTGATGATAAGGACACTCTCTTCTTCGAGGATCGTATTGTTGTACCCAAAGGTGACCTCCGTAAAGTGATCTTGAACGAGGCTCACAATTCTCTCCTCTCCATCCACCCTGGGAGCACGAAGATGTATCAGGACCTCAAGCAAGCTTATTGGTGGACTCGAATGAAGCGCGAGATCGCTCAATTCGTGAATAAATGTGATGTTTGCAGAAAAGTGAAGGCAGAACACCAAAGGCCAGCAGGCCTCCTCCAACCTCTTGCCATTCCAGAATGGAAGTTTGACCATATTGAAATGGACTTCGTGACTGGGTTTCCTAAGTCCAAGCGTGGCAATGATGCTATATTCGTTGTCATCGACAAACTCACCAAAGTGGCTCACTTTCTGCCTATCAAAGAGTCGATCACTGCAGCTCAATTGGCGGAACTCTATACCTCTCGTATTGTCTCTCTGCACGGTATTCCTCAAGTGATCTCTTCAGACTGTGGCAGCATCTTTACCTCGAAGTTTTGGAATTCTTTTCAGAAGGCCATGGGCACCAACATCCGCTTCAGCACAACTTTCCATCCTCAAACTAGCGGTCAAGTCGAGCGTGTCAACCAGATTCTCGAAGATATGCTCAGGGCTTGTGTGATCTCCTTCGGCATGAAGTGGGAGGATTGTCTTCCTTATGCTGAATTCTCCTACAACAACAGTTTTCAAGCAAGTTCGGGCAAGGCCCCATTCGAAATTCTGTATGGCAGGAAGTGCCGTACCCCTCTCAGCTGGTCTGAAACCGGTGAACGTCAGCTTTTGGGTAATGACTTAATCACAGAGGCAGAAGAAATGTGCAAAGTCATTCGTGATAACCTCAAAGCAGCCCAATCCCGTCAGAAGAGCTACTATGACAGTAAGCACCGTGATTTGGCTTTCGAGATCAGAGATCATGTTTACCTCCGTGTCTCTCCTATGAAAGGTACTCGTCGCTTCGGTATCAAAGGGAAGCTTGCCCCCAGATACGTGGGACCTTTCAAGATTGTCAGCAAGAGAGGCGACCTCGCCTATCAACTCGAGCTTCCTTCAAACTTTGCAAATGTTCATGACGTGTTCCATGTCTCTCAGCTTCGAAAATGCTTCAAGACTCTTGACCACACCGTCAACTTCGAGGACATTGAGCTCCAAGAAGATCTTTCATATCGTGAGCATCCAGTTGCTATTTTTGAAGAGACTGAACGCAAGACTCACAATAAGAGTCAAGTGGTCACACCATTCCGACCGTGAAGCTACCTGGGAACGCGAGGATCACCTCCGTTCTGAGTACCCGGCGTTCTTTCAGTCCTAGATCTCGGGACGAGATCCTTTCGTAGTGGTGGAGTGTTGTAACACCCCGGGTGTAACTTTCCCTATTTGTACTCCAACTCTTTTCGTTTCTGGCGTTAAGTTATATTTATTTTCTCGGATTCGGGTTTTGTCTCTGTGTGTTGTTGTTGTTGTCATGCATCTCATATCATGTCATCATGTGCATTGCTTTTGCATACGTGTTCGTCTCACGCATTCGATCATTTTCCCCGTTGTCCGTTTTGCATTCCGGCGCTCCGTTCTCCTCCGGTGGTCATTTCTAACTTTCTTTCATGTGTGGGGATTAAACATTTCCGGATTGGACCGAGACTTGGCAAGCGGCCTAGGTTTACTACCGGTAGACCGCCTGTCAAGTTTCGTATCATTTGGACTTCGTTTGATACTCCAACGGTTAACCGAGGGACCGAAAATGCCTCGTGTGTGTTGCAGCCCAACACCCCTCTAATTTGGCCCAAAACCCACCTAACTCTTCTCCATCATCTAGAGCGTTCGATCATGATCACGTGGCCGAAAACCACACCTCATTTGGACTCTCCTAGCTCCCTCTATGCCTATTTAAACACCTCCCATTTTTCGGATCTCCTCCTACCTCCGAAACCCTAAAAATCATCTGCGCGCGCCGGACACGCCCGTCCGCGCGCCGGACACCGCTGTCGTCCTCTCCCATGTTGCCACGTGGCACCCGCCGCCGCCTCCCACCGCGCGGCCCGGGAGCCCACGGCCGGCCCCCGCGGCCCGTAGCCGCCCGCCGCTTCGCGCCGCGCTCCGCCGCCGCCGCCTCACGCCG
>NC_041380.1:486748921-486812596 GCF_002162155.2 Triticum dicoccoides
CCTCCGCCGACGCCGCTGCCTCGCCCGGCCGCCGGCCTCGCCCCGCCGCCTCCCGCTGTCAACGCCGGCTCCGGCGAGCTCCTTCCCCGCCGTTCTATAGTGCTCGGGCCGCCTCGATTTCCATGCGCGAGATCTAGATCCAAAAAAACCCTAGGTCAAATTTTTGTCTAAGTCCCAGAATTTCAGTCCATGTGCACATGTTCATGACCCTGTAATTTTGCATCCGTAGCTCTGATTCATGCATATGGCATATCAAAATGTTCATCTAAGAGAGTGCATCATTTCATTCCATTGCATCATTTTCATTTGAGTTCATCTTGATGACCGAAATGCTATTAGAAGAGGGCTAGTTGAGTTAATTGTCAGATCTGTTACTCCGTTTAGCACTTTTGTCATTTTTGCCATGATTAATGTGTGCATGCTATGCCCATGAGTTCTATATATGTTTTGTTAATGGTTTTGCCATCTTTCCAGAGGTGCAACCCATGTATTTTTGTGATGTGTGTGGTGACTTGTGCAAGCTTGCAAAGTGGTGCACTTGCTAATTCTGTTTTCAGGGACTTAGTAATTTCACTAAGTCCTGGAGCTGTTTATCTCATGATGCCATATGTTCTTGTTGTTTCCTAGTGATACGTGCCTCTTTTGAGGATGACCAGTAAGGGAGTTTTGTTACCCTTATAGTGCTCTATCCATCCATGCCTTTGTTTGCAATTATGGAGCACCCTAGGTTGAGTCAATTGAGCTCTACTTTTGCTACTTTGTGAATCTGGACAGATTGTCAACTTGTTTGCAATTTTGCCGGTGATGTTGTAGTTGATCCGTGCATGCTATGCTATTGTTCTTGCCATGTCTAGCTTGTGCGTTGTGCCTTATTGATGGGTGCATGCTTTTCTTGCCATGACTTGCACCGTAGTGAGTGCATCGAGCTCGTAAACATGCCTACTTGAGTTATATTTCAGCATGTGTCAGTTTTCACTAAGTATGAAAACTGATTATGTTTTTGCTATGTTCGCGTGCTTGCAATTGTATTTTCTGATCCCTTTTGGCTCAAGGTCACTAAGGGACTTTTGTTAAGCTCTTTGAGTAGCTCCATGCCGTGCTTTACTTTGCCATGTTTAGGTCCTATAGCAGGTAGTTTTGTTGCTCCGGAGAGGGCTACCTGATCTGAAATTCCAGACGAGTGTTGATTTCACTAAGTCTGAGATCTGTTTGCCATATACATTTTTTCCATGCTTGTTTGAACCTGTTAATGGATGAATTGACCGTAGCTCAGTGCTAGACTTTTGTTGATCATCTTGTGTGCATCCCTGCCATGTATTTTGTTGTCATGTTTGGGCGCTGTAGCATGTTCATTTCGTTGCATTTAGATGCCTACTTGCTGTAAATTGCAAACCGGTGCCATTTTTGAATCGCTTGCCATTTCCAAACCGTAACTCCGATTCCGGCGTTCTTTATATTGTTTTCAAGCGATTTCATCTCATCTTTCCAGTGGCACACTTGGATTTCCAAGTTGAGGCCAGGGTCATGCATTTTCCTGTCATGTCTTGCATTTTGCATCCCGCATCGCATCCCGCATAGCATATCGTCTTTGCATTGTGTTGTTGGAGTTTGCACGTGGTTGATTGTATCCTTGTTGCTTGTTTGTCTTGTTTGGGTAGAGTCGGGAGACGAGTTCGCTAACAAGGAGCCCGTTGAGTTTGCTTTCGAGGATCCAGTCAACTCTGACAACTGTGCAGGCAAGATGATCACACCCTCGAAATCACTACTATCTTTGCTATGCTAGTTTGCTCGCTCTTTTGCTACGCCATTGCTATGATGCCTACCACTTGCTTTAAAGCCTCCCAAATTGCCATGTCAAACCTCTAACCCACCATTTCCTAGCAAACCGTTGATTGGCTATGTTACCGCTTTGCTCAGCCCCTCTTATAGCGTTGCTAGTTGCAGGTGAAGATTGGAGGCCGTTCCTTGTTGGAACATGTATTTACTTGTTGGGATATCATTATATTGCTATGTTATCTTAATGCATCTATATACTTGGTAAAGTGTGGAAAGCTCGGCCTCTCGCCTAGTGTTTTGTTCCACTCTTGCCGCCCTAGTTTCCGTCATATCAGTGTTATGTTCCTGGATTTTGCGTTCCTTACGCGGTTGGGTTATAATGGGAACCCCTTGATAGTTCGCCTTGGTTGAAGCTTTTCCAGCAATGCCCAACATTGGTCTTACCATTTGCCACCTAGCCTTTTCTTTCCCTTGGGTTCTGCAGACTCAAGGGTCATCTTATTTTAACCCCCCCGGGCCAGTGCTCCTCTGAGTGTTGGTCCAAACTAGAGCCCCTTGCAGCGCCACCTCGGGGAAACTCGAGGGCTGGTTTTGGTTGTACGGATTGCTTATCTGAGTGTGCCCTGAGAAAGAGATATGTGCAGCTCCTATCGGGATTTGTCGGCACATTCGGGCGGTGTTGCTGGTCTTGTTTTAACCTGTCGAAGTGTCTTGAGTAACCGAGATACGGAGTCTGATCGGAACGTCTTGGGAGGAGGTCTATTCCTTCGTTAACCGTGAGAGCTTGTCATGGGCTAAGTTGGGGCTCCCCTGCAGTGATTGAACTTTCGAAAGCCATGCCCGCGGTTATGGGCAGATGGGAATTTGTTAATGTCCGGTTGTAGATAACTTGAACCTTAATTAATTAAAATGAATCAACTGAGTTTGTTACCGTGATGGCCTCTTCTTGGTGGAGTCCGGGAAGGGGACACGGTGTTGGAGTAATGTTTGCGCAGGTTGTTCTCTAGTTTCTTGCTCGCGCTTTGCCTCCTCTTCTCGCTCTCTTTTGCGAATAAGTTAGCCACCATACTTGCTAGTCGCTTGCTGCAGCTCCACTCATATTTACCTTGCCATACCTATAAGCTTAAATAGTCTTGATCGCGAGGGTGCGAGATTGCCGAGTCCCTGTGGCTCATAGATTACTATTACACCAGATGCAGGGCCTGATGATTCTGCTCCAGGAGACGCATATGAGCTCAAGTAGGAGTTCGACAAAGACTCTCAACGTTACTATGTTTCCTTTCCCGATGATCAGTAGTGGTGCCCAGTTGGGGGTGAACGGGACCGCTGTCGCATGTTGGGTTCTCTTTTATTTTGGCGCCGTAGTCGGCCATGAGTGTTTCGATGATGTAATGTTATTTATGTACTTGATTGACGTGGCGAGTGTAAGCCAACTATGTTATCTCCCCTTTTATTATTATATTACATGGGATGTTTGTGAAGATTGCCTAACTTGCGACATATGCCTTCAATGCGATTATGTCTCTAAGTCGTGCCTCGACACGTGGGAGCTATAGTCACATCGAGGGTGTTACACTAGCGTCCGTTGCCCATCCATAGTCAAACGGCTAGGTGGAGCGAGCAAACGGCCTCATCCTGTCCGGCATCAAGCCCCGGCTGATCGAGCCTCTGGAGCGCTCGGCTGGCTGCTGGCTCGATGAGCTACCAGCCGTCCTCTGGAGTTTGCGCACGACTCCAAACAAGTCAACCGGCTTCACGCCTTTCTTCCTCATCTACGGTGCCGAAGCCGTCATCCCAACGGACATAGAGTTCGACTCCCCATGAGTCACCATGTACACCAAGGAGGAAGCAGAAGAAGCACGTCAAGACGACATCGATCTGCTGGAAGAGGGCCGGCTGTTGGCACTCAGCCGGTCCAGCATCTACCAGCAGAGCCTGCGCCGATACCACAACAGGAAGGTCAAGCCAAGATCTTTCCAAGAAGCCGACCTTGTGCTCTGGCTGATCCAGCGAACAGCCGGCCAACACAAGTTGTCGGCGCCTTGGGAAGGCCCTTTCATCATCAGCAAAGTGCTGGGCAACGACTCCTACTACCTGATTGACGCTTAGAAGCCCCGAGCATGTAAGAGGGACGACTCTGGCAAAGAGACAGAGCGGCGATGGAATGCAAATCTCCTCCGAAGATTTTACAGTTGATGCAGTATGTACCATGCTACCTTTTGTATTAAAGTACCAAGACTTCGGGCCCACCGAGACGAGCTCGGGGACTGCCCTCTTTTGTCTGTATGATAAAAATTATGCCTACAAGTATGTTACTCTTTTGTTATGCCGCTTGGCACTGGGCTCGACAAGTCGGCCCGGGGACTTGCCACCTTGCACTATGAAATGCTTCCTGCAGCCGAACAAGTAGTGTGTAACGCCTAAGCCGTCTCCTTTCAGAAGCCGCAGCTCGCAGAGCGACTGTACGGTGGGCAGAAGTAAGGTAGAATGGGCGTTCGCATGAAAAATGGCTAAGGACTCAAAGCATAAAACATAGCTCAAGACGGCTTCCAGCCTTTTTTCGCAAACCGACTCTTGAATAGTCGGATTGCCGCCTTCTATTCAACTAGCTAAAAAACTCTTAAAAATGGCTAAGTACTTGCCTTCCCAAAGTAGCCAAGCATTTGATCCAATGGCAGTCCGCGGAGCGGCTGTCCGATTGGCAAAGCAGGCAATTAAGGGAAAGCGGCAAAGGAAAAAAGGCCAAAAGAGCAATGAGCAAGAAAAGATAGAATTCAGATAAATATTTACATAACATAGGCCCTTGGCCGAATCTTCGAGCAGAAGTTCAAAATACACCCCGCGGGTGGAATTGTGCAAATTAACAAGTTCTTGAAAGACTACTAAAGCAGATAAAATAAAGATAAGGCGGCAGCTTAGGAAGCAGCAGACGGATTCGGAGGGTCGGAGGAGGCGGCAGCATCAGGCGTTGGGGCGACCGGCTGGGTAGTCTCGGCTTGATCGCCTCCGGCGGCAGTCGGCTCGGTCGCATGTGGCTCGTTGCTGGAGGCGCGGTCGAGCTGAGGCTGGCCGTCTCCTCCGTCTTCTGGTGCTTCCGTCTCGCCTCCGTCCTTCGCCTCGCCTTCCTCCTCGACGCTGGAGCCGATCACCTCCGCCGAGTCCTCGCCGTAGTCTGGGTTCATCCCAAACCACTCCGGCGGTACCTCCTCGCCGTCTTCAGACCGCTCGGGGACGAAGATGCTGGTGTTTGTGTACTCAGTGATCGCTGCGGCATGCTTGACAAAGGCATCTTTCGCGGCTGCTAGCTCCGGCTAGGCCTCTGACCGAAGGGTGGCCAGCCGGTCTAGATCCAGCCCCGGATACCGCGCCTTGACAAACTCCAAGGCCCGGCGCGCTCCAGCTCGGGCCGAGGAACCCTTCCAGGCCTCAAGACGACCAGCCACGACCTCTAGCCAGTCGGCAGTCAGGCTGGGGGTGCACGGAGCCTGCATGTCCGGCCACAGGGCGGCAATCGCCTGGGCGCCGACATGTTGAAGCCGGCGCAGCATCTGGTGAGTCGGTCGAAGGCGAGCCTCGATGCTCAGGATATGCTCATCAAGGGTTCGGGGGGCGTCGGCGGCGATCTCTGCACCTTCCGCCCTCCGACCTTCACGGTCAGCCTCGATGGCTTGGATGGCGGCCTGTGAGTGCCCAGGGAAGAAGTCTGCCAAGACGGAAGAAACGAAGAAGCAAGTCAAAAACCAGGAGTCGGCACGACTTATAATCGGCAGCTCGAAGAAATAAAGTAAAGAAACTCACCATCAACGATGTCTTCAATCTCATGGAAGCCGGAGGCCAGCATCGCCTCCTTGACAGTCCAGGAGGAGCGCTCGCTCGCGAACTCGGCCAGGAGGGCGGTTTCTGCCTCCTCCGCCTCCTTCCGCGTCTTCGCAAGTAGCCCCCTCTGCTCTGCCAATTGAGTGGCCAGCAGATCGCGCTCTGTGGCGAGCTTGCTGCACTCCTCTCCCTTGGCACGCAACGTGGAGTTGGCGTCGCTCAGCTGCTGTTGAAGAACAGCGTTGGCTCCTGAAGAGAAGGAAGTAAGAAGGCGTTAAGTCATCCATAAAGAAGGTCGCCAGGGAGATCCGGCCCGACTGCTCAGCAGTCCGCCCGAATCTCGGGGACTACAGCCCGCGGGTGCGCCAGCGCGCCCCCGCAAAGAACAAAAAAGGACTTACTCTGGCTCTCCGACAAGTCGGCGGTCCTCTTGCCTAGCTCTTCAACATTACGGTTGAAGGCAGTAACGCGGAGGTTGTGGTAGTCCCGCGACAAGTGTTTCAGACAAAAGTTAGTACCCGGAGCTCACCAGTTGGAGTTCTAGGCCGCCTGCTCACCAGCCGGCCCAAAACTCGGGGACTACACCCAGTGGGTGCGCTGGCGCACCCCCACAGAGAGGAACAAGAAAACAAGGACCAAAGAAAAAACAAACCTGGACGGCTGCCCGCGATGCCAGGTACGCCTTGGTGCAGTTCTGGAGGGCGTCGCCCTCAGCTCGAAGCTTCGCCTGGACGTCCAGAAGCGCCTGGTTCAGCGGACCTGTGCCGCCTCCTCGCACCCACCCAATGGGCGCGGCGCTCATCGCTTCGATGCCTGGGATCGCCGAGCTGGCGGTGCCGGCCTCCAGGGGGCGGGGTGCCGAAGTCGCCTTCTCCAGACGGCGGCGCATTGGCGAGCCGACTTGGAGGAGTAGCCTTGGCACGGCCTCGTCTTCGGTCGGCAGCACCAGAGGGTCCGCTGGCTATTTGCCTTGCGCGCTCCCAGACGGCGGCGGAGGCGGCGGCGGAACGATCACGTCCGGCGTGGAGGAGTCGCCGCCTTCCCTCTCCAAGACGGGGTTCTCGCCGCCGGCTTCCCCAGTATGCCCCGTGAACTCCGGAGGCGGCGGCGCAGAGTTCAGCAGGGTGACGAACACCGCCGATTGGCGGTGCGCGGCCTCCTCAGCCTGCCGCTTCGTCGCGACGACGACTTCGGCCTCAGCCAGTTTCTTCTTGGCGGAGGCCTCCGCCTTATCGGCCTCCACCTTCTCCAGGCGGGCGGCCTCTTCCTCGTTGCGCTTCTCCTGCGCATTTCGCTCCGTCGCCTCCCGGAGGTCGGCGGCGGGGTCAATCCGCCGAGTGGAGGCGGACGTCTCCGCTGACCCCATGACGGAGGCGGTGGCGACCCTCTCAAGAGTGAGGGGAGCCTTGAAGCAAGGGAAGCAAGTAAAAGACTCAGACAAAGCCACAAAGAAAGAATAAAGCATTGAGACAGAATACTCACGCGGATACCAGCGGCGGCTTCTTCACTTCCTTATGAAAGCGGATGGCCTTTGCAGCCGCCTCGTCCCGCCGGGTCGCTGCAGCCGAACCCTTGGGCTTCTTTGGCCGACTGCCGAAAAAGGTCGGCACGGCCCTACGCTTCTTCCCGCCGCCTGGAGCACCCGGTGCGGCACAAGAACCCGCGCCAGGATGGTTGGCTCCTGGCTGATGGCGGGGGGCGACTTCTCCCTTGGCCTTGTCGTCAGGCCAGTCGGCGAAAGTGGCCGAAGGCCTGGAGCCGCCTGCTGCTCCTCCTCCTCCCTCAGCGTCGTCTTCCAAAGCCGCCGCCCCCAGATCAGGGTCGTCGACGCCACTCTCCGCTTGGTCGGCAAGGAACTCGCGGGCTAGCCCCGAGGTGCCGACTGGTGGATGGAGGAGGGGATTCTGACCAAAGCCGACTGGTCAGGCCGCACAAAACAAACTCGGCAAGAAAGAAGACAATCCAAAGAAAGAAAAGGCAACTCACTACGGGCGCGGGGTTGGCTCGGGAGTATGGCTCATTGCCGAACCGCCAATCCTCCAGGAGCTTGCTGTCCGGGAGGTAGTTCACCATGTAGGCCACCTCCTCGTGAGGCATATCCTTGGTGCACATCCGACTCGGGTCATGGTGCCCGCTCATTTGGCATATCATGTGGGGGCAACCTTGGAGCGGGAGAACTCGGTGCGCCACGAAGGCGGCCAGCAGGTCTGGACCAGTTAAGCCCTCCGACTGCGTCAGCACTCAGAGTCGCGTGACGGCGCCGGCTCCCGCAGGCGTCAGCGACTTGGCCCGGTACGACCAGTTGGGCAGTCTCCCAGCCGGCGGGCCGGCTTCGAAAGCCGGCAGGTTGACCCAGTCGCCCCTCGCGGAGACACTCCTGACGTAGAAGTACGACCGCTGCCACATCTTCACCGACTTTATCAGCGAGATGGTGGGGAAGGGGTTGTCGGCCCCTAACCTTCGCACGACGATGAAAGCGCCGCATTGAGCCGGCACGCCTGCAGCCTGGGTCCCGAGCTTGGAGAAGAAGAACTCCCCCCAGAGCTCGAGGGTGGGGAGGACTCCGAGGAAGCCTTCGCACAAGGCCACGAAGGCGGACAACAACACCACTGTGTTGGGCGTGAGGTGGTGCGGCTGGAGGCCGTAGAACTCCAGAGAAGAGCAGAAGAAGCTGCTCGCCGGCAGCCCCAACCCGCGCAGGCAGTGCGAGCGGAAGATGACCCGCTCGTCCTCCTGCGGCGCGGGGGAAATCCCCCCCTCGGTGCAAGACGCACCCACACGTGATCTTCGCCGGGGAGCCGACGAGTCTTGCGGAGGAACTCGATGTGGTCATCATGAACTTCTGAGCCGTCCCAGGTGCCGGAGCGCACCGGGGAAGGCACGGCGGCAGAAGAAGAGCTCATCGTGAGCTGATCGTTGCGGCGTTCGTCGGAACTTGGGCGCACGGCGGGGTGAGGAAGAAGAAGAAGGAGAAGAGCAAGGCGTAGTGGGATGGAGGGGCACGCGTGCTCTGAGGCGCCCCTCCCCCTACTTATAGCCTCATGGGCTGCGAAGCCGAGGGGGCGGTCGTGGGATTTACTGCGCCCACGACCCCACGACCCCCACGTTTCCACGACAAAGTTACTGCGCGCAGTAACTCCACGGGAATCCCAACCGTCCGCCTGGGCCACAGCGGATCTGCTCGGGCGCCGAGGCACGGTAGTGGCGGGCCCCACCTACGGGCCTGTCCCATCGCGCGCGTAGGCTGGCAGAATGGCCCAGCCACGTATTATCACGTGACATGCCTGGAGCAGGCGGCAGCCTGGAGGCTTAGCCAACACGCTACTTGGATCCCTCCGCGACGTTCAAATATTGTGTGAGTCATAGTTGGGCGAGTCCGACTCCTAGCCGGCCCGGCAGAAGTCAACCAAGAGCCATGTGTCGAGTACCCGGAAAGAGAAACTGCTGAGGCTTCTCGGCCGACCGTCCGCGGCGCCTCACCAGCTTCGGGGACTACTGTCGGAATAATGGGCCAC
The DNA here is from genome assembly GCF_002162155.2 of Triticum dicoccoides. Taxonomy (NCBI): domain Eukaryota; kingdom Viridiplantae; phylum Streptophyta; class Magnoliopsida; order Poales; family Poaceae; genus Triticum; species Triticum dicoccoides. The sequence goes on from NC_041380.1 coordinate 486,758,029, forward strand.
GGGTAGGCTAACCCGAGCCCCAGAACCTTTCAAGACATCGGGGCAGGCTGCGCCCCTCAAGACCCCAGGGCGAAGAGCCGCCTTCTGAGAAGCCGGCGGTAAGATAGCCGACTGCCCACTCGCGGCCGAGTCCCAGGGACAACTTCAGGATAAGCCGACTCCCGACTGGCGACTTCCAGAGAAGCTGGCTTTGGGGAGTCGGCCCACGACTCCAGCAAAACCCCATGCCCTCATCAAGAGGGACAGGACAGGGGAGTGGCTACAGTGAAGACTGCTCCCACCCCTTTCCAGAGGCAGGCATGGCTACAATACGTCGTACTCGCGGAGATCTCCGTGCGGCGTGGCACTGTTGCCATACCAGCCCCGCTATCAGCACCAGTGGACCGAATCCTGCGCCCACGACGGCTTGTCCATACAGCCTTGGGGCAGCGGGTCCCACCAGCCAGTGGGACCCTAGAAGACGGCAAGTGCGCCACCAGTCAGACTCGTTGGGAGTTGGCCCCCGGGAGTCGGCCAGACCCTTCCCCGGGGCCCACGCGCCATTAATCAGATGTGATGGAGAGTGGCAATAGTGATCGCCCGCCAGGCGGCGGGGCTGTTGCCACGACTCCATGACGAAGCCCGCATCATTAGAAGCACGGCTACAGTAATCAGCAGCCGGCAAGACCCCGCTCGCGGTGGACGCGGCCTGTCGGCTCCGTACCTAGCCAGTCGGCGGGGCCCACCAATCGGCGGGCCCCAGCAGTTGGCGGAGAAGACGGAGGCCGGAGGCACTGACGGCTGGGCCCGGGTCCAGCCGGATTACCATTGTACCCTTGGGGGGTAGGCCTATATAAACCCCCCAGGGCACCCATGCAAAGGGTTGGAACCTATTAGCTTTAGACCAGATCATATAGGAGGGAGAGAGCTAGCCTTGCCCTCTCCTACCTCCAGGAAACAGCTCAAGGAGAGATCATGTAAACACTTTGCCATAGTGATCATGCGGAGACCCCGTAGAGCAGCAATAGGGGTATTATCTCCCCGGAGAGCCCTGAAGCTGGGTAAGATTCGCCGGCGTGCATGTCTATGCCTCGTCCCGTTTCCAGGCACCGGCGACGTTCTACTCGCCCCCACCATGATAAGACATCCTTTGGCATATGTCGCACCCAACCCCCGACAAGAAAGGACAAACTTTTGTTTATGAACTACATAATAAACTTTAAACAAGCAATTTGATGCAAGCACCAAAAATAAACACTTGTTGCAGTCATGCCTAACCAAATATATACAACAAAGTTTGAAGGCTTGAGATGGACAAACTTACATTATTGGTGAAGACAGGCCTTGTCCATGCTGAAGGGGGGGGGGCAATTCAAGAAGTTTACCACAGAATCTTCTTCAAAAGCATTGCCTTTATTCTACATTTTGTTAAGAGTAAATATAGATGTGATAATATATGAAAAATGGAGAATATTTAAGATAAGATGAAGAGTGATGCTACATAACCAAGTAGCTATAAATGTAAGTGCAGTGATACAGGCAAAAGGTACATCCAAGAGCAATGCACAACTAAACTTCTTCAGTACCAACCTTATGGTAAGAGTAAATATAGATCTGATGTGTAGAAAATGGAGGGCAAAGGAAAATAAGCTGAAGAGTGATGGTACATGAACAACTACCTGTCATTATAAGTACATTGATAAAGGACAACATGTACTTACAAGAACAATGCAGAGCTAAAAAAACATTGGCATTGGATATATTCTACACTAATGTAACCATTCATACAGATCAGATAATTTGGGGCGAACAATTGATAAGCAAGCTATCATGCATACTGCTGTCACATAATGAACCAGGTATGTATGCAAGTATAGTGATACAGGACAACATGTACTAACAAGAGCAAAGCAGCGGGCAGCATATTTGCGATATCCTATCGTTCTTGTCAAACCAGAATTCTTCTTCGCGCAGATTTCCTGCAAAAAAGATCCGTAAGGCACATGCAAAAAAGTAGAAGTTCAAATTGTCATGTGATTTCATAGACAGTACCTCATCCTAGGAACGAGACCAGTGCATAACAAGGTTTTTCCATTCAATGTCTTCTAAATTTAGCATGGGAGACTTCACAGGAAATTCGTTTATAGACTTGCCATCAAAGTGTGATTTCCTCAGGTAACACCGATACTGCTGCAATTCTTCCTTGAAAATCACAAGCAAGCTTTGCTTGTCATGACTATCCAGATTGACCCTCGCCTAGTTACAACAATGTAATGTAAATCATTGATGTGTTCAATCAACAGAAAACAGGAAAATAATAACCATGAATAATAGCACTTACACGTAAGTTGGACAGGAAGATGTGAAAATGGTGTTTGTCTTCACAATAATCTTCCCATGATGGGAATATTTGCACGTAGTCCCTAACAACGTTGAAAGCATTGTATTTTAAACTGGGAATAAATGGAATGGGGTTCCAATCTGCAGGAATTGGCCATCTCTACAGTTGGGATAGGTCTTCGGTCGGTGGACTTGCTATACTTTTTGCTGGAGTGGGATTTTTCTGTGGTACAGGTGGTGCTATGGCAAATGAAATCGGTATACCTTTTGCTGGAGTGCAGGTCCTGTGTGGTGGGGCTAGTGGTGTGGCCAGTGAAGTATGGGTACAGTCTGCTGGAGTCGGTCCTAAGTTTTGTGTTACCGGTTGTACAACCAATATAAGTGGGGTGCTATCTAATTTCTCCGGCACCACCATGTTTTTCAAGGACTTTGCTGGTGCTCCTTCAGGTTCGGCAATCACCCTCTTCCTTTTTGATGTCTGATGCACAAGAACAACATTTGAGTGGAAAAACATGGTATGATGACAGATGAAATATGTATTGATAATGGATGGGCATGGCATCTCAACATATATGATGAGTAAACTAAGCAGATGGCGGTGCAACAAAGTAGAAGAAATGCAAGTCAACATATGCAAGATACCCGCAATCAATAAAACATTGCCAAATTAGAACAGGCACCTTGATGGGTGAACAGGACATGCCATTTTCCTTTGACTCCTCGAGGTTAGAATAGTCATTAGGATCATATTCTGAACAAGAATCAACAGGTGGGGAGCGTATGAGTTTCATTGCATCCAGAATGGCACTCAATGCCTTGGTGCCAATTTTGTAAGTCATTGCAGTGTTTAGCTTCAAGAGTGGACTGCTGCTAGTGCGACACAAAGCAGCTACATGATGACCCCCAAGTATACGGGATCTATCGTAGTCCTTTCGATAAGTAAGAGTATCGAACCCAACGAGGAGCAGAAGGAAATGATATGCGGTTTCCAGCAAGGTATTCTCTGCAAGTACTGAAATAAGTGGTAACAGATAGTTTTGTGATAAGATAATTGTAACGAGCAACAAGTAACAAAAGTAAATAAGGTGCAGCAAGGTGGCCCAATCCTTTTTGTAGCAAAGGACAAGCCTGAACAAACTCTTATATGATGTAAAGCGCTCCTAAGAACACATGGGAATATCATCAAGCTAGTTTTCATCACGCTCATATGATTCGCGTTCGGTACTTTGATAATTTGGTATGTGGGTGGACCGGTGCTTGGGTGCTGCCCTTACTTGGATAAACATCCCACTTATGATTAACCTCTATTGCAAGCATCCACAAATACAACAAAAGTATTAAGGTAAACCTAACTGTCGGTGTCAAAACCGACAGATCTCGGGTAGGGGGTCCCAAACTGTGTGTCTAAGGTAGATGGTAACAGGAGGCAGGGGACACGATGTTTTACCCAGGTTCGGGCCCTCTTGATGGAGGTAAAACCCTACGTCCCGCTCGATTAATATTGATGATATGGGTAGTACAAGAGTAGATCTACAACGAGATCAGAGAGGCTAAACCCTAGAAGCTAGCCTATGGTATGATTGTATGTTGTCCTATGGACTAAAACCCTCTGGTTTATATAGACACAAGAGAGGGTTAGGGTTACACAAGGTCGGTTACAAAGGAGGAGATACACATATCCGTATTGCCTAGCTTGCCTTCCACGCCAAGTAGAGTCCCATCTGGACACGAGACGAAGTCTTCAATCTTGTATCTTCATAGTCCAACAATCCGGCCAAAGGATATAGTCCGCCTGTCCGGAGACCCCCTAATCCAGGACTCCCTCAGTAGCCCCTGAACCAGGCTTTCAATGACGACGAGTCCATCGCGCAGTATTGTCTTCGGCATTGCAAGGCGGGTTCCTCCTCCGAATATACCACAGAAGAATTTGAATACAAGGATAGTGTCCGACCCTGCAAAATAAGTTCCACATACCACCATAGAGATAATAATATTTCCACAAATCCAATTTGCTGACTTGTTTTGGCAACATGACATTATGTCATGGCCCGGCGATTATTCCAACCGTTTCTTTTAACTAGCCCCGCACATAACGCGAGGCAGTTTTTTGACACGTCTTGTCAAAGCAGAGATCGTGTCCCCTTATCACGGGATTCTCATCAATACGGGTGTGGGTAACCCAACCGCGCCATCGATTACGGCGCTTGGGGGATAAGCGAGTTTTACCAGGCTAGTGGGGACGCATAGTTCCATCCGCCCATATAAAGGGATAAGGATTCACCTTTTCATCCACGCCTTCTGCCTCCTTTGCTCATCCATTTTCGCACACTCGAGCTCCAGCGCCCAAGTTTGCATTTCCCACCTCGACCTTCTCCAACCATGTCCGGAGTGTGAGGCAGGTGGATGGTCTCCTCCGTCATGGAGGGACACATCAAGAAGCTGAGGAGAGCCCGATACCTGCCCGACGACATCGCGCACAGGCTCCCAGAAGAGGGGCAGCTTATCCCCACCCCAGACCCCATGAGAGGGCAGTGTTCCTTACCCATTTCCTCTGCGGACTGGGATTCCCTCTCCACCCATTCGTCCGGGGGCTCACGTTCTACTACGGCCTGGATTTCTACGATCTGGCCCCAAACTTCATCCTCAACATCTCGGCGTTTATCGTCATGTGCGAGGCCTTCCTCCGCATGAAGCCCCACTTCGGCTTATGGCTGAAGACTTTCAATGTCAAGCCGAAGGTAGTGAGTGGCCGCCAGGCGGAGTGCGGAGGCGCCATGGTGGGCAAGATGCCCAACGTCACATGGCTCGAGGGCTCCTTCGTGGAGACCATAAAGGGGTGGTAATCAGGGTGGTTCTACATCACCGAGCCGCTTGACCCTAAATGGGCAGTGGCCCCCCGAGTTCCGATCTAGCTTCCACACGTGGCTCACCTCCTGGCAAGAGAAGGGCCTGTCTTGGGGTAGTTTGGGAGAGCTGGCCAGACTCCAAACATGTATTCAAAACATGGTGAACAAGAAGCTCAAACTCGTCAACGTAGTCCAGGTCATGCTCATCCGCCGGATCCTCCCGTGCCAACAACGGGCTTTCAACTTGTGGGAGTTCGACCCGGCCTAGCACCGAACTCTGAACAGGCTCTTCGACACAACTCACGAAGATGCCTGGAAGGTGCTATTCAAGAGCGCTAAGGTTCCCCCTCCCACTACTAAGGACTGAGGATTCTGCGCGAAGCGCCAAGCCAGCGCGGTAAGCTGTTTTACCTCTCACAAGATACTTGTTTTGCATAGTTTGACTCTATGCGGGATCTAAGCTCCCGTACCTTTGACAAGACTGGTAGGAGACGGCCGGACAGATTGACTGTCTGGCTCCTTTGCCCGAAGGCTCAGCAGACGCTCTCCTGGCGAAGATGCTGACTCTGGCTCCTTACACGGTGCCGGAGAAGACCAAGAAGGCCAAGGGAACCCGAAAGAGTTCCCGACGCCAGGCGTCATCGGACTCACCGTCTGATGACTCTACGACGCACTCCTCCCCCGAAGACGAGGAGGCAAAATAAGATGCTCCCCCTCCAGACGGGGGAGACAAGAAAAGGAAGGCCGCCCCAACTGGGGAGGCTGAAGGGTCCAAGAAGGGAAGGACTCTCCTTCTGGACAGTTCTACCACCGCCACCGATGGCAAAGACGAGTGGCTGCCCAGGGCCAAACCCCTAGGGAAGTCGTAAGTATTCGGATACTAGAGTAACTCATGGCATTCCTTTGTCGCACTGCTTCACCTAACGCCGAATATGATTATGCAGGCCGCCACGAGCCCGTATCGATGTATCGTCGAACGGCTCCCTGGGCTCGTCGGATATGGATAGCGATCCAGTTCCGACTGCCACCTCCCCTCACCCTGTGGACGACGCCGAGGTATTGTCTCAAGAGGCACCGGGTCAAGGGGAGATAGTCCCGGAGGCGCCTCAAGGCGGCCTTCCGGACTCCGGGAGCTGAGGGAACAAGGCCCCTGAGGGCTCCAAGTTCGGCCCTCAGCCGAACACCGTGCCGGAACCTCCAGTGGTTCCGGACTCGGGCAGGCGGCCTCCTTCCAAGAGGGGCAAGACACCTGTGCCGGTGACCTCTATCCATCCAGAGGCGCCGGACAGTCTGCTGGAAGCGCTTTGCAGCGCTTCCATCGACGAGGAGCACCGTACTATTATGAGTGTGGTGGTCAAGAAGGTTCAGTCCGCCAAGAGCAGACTGAGTGAAGCCTGTGCCAGCCTTCTATCAGGCTTTGAGGTAAGTGTTTAAAATATAGGAAAAATATTACCGCATAGACAGTAGCCCCTGATGCTCTGTTCAGTGTTCACAAAGAAAAGCCAAACAGAGGATCAAAACAGTATCGCAGGAGTCTAATATAAGTATGTCAATATGCGTATGCAGGCTTCGCTGCTGGCCTCTGCCGCACTGACTGCGGAGGTCGCCGTACTAAAGCAGGACCTCAAAGGGTCCAAGGACGAGCTCGGCCTTGCCAAGAGGCAGCTCGAGGAGAACATAGGTAAGTAATACCTAGTCTATGGATATTTATAAAAAGAATGCAATTGCAAAATGACAGGATCATCATGAATTTGCCAGAGGCCACGGCCGAAGTGGCGACCCTAAAGCAAGCGCTGTCCGAGGCCAAAGATAAAGTGGCCAAGGAGCGCACCGAGCGAGAAAAGTAGGAGGCGCAGGTGGGCGAGGTGCAGCAAGAGCTCCAAGCTCTCGTGACGAAGCACGAGGCATTGGAGCTTGACTCGAAGACGCGAGAGTCTGAGCTTGCCGCGGCCCTTGAGAGCACGAAGAATGCCAAGGCCGAAGCCCAAAGGGCCCTCCAAGAGATTGATGCGATGAAGAAGATAGCGGCGGGTAAGGCATTCTATATGCAAAGCAAGCATGTGAAAGTAAATTACCTGTTACTTACCCGAATCCGGAGCTCGCCAGGAGCATTCGCAGATTTGCCCCGCAGTGTGTCCGATGCCGCACAATTCTACCAGGCCGAGGAGGGAAGCTCAAAGGAGAAGCTGTTCTGGTCTCAGTATACTAAGACCGAACACCTGATGCCAATGAGTGACCAGCTAAAGCAGCTGGTCGAGCTACACAAGGCGGCCGAACAGGCCATGAAGTGCTTTATAGTCCGGCTGTGGCCTGGCGACGCCCTTCCGAATAGCTACTTCGGCCTAGTGAGGCAGCTTGTGGATGCCTGCCCACGGCTGGAAGTCGTCAAGCGATCTTTCTGCATCGAAGGTGAACGCCGGGCTTTCGCCCGTGTGAAGTTGCAATGGGTCAAGCTAGACGCCGTGAAGCTGATCAAGGAAGGGCCGCCGGAGGGCAAGGAGCATCGCCACCCCGATATGTACTACGAGGGTGTTCTGAAGGGTGCCCGTCTCGTAGCGGACGAGTGCACGAAAGATGTAATATTTGAGTGAACTTGCTTGTTTGATCCTGTATTTATGAAAACTTGTTCATATGCGCTATGCAACGCTTGTTTGAATTTAAAATATTACCTTCTGTTTGGCTGTTTATCCAATCTGAGAGATGGCTAGTCCTTGGCTTCTGCCCCCATGCTGCGAGTGCTGGGGTGTTCGGGATAAACCTGAGCACTCTTGTTCCCATTTTTGGGTCCTTCGAGGGAGGTGCTCAGCATAGGGAACAAGGCAACCGGACTAATAATGCTTTATCACTCTCACTTAGCCATAGAATTCTATAATTTTAAATTTCGGCGAAGCCCCTAGTATTCAGAAGGCCGAATTCGGGGCGCGATACATGCCTTTAAGCCGGACAGGACCGGCTCCTCACTCTAAGCGGCATAAGTCTTTAGGGACTCGAAACCTCATCGAAGAGCGACCAATCTCTCGCCTTATCATGATAGTTAGTTTTAGCTTTCTCTACTGAGGTACTTAGCCCAGCAGAACCGGGGCACAATCGCAGTAGTTCTCCTAGCGCTACCTTAGCCGATAGAGCGGAACATAAGGTACCAAAACATAGGAGCTAGACAAACCCAACATTTGACCAAAGACATGATTCGGAGCTGATGCATATAATGCTATAAGTTCGGGGTGCCGCACTCGTGAAAGTGTTCGGACTTTTCACACCATATTGTGGGGTACGTAAGCCCCTGGTGTATTGGCCGTACCAAAGTGTACAGTTGCAAGGCGTCATTAATGAACAAATATATATAAAACAAGAATGCAATAATAGTCGTAATGTTATGCATTATTTATTCAAAAAGGTGCATTAAAGCAGAATGATACAGATAGTGCGATAAGCAAAAAGTAGGACTATGTCCCTTCCAAGGGCAAGCTGAGGAATAGTATTAAAGCAAATATTTGCTCGTTATCGTAATCCACCTGGGAATTCCGTGGTGTGACGTAGCTTTCTGCCTCCTTGGTTGCTACATCATGTGTTCGGCAATCATGCTGCCGGACAGGGTTTCCAGAGATTAAGGTCCTGAAAAAGAGAAAAATAACAAAGCGGGAAGCCCCTAGTGCGGTTTAAGCCGCGTCTTGGAACGTGCCGCAATTATGTACGCGTGGCACGGATTTCGCCGTTTGGCTGGGACTGGGGTGGGGGTCGCATTGCTACGCGAGCTCAGATCGTGCTAGGCGGTCTAGTTGCCGATTACTCCGAGCGCGCTTGAAGGTGTCCGGGTCTTGAAACACCGAACTGGTGGATTGCCTTGAGAGGCTTCTTTGCGCTTTTGCTGCGAGGGCCACAGTGTGCTCCTCCGTTCAGAGAGAGCGCTCTGTGTTTCCATTAACTGTAATAACCCCACGAGGTCCTGGCATCTTGAGCTTGAGGTATGCATAATGTGGTACCACATTGAATCTCGCAAATGCGGTTCGCCCGAGCAGTGCATGATAACCACTGCGGAACGGGACTATATCGAAGATTAATTCTTCGCTTCGGAAGTTATCCGGGGATCCGAAGACCACTTCCAGTGTAATTGAGCCTGTGCAATGGGCCTCTACGCCTAGAATAACGCCTTTAAAGGTCGTTTTTGTGGGTTTGATCCTTGAGGGGTCTATACCCATTTTGCACACTGTGTCCTGATAAAGCAGGTTCAGGCTGCTGCCGCCATCCATAAGGACTCAAGTGAGGTGAAATCCGTCAATGATTGGGTCTAGGACCAGTGCGGCGAATCCGCCATGATGGATACTAGTGGGGTGGTCCCTGCGATCGAAGGTGATCGGATAGGAGGACCATGGGTTGAACTTTGGGGCGACTGGCTCCAACGCATATACGTCCCTGAGCGCATGCTTCCTCTCCCTCTTGGGGATGTGGGTTGCGTATATCATGTTCACCGTCCACACTTGTGGGGGGAACCTCTTCTGTCCTCCAGTGTTCGACTGCCGGGGCTCTTCCTCGTCATTTCTATGTGGCCCCTTATCTTTGTCTTGGGAAATTAACTTGCCATCCTGCTTGAACACCCAACAATCCCTGTTGGTGTGGTTGGCTAGCTTGTCGGGGGTGCCGTGTATTTGACACGAGCGATCGAGTATACGGTCCAAACAGGACGGGCCCGGAGTGCTTCTTTTGAATGGCTTTTTCCGCTGATCGGGTTTAGAGCCTTTGAATCCGGCGTTGACTGCCGTATCTTCAGTATTATCGCTATTAATGCAGCTCTTATGTTTGTTGCGATGTGACCTGCTATTGTTGTCCTTGGTATCCGAAGTACCATGGTTCTTTGACATATTGTTACTGCGAGCCAGCCAGCTGTCTTCTCCCGCACAAAAGCGGGTCATGAGTGTCGTGAGGGTTGCCATAGATTTCGGCTTTTCCTGACCAAGGTGCCGGGCTAGCCACTCGTCACGGATGTTGTGTTTGAAAGCTGCTAGGGCCTCTACATCTGGACAATCGACGATTTGATTTTTATTTGTTAGGAACCGAGTCCAGAATTGCCTGGCCGATTCTTCTGGCTGCTGAATTTTGTGGCTCAAGTCATCGGCATCTGGTGGTCGCACATAAGTGCCCTAAAAGTTGTCGAGGAATGCGGCTTCCAGATCTTCCCAACAGCTAATGGACTCTGCTGGCAAGCTGTTAAGCCAATGTCGCGCTGGTCCTTTGAGCTTTAGTGGGAGGTATGGATGTGGAGGAGGAAATCCTCGATCCATACCGCAGGATCTGTTGTGCTGTCGTATGATTCAATATTTACGGGTTTGAAACCCTCTGGGATTTGATGATCCATTACTTCGTCTGTGAAGCATAAGGGGTGTGCGGCGCCTCTGTATTGTGCTATATCGCGATGCAGCTCGAATGGGTCTTGCCCGCTGTGTTCGGCCCGGCCGGATTTACTATTACTGTATCCGGCGTGACGTTTATCATCTCGCATAGTGGCGCGCCCTCGTGATCCGTAGATCGATCTTTCATGTTTTGCTTTGTCCTCCCATACGTCCCGCAGGTCTGGCATGTTTCCCCATGCTTTTTTATTTGAATGGCGTCGGGGTGCAGGCTGAGCTTTTGGCTGGAATGCCTCTCTATCACGGCCACGAGGTGGCCGATCAGCCGCGTCATACGCTTCTTCCTCCAATCAAGGTAGCAACCTACATTTTGGGTAACTCTTGGAGGGGCGCTCGAGTTTATATTCCTCGGACGCGAGGACTTCAGTCCATTTGTCAGCTAACAGATCTTGATCAGCTTGAAGCTGTTGCTGCTTTTTCTTAAGGCTATTTGCCATGGCCATAAGACGGCGCTTGAAGCGCTCTTGTTTGACGGGATCCTCTGGCACGACGAATTCTTCATCACCGAGGCTTGCCTCGTCTTCGGAGGGGGTATGTAATTATCATCCTCCGCCTCTCCATCTGCCGCTCTCTCAGGAGGGCTGGCTCCTCCATCCTCCTGCTCTAAATCTTGCTGGAGGGGGTTGTTGTTGTCTTCGGCACTATCTGGAGTGTTATTACCTCCTATGCCGGTATCACCACTTTTGCTTTGGTGGGACTTAGAGCGGCGCTGCTGACGTTGGCGCTTGGGTTGCTTCTTGGAGGGGTCATCCTCCGCTGTATCGTCGCCATTGCCTTCTTTGGGTGTATCCACCATGTATATATCGTATGATGAGGTGGCTGTCCAGTGCCCTATGGGCAGTGGTTCCTCTTCGTCTCCCGCATCGTTGTCCATACCGTCGATGTCTTCGGAGTCGAAGTCGAGCATGTCGGTTAAGTCATCGACAGTGGCTACGAAGTGGGTGGTGGGTGGGCGGTGAATTTCTTCGTCGTCCGCATCCCAGTCCTGCCGGACATAGTTCGGCCAGGATCCTCCTGACAAGGAGAGAGACCTTAATGATTTCAGTATATCTCCGAAGGGAGAGTGCTGAAAGATATCTGCGGAGGTAAACTCCATGATCGGCGTCCAGCCAGATTCGATAGGAATGGGCGCAGGCAGTTCGGAGTCCGTGGCCGGAGAAGTATCCGGCAGTTTAACAACACAGCTCTTGTGTAAGGTAAGGTCGATGTTTGGCTCGATCGCCGCTGAGGGTAAGGCCTCCGTGGCGGGGTGCATCCACCCATCCATGGACGGCGCAACTGGCTCCGAATTGAGGGTCAGAGCGGCTGCCGGTGTGATCTCTTTAACACTGTCTGATGGTAGAGCTAAATCATACTCATCGTGACCGCGTGACACACAAGGCAGAGGCTCGAATCCGTCGAAGATCAAGTCTCCGTGGATATCGGCCGTGTAGTTTAAGCTTCCAAACCTGACCTGGTGGCCAGGGGCGTAACTTTCAATCTGCTCCAGATGGCCAAGCGAATTGGCCTGCAATGCAAAGCCGCCAAACACAAAGATCTGTCCGGGGAGAAAAGTCTCACCCTGGACTACATCGCTATCGATGATAGTAGGAGCCATCAATCCCAACGACGACGACACAGAGGAACTCTCAATGAAAGCACCAATGTCGGTGTCAAAACTGGCAGATCTCGGGTAGGGGGTCCCGAACTGTGCGTCTAAGGCGGATGGTAACAGGAGGCAGGGGACACGATGTTTTACCCAGGTTCGGGCCCTCTTGATGGAGGTAAAACCCTACGTCCTGCTCGATTAATATTGATGATATGGGTAGTACAAGAGTAGATCTACCACGAGATCAGAGAGGCTAAACCCTAGAAGCTAGCCTATGGTATGATTGTATGTTGTCCTACGGACTAAAACTCTCCGGTTTATATAGACACCAGAGAGGGTTAGGGTTACACAAGGTCGGTTACAAAGGAGGAGATACACATATCCATATTGCCTAGCTTGCCTTCCACGCCAAGTAGAGTCCCATCCGGACACGAGATGAAGTCTTCAATCTTGTATCTTCATAGTCCAATAGTCCGGCCAAAGGATATAGTCCGCCTGTCCGGAGACCCCCTAATCCAGGACTCCCTCACTAACCATAGAATGAAACATATGGATCCAAATCAGCCCCTTACGAAGCAACACATAAACTAGGGTTTATGCTTCTGTCACTCTAGCAACCCATCATCTACTTATTACTTCCCCATGCCTTCCTCTAGGCCCAAACAATGGTGAAGTGTCATGTAGTCGATGTTCACATAACACCACTATAGGAGAGACAACATACATCTCATCAAAATATCGAACGAATACCAAATTCACATGACTACTAATAGCAAGACTTCTCCCATGTCCTCAGGAACAAAAGTAACTACTCACAAAGCATAAACATGTTCATAATCAGAGGGGTATTAATATGCATATAGGATCTAAACATATGATCTTCCACCAATTAAACCAACTAGCATCAACTACAAGGAGTAATTAACACTACTAGCAACCTACTAGCACCAATCCCGGACTTGGAGACAAGAATTGGATACAAGAGATGAACTAGGGTTTTGAGATGAGATGGTGCTGATGAAGATGTTTATGGAGATTGCCTTCTCCTGATGAGAGGAGCGTTGGTGATGACGATGACGATGATTTCCCCCTCCGGGAGGGAAGTTTCCCGGCAGAACATCCCCGCCAGAACCCTAGATTGGTTCCGCCAAGGTTCCGCCTCGTGGCGGCGGAGTTTCATCCGAGAAGATGGCTTATGATTTTTTTCCCATCGAAAGAGTCCATATAGCGGAAGATGGTCACCGGAGGGCCACCAGGGGGCCCACGAGGTAGGGGGCACGCTAGGGGAGTAGGGTGCGCCCCCACCCTCGTGGGCAGGGTGTGGCCCCCCTGGTGAAGTTCTTGCGCTCAATGTTTTTTATATATTTGGAAAACATCATCCGTGATGTTTCAGGACTTTTGGAGCTGTGCAGAATAGGTCTGTAATATTTGCTCCTTTTCCATCCAGAATCCCAGCTGCTGGCATTCTCCCTTCTTTATGTAAACCTTGTAAAATAAGAGAGAATAGGCATAAGTATTGTGACATAATGTGTAATAACAGCCCATAATGCAATAAATATTGATATAAAAGCATGATGCAAAATGGATGTATCAACTCCCCCAAGCTTAGACCTCGCTTGTCCTCAAGCGAAAAGCCGAAATCGAAAAATATGTCCACATGTTTAGAGATGAAGGTGTCGATAAAAATAAAATACGGACATGAGGGCATCATGATTATTCTTAGAACAGCAACTTATATAATTCTTGTCATAGGATTTCTTATGCTAGAGTAATAATTCAATCACAATATCAAGTATGAATTGTAAACTTCATTGAAAACTAACAAACTATAATCTCAGTCATTGAGGCAATTGCAATTTATCATAACATAGGAAAGAGTCAATGTATAAGCGCTTTTCAGCAAGTCCACATACTCAACTATCATATAGTCTTTCACAATTGCTGACACTCACGCAATACTTATGGGTATGGAGTTTTAATCGGACACAGAGAAACATAGGGGCTTATAGTTTTGCCCCCCAACGTTTTACCTCAAGGGTAATGTCAACAGTAATAGTTCATGAAAACTCACATCCAAGTAGCCATATATACCGGGATCTTTCCAACATATTGTACTTGCCAAAGGATAAAATGTAAAAAGGAAGAGTGAAGATCACCATGACTCTTATGCAATGTAGGAGACAAAAGTAAAAGATAGGCCCTTCGTAGAGGGAAGCAGAGGTTGCCATGCACTTTTATGGTTGGATGCACAAAATCCTAATGTGAAAGAACGTCACTTTATATTGCCACTTGTGATATGGACCTTTATTATGCAGTCTGTCGCTTTTATTACTTCCATATCACACGATCGTATAAAGCTTATTTCTTCCACACCAATCAATCATACATATTTAGAGAGCAATAATTTTATTGCTTGCACCGATGACAACTTACTTGATGGATCTTACTCAATCCAAAGGTAGGTATAGTGGACTCTCATGGCAAAACTGGTTTAAGGGTATTTGGAAGCACAAGTAGTATCTCTACTTGGTGCCATGAATTTGCCTAGCATGAGGGAGAAAGGCAAGCTCAACACGTTGGAGGATCCAAGACAATATAATTTATCCCAAATGTAAGAAAACATAACCCATTATGTTGTCTTCCTTGTCCAATGTCAACTCTTTAGCATGTCATATTTTAATGAGTGCTCACAATCATAAAAGATGTCCAAGATAGTATATTTATATGTGAAGACCTCTCTTTCTTTATTACTTCCTATTAATTGCAGCGATGACCAAAACTATGTTTGTCAACCCTCAATAACTTTTATTCATCATACTCTTTCTATGTGAGCTCATTACTCTCCATAAGAGTCACATGATCTCTTTGTTTCTTTTTATTTCTTTCTCTTTTCTTTTCTTTTATTTGGGATCATGGAAAAAATAAGCAAGCCCTTGACTCAACACTAATCTTTATTATATAGCTCAAGGACTTGATTACATAGAAGGATAATAAAGCAAAACTCACGACTAGGTCATTGAGGGAGTCCTGGATTAGGGGGTGTTCGGGTAGCCGGACTATACCTTTAGCCGGACTCCTGGACTATGAAGATACAAGATTGAAGACTTTGTCCCGTGTCCGGATGGGACTTTCCTTGGCATGGAAGACAAGCTTGGCGATGCGGATATTAAAGATCTCCTACCATTGTAAGCGACTCTATGTAACCCTAACCCTATCCGGTGTCTATATAAACCGGAGGGTTGTAGTCCGTAGGCAATCAACTCCATACACAACAATCATACCATAGGCTAGCTTCTAGGGTCTAGCCTCCTTGATCTCGTGGTAGATCTACTCTTGTACTACCCATATCATCAATATTAATCAAGCAGGACGTAGGGTTTTACCTCCATCAAGAGGGCCCGAACCTGGGTAAAACATCGTGTTCCCTGCCTCCTGTTACCATCCTGCCTAGACGCATAGTTCGGGACCCACTACCCGAGATCCGCCGGTTTTGACACCGACATTGGTGCTTTCATTGAGAGTTCCTCTGTGTCGTCGCCTTTAGGCCCGATGGCTCCTTTGATCATCAACAACGATACGGTCCAGGGTGAGACTTTTCTCCCCGGACAGATCTTCATCTTCGGCGGCTTCGCTCTGTGGGCCAATTCGCTCGGCCACTTGGAGCAGATCGAAAGCTACGCCCCTGGCCATCAAGTCAGGTTTGGAAGCTTAAACTACACGGCTGACATCCGCAGAGACTTGATCTTCGACGGGCTCGAGCCATGGCCAAGCGTGCCGCACTATCTCGAGGGGCATGATCTAGCTCTGCCCCCGGACAGTATCCTGGAGGCCGCACACGCATCGGCTCCGACCCCTAACTTGGAGCCTATTGCACCAATTGAGGATGAACAGTTGGACGTCACCTCGGGGGCTGCGATCCTGAAAGCGATCGAGCCGAACGCTAGCCCCGCACTCTGCACGACCCGTGACTCCGAGGATCCAGACTCCTCCCCAGACTCCGAACCCCCCGCGCCCCTGCCAATCGAATCCGATTGGGCCCTGATAATGGAGTTCACCGCCGCAGACATCTTTCAGCACTTGCCTTGTGGCGATATCCTGAACTCTCTCATGACTCTCTCCTTATCAGGAGAGCCCTGGCCGAACTACGGCCAGCGAGGATGGGATACAGACAATGAAGAAATTCAAAGCCCACCCACCACCCACTTGGTAGCCACTGTCGACAATTTAAATGACGTGCTCAACTTCGACTCCGGAGACATCAACAGCATGGATGACGATGCAGGAGATACCGACGAACCAACGCCCATAGGGCATTGGACAGCCACCTCATCTCACGATGTGTACATGGTGGATACCCCTAAAGGTAGCGACAATGAGGAAAAAGGGGATGGGACGGGAGATCGACCCCTCGAAAAGCAATCAAAGCATCGGCATAAACGCCGACCCAAGCCCCGCCTCAACAAAAACCCAGCCATAGAGCAGGACGAGCCGGTAGATGACGAGCAGGCCTTAGAGCAACCGTCCGAACAGGGCAACACGGATAGAGAAACCGAACATCCCTCCTCCAGCGAAAACGGCATTCCGGACGACCTCACACCGAATAAACCTATGGAGCAGAAGAACCTCCACGAGAGGCTCGTTGCAACTGCACGCAGCCTAAAGAAGCAGAAGCGGAAGCTAAAAACAGCGGAAGACGCACTCCAGATTAGATGGAGCAAAATAATCAACACCACAGATAAGTACGGCGATAGTCGCCGCACTAAAAGCTATCCAAAAAGAAAGCTACTGCCTGAATTCGACGAAGAGGCCCTAGAGCCCTCGCATTCAAAAAATGAAAAAGCCACATGGTCGGATAGACGACCCCATAAAGCGGCAAGCGGTGCCGCACCTAAATCAGCATGCGACCCACCTAAGGATTCACATCATGGCCCAGTCAGGTCCATTTATGGGCCAAGAAAGCAAGCTCTCGTAAGCAACGCTATGAAGCCATCATCAGAATCCGGCACACCCAAATACAGGGGTGCCACACACCCCCTATGTTTCACCAATGAGGTCCTGGACTATGAATTCCCAGAGGGATTCAAACCCATAAACATAGAGGCATATGATGGAAGAACAGACCTTGGAGTCTGGATCGAGGATTATATCCTCCACATACACATGGCTAGAGGAGATGATCTCCACGCCATAAAATATCTACCCCTTAAGCTTAAAGGGCCAGCCCGACATTGGCTTAAAAGCCTTCCCGAAAACACAATTGGAAGCTGGGAAGAGCTCGAGGATGCTTTCCGAGCAAACTTTCAAGGGACCTATGTCCGCCCTCCGGATGCAGACGATCTTAGTCACATAACTCAACAACCCGGAGAATCAGCTCGGCAGTTCTGGAATAGATTCCTCACTAAAAAGAATCAGATAGTCGACTGTCCGGACGCCGAAGCCTTAGCAGCTTTCAGGCATAACGTCCGAGACGAATGGCTCGCCAGACACCTCGGCCAAGAAAAACCAAGAACAATGGCTGCACTAACAAGCCTCATGACCCGCTTTTGTGCAGGGGAGGACAGCTGGTTGGCAAGGTGCAGCCCCAGCGACCCAAGTACATCCAAAACTAGGGATGGAAAAGGAAAACCGCGACGCAACAAGGACCGTCACTGGACTAAGGACAAAAACCGGAAGAGCACGACAGTCAATGCCGGATTCAAAGGCTCATGAAAAAATCAGGAAAAATCGCCCCCCAGGATAACAGGGACGATCCATCCAACCTAAGTAAAATCCTGGACAGGATATGTCAGATACACAGTACTCCCGGGAAGCCTGCTAACCATACCCACAGAGACTGTTGGGTTTTCAAACAATCCAGCAAACTCAATGCCGAACACAAGCGGCTCGACACACCAAGCGAAGACGAGGACGAACCCCAAAAGCAGAGCACCAGGAAACAAAAGAACTTCCCACAAGAAGTAAAAACAGTGAACTCACTTCACATAACAAAACGTGCGGCGCCCGTAAAGGTACACACCACACGGCCCAAAGGGTCCTGCCACCGGTTGTCAAAATCGATCATCTTCGATCAGCTAGATTATTCTAGGAATATCAAGAATGTAGGCTGGACTGCCTTGATACTCGATCCAATAATTGGCGGACTCCAGTTTTCAAATGTCCTTATGGACGGCGGTAGTGGACTAAACCTGATATATCAGGATACAATCCAGCACATGGGAATAAACCCAGCAAGAATCCGCCACAGCAATACCTCCTTTCAAGGGGTAATACCTGGTCTGGACACCCATTGTATGGGTTTTCTCCGGCTCGAAGTCATATTCAGCTCTGCTGATAACCTCCGACGCGAAAAGCTGACCTTCCATATCGTCCCGTTCTCAAGTAGCTTTCAAGCACTACTGGGACGCGAAGCTTTCGCTCGCTTTAACGCAATACCGCACTATGCATCTCTTACACTTAAGATGCCCGGTCCACGAGGCATCATCTCTTTGAAGGGGAAGCACTAAAGTGCGCCTCCCCAAGCAGAAGACTGTGCGGCCGCTTTGACAGCCCCACAGTAAAATGGCCTCACCGGCCAAAAGAAACTTTGAAATAGGTCATTCAAGACCATGAACGCGGATGGATGAGTTCGGTGCAAAATCATCATTGATGCAGGCCTAGAAGCCATATACCCCCGCACTAGGGGCTCCATGCATATACAATAAGAGACAATAAAGCTCAATCTTATATATCTTACTTTATACTTTGCTTATTTTAAACCTTTTTCGGCACGACCCGTTTTCAACTCAATTCCTCTCTTTTACAGATGAACGTCGTGCGGTGCCCGTCTAGGACATGGCACAACGGAGACATAGGCGCAGACGTGCAGTAGGGACCCGTCCAAAAGGATTCTTTTTAGATAAAGACCCTGCGTAAACCTTTTTTACTGTCTCTTGTTGCTACACATCCCCTGGTTTTTTCTTTCTGATATAACCAAGGAGGAGGCTGGCATCTTGGCATGTGGCCACGTCAGAATTTTTGCACGTACCTGGACACTAGGGTCTTTTTTTAATAAAGAGTGTTGTTTCGCCCGCACTCATAAAGACCGAACACCTTAGGGAGTGTTCGGCGTCGCGAGTTTTGGCATTATATGCATCAGCTCCGAATCATGTCTTAAAGGAAATATGCCCTAGAGGCAATACTAAAGTTATTATTTATTTCCTTATATCATGATAAATGTTTATTATTCATGCTACAATTGTATTAACCGGAAACATAATACATGTGTGAATACATAGACAAACAGAGTGTCACTAGTATGCCTCTACTAGACTAGCTCGTTAATCAAAGATGGTTATGTTTCCTAACCATGAACAAAGAGTTGTTATTTGATTAACGGGATCACATCATTAGGTGAATGATCTGATTGGCATGACCCATTCCATTAGCTTAGCACACGATCGTTTAGTATGTTGCTATTGCTTTCTTCTTGACTTATACATGTTCCTATGACTATGAGATTATGCAACTCCCGTCTGCCGGAGGAACACTTTGTGTGCTACCAAACGTCACAACACAACTGAGTGATTATAAAGGTGCTCTACAGGTGTCTCCAAAGTTAGATGTTGGGTTGGCATATTTCGAGATTAGGATTTGTCACTCCGATTGTCGGAGAGGTATCTCTGGGCCCTCTCGGTAATGCACATCACATAAGCCTTGCAAGCATTGCAACTAATGAGTTAGTTGTGAGATGATGTATTACGGAATGAGTAAAGAGACTTGCCGGTAACGAGATTGAACTAGGTATTGAGATACCGACGATCGAATCTTGGGCAAGTAACATACCGATGACAAAGGGAACAATGTATGTTGTTATGCGGTCTGACCGATAAAAGATCTTCGTAGAAT
Organism: Triticum dicoccoides; assembly: GCF_002162155.2. Classification (NCBI taxonomy): domain Eukaryota; kingdom Viridiplantae; phylum Streptophyta; class Magnoliopsida; order Poales; family Poaceae; genus Triticum; species Triticum dicoccoides. The sequence continues at coordinate 486,778,068 of NC_041380.1, forward strand.
ATGTAGGAGCCAATATGAGCATCCAGGTTCCGCTATTGGTTATTGACCGGAGACGTGTCTCGGTCATGTCTACATTGTTCTCGAACCCGTAGGGTCCGCATGCTTAAGGTTTCGATGACAATTATATTATGAGTTTGTGAGTTTTGATGTACCGAAGTTTGTTCGGAGTCCCGAATGTGATCACGGACATGACGGGGAGTCCCGAAATGGTCGAGACGTAAAGATTGATATATTGGAAGCCTATATTTGGATATCAGAAGTGTTCCAGGTGAAATCGGGATTTTACCGGAGTACCGGGAGGTTACCGGAACCCCCCGGGAGGTATATGGGCCTTAGTGGGCTTTAGTGGAAGAGAGGAGAGGTGGCCAGGGCTGGGCCGCGCACCCCTCCCCCCTAGTCTGAATAGGACAAGGAGAAGGGGCCGGCGCCCCCCTTCCTTCTCTCTCTCCTCTTTCCCCCCTCCCGAATCCTATTCCAACTAGGAAAGGGGGGAATCCTACTCCCGGAGGGAGTAGGACTCCTCCTGGCGCGCCCTCCCTGGCCAGCCGCACCTCCCCCTTTGATCCTTTATATACGGAGGCAGGGGGCACCCCTAGACACACAAGTTGATCCACGTGATCATACTCTTAGCCGTGTGCGGTGCCCCCTTCCACCATAGTCCTCGATAATATTGTAGCGGTGCTTAGGCAAAGCCCTACAACGGTAGTACATCAAGATTGTCACCACGCCATCGTGCTGACGGAACTCTTCCCCGACACTTTGCTGGATAGGAGTCTGGGGATCGTCATCGAGCTGAACGTGTGCTAGAACTCGAAGGTGCCGTAGTTTCGGTGCTTGATCAGTCGGGCCGTGAAGACGTACGACTACATCAACCACGTTGTGCTAATGTTTCCATTGTCGATCTACAAGGGTACGTATATCACACTCTCCCCTCTCGTTGCTATGCATCACCATGATCTGCGTGTGCGTAGGAATTTTTTTGAAATTACTACGAAACCCAATAGTGGTATCAGAGCCTAGGTTTTATATGTTGATGTTATATGCATGAGTAGAATACAAGTGAGTTGTGGGCGATATAAGTCATACTGCTTACCAGCATGTCATACTTTGGTTCGGCGATATTGTTGGACGAAGCAGCCCGGACCGACATTACGCGTACGCTTACGCAAGACCGGTTCTCCCGACGTGCTTTGCACAAAGGTGGCTAGCGGGTGAAAGTTTCTCCAACTTTAGTTGAACCGAGTGTGGCTACGCCCGGTCCTTGCGAAGGTTAAAACAGCACCAACTTAACAAACTATCGTTGTGGTTTTGATGCGTAGGTAAGATTGGTTCTTGCTTAAGCCCGTAGCAGCCACGTAAAACATGCAACAACAAAGTAGAGGACGTCTAACTTGTTTTTGCAGGGCATGTTGTGATGTGATATGGTCAAGACATGATGCTAAATTTTATTGTATGAGATGATCATGTTTTGTAACCGAGTTATCGGCAACTGGCAGGAGCCATATGGTTGTCGCTTTATTGTATGCAATGCAATCGCGCTGTAATGCTTTACTTTATCACTAAGCGGTAGCGATAGTCGTGGAAGCATAAGATTGGCGAGACGACAATGATGCTACGATGGAGATCAAGGTGTCGCGCCGGTGATGATGGTGATCACGACGGTGCTTCGAAGATGGAGATCACAAGCACAAGATGATGATGGCCATATCATATCACTTATATTGATTGCATGTGATGTTTATCTTTTATGCATCTTATCTTGCTTTGATTGACGGTAGCATTATAAGATGATCTGTCACTAATTATCAAGAAGTGTTCTCCCTGAGTATGCATCATTGCGAAAGTTCTTCGTGCTGAGACACCACGTGATGATCGGGTGTGATAGGCTCTACGTTCAAATACAACGGGTGCAAAACAGTTGCACACGCGAAATACTTAGGTTATACTTGACGAGCCAAGCATATACAGATATGGCCTCGGAACACGGAGACCGAAAGGTCGAGCGTGAATCATATAGTAGATATGATCAACATAGCGATGTTCACAAATGAAACTACTCCATCTCACGTGATGATCGGACATGGTTTAGTTGATTTGGATCACGTAATCACTTAGAGGATTAGAGGGATGTCTATCTAAGTGGGAGTTCCTTAAGTAATATGATTAATTGAACCTAAATTTATCATGAACTTAGTACCTGATAGTATCTTGCTTATTCATGTTTGATTGTAGATAGATGGCCCGTGCTGTTATTCCGTTGAATTTTAATGCGTTCCTTGAGAAAGCAAAGTTGAAAGATGATGGTAGCAATTACACGGACTGGGTCCGTAACTTGAGGATTATCCTCATTGCTGCACAGAAGAAATACGTCCTGGAAGCACCGCTGGGTGCCAGGCCTGCTGCTGGAGCAACACCAGATGTTAAATGTCTGGCAGAGCAAAGCTGATGACTACTCGATAGTTCAGTGTGCCATGCTTTACGGCTTAGAATCAGGAGTTCAACGACATTTTGAACATCATGGAGCATATGAGATGTTCCAGGAGTTGAAGTTAATATTTCAAGAAAATGCCCGGATTGAGAGATATGAAGTCTCCAATAAGTTCTATAGCTGTAAGATGGAGGAGAACAGTTCTGTGAGTGAGCATATACTCAAAATGTCTGGGTATAATAATCACTTGATTCAATTGGGAATTAATCTTCCAGATGATTGCGTCATTGACAGAATTCTCCAATCACTGCCACCAAGCTACAAGAGCTTCGTAATGAACTATAATATGCAAGGGATGAATAAGACTATTCCCGAGCTCTTCGCAATGCTGAAAGCCGCGGAGGTAGAAATCAAGAAGGAGCATAAAGTGTTGATGGTCAACAAGACCACTAGTTTCAAGAAAAAGGGCAAAGGGAAGAAGAAGGGGAACTTCAAAAAGAACAGCAAGCAAGTTGCTGCTCAAGAGAAGAAACCCAAACTTGGACCTAAGCCTGAAACTGAGTGCTTCTACTGCAAGCAGACTGGTCATTGGAAGCGGAACTGCCTCAAGTATTTGGCGGATAAGAAGGATGGCAAGGTGAACAAAGGTATATGTGATATGCATGTTATTGATGTGTACCTTACTAATGCTCGCAGTAGCACCTGAGTATTTGATATTGGTTCTGTTGCTAATATTTGCAACTCGAGACAGGGACTACAGATTAAGCGAAGATTGGCTAAGGACGAGGTGACGATGCGCGTGGGAAATGGTTCCAAAGTCGATGTGATCGCAGTCGGCACGCTACCTCTACATCTACCTTCAGGATTAATATTAGACCTAAATAATTGTTATTTGATGCCAGCGTTAAGCATGAACATTATATCTGGATCTTGTTTGATGCGAGATGGTTATTCATTTAAATCAGAGAATAATGGTTGTTCTATTTACATGAGTAATATCTTTTATGGTCATGCACCCTTAAAGAGTGGTCTATTCTTATTAAATCTCGATAGTAGTGACACACATATTCATAGTGTTGAAACCAAAAGATGCAAAGTTGATAATGATAGTGCAACTTATTTGTGGCACTGCCGTTTAGGTCATATTAGTATAAAGCGCATGAAGAAACTCCATAATGATGGGCTTTTGGAACCACTTGATTATGAATCACTTGGTACTTGCGAACCGTGCCTTATGGGTAAGATGACAAAAACACCGTTCTCCGGTACTATGGAGAGAGCAACAGATTTGTTGGAAATCATACATACAGATGTATGTGGACCAAGAATGTCGAGGCTCATGGCGGATATCGTTATTTTCTCACCTTCACAGATGACTTAAGCAGATATGGGTATATCTACTTAATGAAACACAAGTCTGAAATGTTTGAAAAGTTCAAAGAATTTCAGAGTGAAGTTGAAAATCATCGTAACAAGAAAATAAAATTCCTACGATCTGATCGTGGAGGAGAATATTTGAGTTATGAGTTTGGTGTACATTTGAAATAATGTGGAATAGTTTCACAACTCACGCCACCCGGATCACCACAGCGTAATGGTGTGTCCGGACGTCGTAATTGTACTTTACTAGATATGGTACGATCTATGATGTCTCTTACTGATTTACCGCTATTGTTTTGGGGATACGCTCTAGAGACGGCCGCATTCACGTTAAATAGGGCACCATCAAAATCCGTTGAGACGACGCCTTATGAACTGTGGTTTGGCAAGAAACCAAAGTTGTCGTTTCTGAAAGTTTGGGGCTGCGATGCTTATGTGAAAAAGCTTCAACCTGATAAGCTCGAACCCAAATCAGAGAAATGTGTCTTCATAGGATATCCAAAGGAAACTATTGGATACACCTTCTATCACAGATCCGAAGGCAAGACTTTTGTTGCTAAATTCGGAAACTTTCTGGAGAAGGAGTTTCTCTCGAAAGAAGTGAGTGGGAGGAAAGTAGAACTTGACAAGGTAACTGTACCTACTCCCTTATTGGAAAGTAGTACATCACAGAAACCTGTTTCTGTGACACCTACACCAATTAGTGAGGAAGATAATGATAATGATCATGAAACTTCAGAACAAGATACTACTGAACCTCGTAGATCAACCAGAGTGAGATCCGCACTAGAGTGGGATGGTAACCCTGTTCTGGAAGTCATGCTACTAGATCATAATGAACCTACAAACTATGAAGAAGCGATGGTGAGCCCAGATTCCGCAAAATGGCTTGAAGCCATGAAATCTGAGATGGGATCCATGTATGAGAACAAAGTATGGACTTTGGTTGACTTCCCACTAATCGGCAAGCAATTGAGAATAAATGGATCTTCAAGAAGAAGACTGACGCTGACGGTAATATTACTGTCTACAAAGCTCGACTTGTCGCAAAAGGTTTTCGGCAAGTTCAAGGGATTGACTACGATGAGACCTTCTCACCCGTAGCAATGCTTAAGTTTGTCCGAATCATGTTAGCAATTGCCACATTTTATGATTATGAAATTTGGCAGATGGATGTCAAAACTGCATTCCTAAATGGATTTCTAGAAGAAGAGTTGTATATGATGCAACCAGAAGGTTTTGTCGATCCAAAGGGAGCTAACAAAGTGTGCAAGCTCCAGCGATCCATATATGGACTGGTGCAAGCCTCTCGGAGTTGGAATAAATGCTTTGATAGTGTGATCAAAGCATTTGGTTTTATACAAACTTTTGGAGAAGCCTGTATTTACAAGAAAGTGAGTGGGAGCTCTATAGCATTTCTAATATTATATGTGGATGACATATTACTAATTGGAAATGATATAGAATTTCTGGATAGCATAAAGGGATACTTGAATAATAGTTTTTCAATGAAAGACCTCGGTGAAGCTGCTTACATATTAGGCATTAAAATCTATAGAGATAGATCAAGACGCTTAATTGGACTTTCACAAAACACATACCTTGACAAAGTTTTGAAGAAGTTCAAAATGGATCAAGCAAAGAAAGGGTTCTTGCCTGTGTTACAAGGTGTGAAGTTGAGTCAGACTCAATGCCCGACCACTGTAGAAGATAGAGAGAAAATGAAAGATGTTCCCTATGCTTCAGCCATAGGCTCTATCATGTATGCAATGCTGTGTACCAGACCTGATGTGTGCCTTGCTATAAGTCTAGTAGGGAGGTACCAAAGTAATCCAGGAGTGGATCACTGGACAGCGGTCAAGAACATCCTGAAATACCTGAAAAGGACTAAGGATATGTTTCTCGTTTATGGAGGTGACAAAGAGCTAATCGTAAATGGTTACGTCGATGCAAGCTTTGACACTGATCCGGACGATTCTAAATCGCAAACCGGATACGTGTTTACATTAAACGGTGGAGCTGTCAGTTGGTGCAGTTCTAAACAAAGCATTGTGGCGGGATCTATGTGTGAAGCAGAATACATAGCTGCTTCGGAAGCAGCAAATGAAGGAGCCTGGATGAAGGAGTTCATATCCGATCTAGGTGTCATACCTAGTGCATCGGGTCCAATGAAAATCTTTTGTGACAATACTGGTGCAATTGCCTTGGCAAAGGAATCCAGATTTCACAAAAGAACCAAGCACATCAAGAGACGCTTCAATTCCTTCCGGGATCTAGTCCAGGTGGGAGACATAGAGATTTGCAAGATACATACGGATCTAAATGTAGCAGACCCATTGACTAAGCCTCTTCCACGGGCAAAACATGATCAGCACCAAGGCTCCATGGGTGTTAGAATCATTACTGTGTAATCTAGATTATTGACTCTAGTGCAAGTGGGAGACTGAAGGAAATATGGCCTAGAGGCAATAATAAAGTTATTATTTGTTTCCTTATATCATGATAAATGTTTATTATTCATGCTAGAATTGTATTAACCGAAAACATAATACATGTGTGAATACATAGACGAACAGAGTGTCACTAGTATGCCTCTACTAGACTAGCTCGTTAATCAAAGATGGATATGTTTCCTAACCATGAACAAAGAGTTGTTGTTTGATTAACGGGATCACATCATTAGGTGAATGATCTGATTGACATGACCCATTCCATTAGCTTAGCACCCGATCGTTTAGTATGTTGCTATTGCTTTCTTCATGACTTATACATGTTCCTATGACTATGAGATTATGAAACTCCCGTTTGCCGGAGGAACACTTTGTGTGCTACCAAACATCACAACGTAACTGGGTGATTATAAAGGTGCTCTACAGGTGTCTCCAAAGGTAGATGTTGGGTTGGCGTATTTCGAGATTAGGATTTGTCACTCCGTTTGTCGGAGAGGTATCTCTGGGCCCTCTCGGTAATGCACATCACATAAGCCTTCCAAGCATTGCAACTAATGAGTTAGTTGTGAGATGATGTATTACGGAACGAGTAAAGAGACTTGCCGGTAACGAGATTGAACTAGGTATTGAGATACCGACGATCGAATCTCGGGCAAGTAACATACCGATGACAAAGGGAACAACATATGTTGTTATGCGGTCACACCGATAAAAGATCTTTGTAGAATATGTAGGAGCCAATATGAGCATCCAGGTTCCGCTATTGGTTATTGACCGGAGACATGTCTCGGTCATGTCTACATTGTTCTCAAACCCGTAGGGTCCGCACGCTTAAGGTTTCGATGACAGTTATATTATGAGTTTATGAGTTTTGATGTACCGAAGTTTGTTCGGAGTCCCGGATGTGATCACGGACATGACGAGGAGTCTCGAAATGGTCGAGACATAAAGATTGATATATTGGAAGCCTATATTTTGATATCGGAAGTGTTCCGGGTGAAATCAGGATTTTACCGGAGTACCGGGAGGTTACCGGAACCCCCCGGGAGGTATATGGGCCTTAGTGGGCTTTAGTGGAAGAGAGGAGAGGTGGCCAGGGCTGGGCCGCGCGCCCCTCCCCCCTAGTCCGAATAGGACAAGGAGAGGGGGCCGGCGCCCCCCTTCCTTCTCTCTCTCCTCTTTCCCCCTCCCGAATCCTATTCCAACTAGGAAAGGGGGGAATCCTACTCCCGGAGGGAGTAGGACTCCTCCTGGTGCGCCCTCCCTGGCCGGCCGCACCTCCCTCTTTGATCCTTTATATACGGAGGCAGGGGGCACCCCTAGACACACAAGTTGATCCACGTGATCATATTCTTAGCCGTGTGCGGTGCCCCCTTCCACCATAGTCCTCGATAATATTGTAGCGGTGCTTAGGCGAAGCCCTGCGACGGTAGTACATCAAGATTGTCACCATGCCATCGTGCTGACGGAACTCTTCCCCAACACTTTGCTGGATCGGAGTCCGGGGATCGTCATCGAGCTGAACGTGTGCTAGAACTCGGAGGTGCCGTAGTTTCGGTGCTTGATCGGTCGGGCCGTGAAGACGTACGACTACATCAACCACGTTGTGCTAACGCTTCCGTTGTCGATCTACAAGGGTAAGTAGATCACACTCTCCCCTCTCATTGCTATGCATCACCATGATCTGCGTGTGCGTTGGAAATTTTTTGAAATTACTACGAAACCCAACATGTCTTTGGTCAAATGTTGGGTTGCCCGGCTCCTGAGTTTGGCTACCTTACGTTCCGCTCTATCGGCTAAGGTAGCACCAGGAGAACTACTGCGATTGTGCCTCCGATTCGGCCGGGCGAGCACCTTAGTAGAGAAAGCCGAAAACTGACTGTCATGATGTAGCGTGAGACTGGTCAGCCACTCGATGACCTATCGGAATCTATCGGATTCCTCCGCTTTAACGAAGGGCCGCTTCCCGGTCAGGCACATACGCGCCCCGAATTCGGACGAGCGCAGTTGCCACCAAGGAGCTACCTAAAGAGTCTGATTGTCAAACTCCTATGGCTAAGTGAAAGTGTTAAAGCATTATAGTCCGGTTGCCTGGCCCGCTGCGCTATCACCTCCTTTGTAGGACCAAGACATTGGGTTAAGTGTGAAAATGCGTCTTCTGCGAGCACCCCCGCACTATGTGCATGGGGGCTGAAGCCAACGACTGCCATCTTTCAGATTCTATATATATATATATCTTAAAACGGCCGCACAGGAGGTGTTCCCAATACTTGGAGGCACTGGTATAAAAAAGGCCACTACAATTTATCAAAATATTACTTTATAAATACATATGCTATCATAACATAGCATCTTTCGGGCACTGCGTCTCTATTACACGAGCGCCTTCAAGAACTTCCTGAAAATAGTGCTTGGAGGGTACTCGGCTTTTGTCCGAATCTCGGGACGCAACAACGGTGGTCTCCATCTCTGCCCAGTATGTCTTAACACAGGCAAGAGCCATCCTAGCGCCCTCTATGCATGCTGACCTCTTCATTGCATTTATACGCGGCACCGCGTCAAGGAATTGCTGCACCAAGCTGAAATAACTCTTCGGCTCCGATCTCCCCGGCCACAGGTGACCCATGACGTACTTCATGGTGAGTCCAGACAACCTATTCAGTTCGGCCCATTGAGCCAAACGATCATCCACTGCCAGCGGACGCTGTGGATCATGAAACTACGACTAGAAAAGCTTTTCCACTTCGCGATCTTTCTGATCTTGAAAGTGTTCGGTCGCATCAGCAGCACTCGTTGCCAAGTCCAGATAGGTATCCTCCACACTCCACATTCGGTCCAACGGAGCAAACTTCGGATCACAAAATTTCCTTCGCAGCATAAAGGGCTTTCCAGCCGCAATCTCTTCGGCCTGATGCAGCTCCTCCTTCGCAGCTCTCATCGCAGAGCGCGCGTCCTTGGCATTGGCAACGACCTTCTCTAAGTTCGTCTGTTTCGCCTGGTCTTCTTTTTCAAGAAGTCTGCAACGGTCGGTAGCTCTTTTTAACTTTTCGGCCATCTCGGCCATCTCCTCCTTGCTTCGGCAATGAGCAGCCTGTTCGGCTCTCAGCTCTTCAAGGGCCTTCTCGGCAGCCGCATCGCTTTTTCTGGCTTGCTCCTTAGCTCGGGCAAGTTCTGCCCTAATATTCTCCACGGCGGCCGTACCATCTACGTCGAGCACACACATTGTAAGACACTGGCATGAAACTCCTCTTACCTGATGCTGCCCGAAGAATTACATACCTTGAGACTCATCAAGCCGCTTGTTGACAAGCGCGATGTCGGCATCTGCCACGTCCAGTTGCCGCTTTAGTTCGGCCACATCATCAGTTCGGCTTGATTCCGGACACCTCGCCACCTACATTCAAAGGCGACATCTTAGACCTGGGATTATGATCCTCTGTGTGCCGTCATTTCTTGACAATGCGCAGAGTCTCAGGGGCTACTATCTACACAGGGCGCACCTTACTTATGCGCAACTGACAAAAGTGTACATTATCTAACGTACCTCAAAACCCGTCAGTAAACTTTTGACGGCCTCATGCAATCCGCTTTCTGCGGATGAAATCCTTTCAATCACCGTGCCCATCAATGCATGATGCTCCTCTAAGATGGAAGCTCGCCCCAGCAGAATCTTTAGCTCCTCCGGCAGAGCACCAGACGGTGCCGGACTTGTCCTATGGCCTCTTTTGAAGGCCGGACGCGGAGAGCCTTGGGGGCCACATAGCTATCTCCCGCCCCTACCGGATTCAGAGAAGCCCTCCACAACGACACCTCAGGATCGCCCGCCGCGCTAGGCGGTACGGCAGGGGGAGGCGTCCCGCTCTCCATCATCTCCGGAAGAATATCCCCCGAAGACAAGCTCTGCTGAGAAGGGCTGAGGTCCGAGCTACAAGGTAAAATTTCGGTTAATATTCTTAGATATAAATCAAGGATTTGTCTCATCCCTCAAAAGGAAAACCTCTCTCTACTTACGGCTCGCTGGAGGGCTGATCCCTTTGAGGGCGTAGTTCGGTCGAGGAACTCCCCGGCGTCGGACCCTCTGACGAGGATTTTCTCCCCCGCTTCGGGGCCATGGTCTCCGGGTCGTCAGAGGCGGCCCTCTTCTTCCCCTTGGGAGTGGAATTGTCGGTTCCTCCCTTTGGAGCAGCCTCCTTCGAGGAGGCCATAGTTCCCTTGTCTTTCCCCTTACTTCCCTCCAAAGGCATTATCTTCAACATCCTGACAAGCACGGGATCCGGCCTGGTTTCGGGAAGGGGAGCCGGACACCTGATCAGCTTTGCCTTCGCTATCCACTCCTGTTTAAAAGGATAGCTCCTTTAGGGGCAAGTTTATGGCGATTATATGGATAGTAGGTCCGGGCACAAGGTTACTTACTTCGGTATCCGGGCGATTGCAGCTTAGGCCTGCGTCCTCGGTCAAATCCGGACACATCATTTGTGATCCGAAGAACAGTTTATACATATCCACGGGCGTTGCGCCCATAAAATGATGGAGAGCTCGTGGTCCCTCCGGATTAAACTCCCACAAACGAAGGGAGCGACGTTTGTCGGGCAGTGTTCGGCGAATCAGCATGACTTGTGTCACCTTGACCAGGTTGAGGTCTCTTTGTAAGAGATCCCTGATGCGGACCTGTAACAAGGGCACGTCTTTGGATAACCCCCAATCTAATCCTTTGTTGACCCATGACGCTAGCCGTGATGGGGGACCCGAGCGAAAGGCAGGAGGCGCCGCCCACTTGGCGCTCCTGGGAGTGGTGATATAGAACCATTCTTGTTGCCACAAGCCGAGCTCCTCTTTAAAGGAGCCCTCGGGCCATGGAGCATCAGCATTCTTACTTATGACAGCACCTCCGCACTCTGCGTGCCGTCCCTTGATCATCTTCGGCTCCACTCCAAAAGTCTTGAGCCATAATCCGAAGTGAGGAGTAACACGGAGGAACGCTTCGCACACAATGATGAATGAGGAAATGTGGAGGATGGACTCCGGAGCTAAGTCATGAAATTCCAGCCCGTAATAAAATAGTAGCCCCCTCACGAAGGGATCCATTGGGAAGCCTAACCCCCGAAGGAAGTGAGACATGAACACTACGCTCTCACCGGGCTGGGGACTGGGAATAGCCTGCCTTTGAGCAGGCAACCTATGCGAAATTTCGGCGGTCAAGAACTTAGCCTCTCTCAACTTTAGCATGTCCTCCTCCGTGACGGAGGAGGGCATCCATCGGCCTTGAAGGTCGGAACCAGACATTGTCGAAGGTCTGAGGCGCCCAGAATCTGAAGCCTAGGGTGTTGGAACTCGAGGCGACGGGCGAACTTGTTTTGGGATTGGAGAAAAGGAGTAAGGCCCTGGTCCCTTTATAAAAGGTTGAATACCAGGAGCCCTCCCCGTAACCGTTTGGGACTCGCCTTTAATCAAGAAAACATGCTAACGGGCACGATTGGGTTACCCACGTCCGTATTGATGAGAATCCCGTAAAAGGGGGGCACATGATCTCTGCTTTGACAAGACGTGCCAAGGAAACCGCCTCGCAAAACATGCTGAGGTGGAAGAGTGAAAACGATTCGAGTGAAGGACTTGGCTGTAGTGTGATGACGCACTGCGGAGTACGTCAGCAGATTTGATTTGTGTTAATATTATTCTCTCTATGGCAATATGTGGAAGCTTATTTTTGCAGAGCCAGACACTACTCTTGGTGTTTACAATCTTCTATGAAGGACTTGGAGGAGGAACCCGCCTTGCAATGCCGAAGCCAATTTGCGTGCCAGACTCGTCGTCATTGAAGCCTGGTTCAGGGGCTACTGAGGGAGTCCTGGATTCGGGGGTGTTCGGGTAGCCGGACTATACCTTCAGCCGGACTCCTGGACTATGAAGATACAAGATTGAAGACTTCATCCCGTGTCCGGATGGGACTTTCCTTGGCGTGGAAGACAAGCTTGGCGATGCGGATATTCAAGATATCCTACCATTGTAACCGACTCTATGTAACCCTAACCCTATCCGGTGTCTATATAAACTGGAGGGTTGTAGTCCGTAGGCAATCAACTCCATACACAACAATCATACCATAGGCTAGCTTCTAGGGTTTAGCCTCCTTGATCTCGTGGTAGATCTACTCTTGTACTACCCATATCATCAATATTAATCAAGCAAGACATAGGGTTTTACCTCCATCAAGAGGGCCCAAACCTGGGTAAAACATCGTGTTCCCTGCCTCCTATTACCATCCGGCCTAGACGCACAGTTCGGGACCCACTACCCGAGATCCGCTGGTTTTGACACCGACAGTCATACTAAGAACTTTTGTTCAACTAGATCAAAATATTACCAAAAGGATCGAACTAAGAAAAACGATAAAGATAAAAGTGATGGTGATACGATACCAGGGCACTCCCCCAAGCTTGGCAGTTGCCAAGTGGAGTGCCCATACCCAGGTGATTATGTCTCTCTTTTCGGGGATGGTGATGTGATGTTCTTGGCGATGATGCCCCTCAAGATACGATTCTCCTCCTCAAGCTTGTTGACTTGCTGCTTGAGATCCATTATTTCCTGTCGGAGTTTTCCTGTAACAGCCAAAGCTCCCTGCACCCAATGGTGCTTCATATCTGCGGGAGAACCAGTGGCACTCCTTTTCATATTCTCATAAGAAAGAAATCTAACATTGGAAGGGATAACCGAGTTTGGAATAGCTGAGCTCTGCAGTTCTCCCATTGTGAATCCAGCTTGGAGGCGGGAACTGACTTCTTGGTCCTCCATGGCATCTATCCTCATCAAATCAGCCTCCATCTCTTCCTCCGTTGTTGGCCCAAAGGGGTCAACATGATTGTTTGTCGCTGATCCCGGTGCTGGATGAGACACCCGGCTCTCCCCGACTGACTCTTGCGAAGACATCCCGCTCTAATCTGCAGCAGTAACAACTCGAAACACAAACATGAGATTTTTGCGTGATACGGGAGTCAAAACCCCCGGGAAGTTATATAATGAATTTTTATTGACCAAAATATGTGTTCTGTAAGAAAATGGAGTCCGGAGAGCACACGAGGTGCCCACGAGGTAGGGGGGCGTGCCCAGGGGGGTAGGGCGCGCCCTCCACCCTCATGGAGCCCTCGTGTCCTTTCCGGACTGTTGCTTATTTTTCTATTTTTCTAAATATTCCAAAACGGAGAAATATTGCCTTAAAAACTATTTTGGAGTCGATTTACGTACCGTACCACATACCTATTCCTTTTCGGAGTCTGAAATGTTCCAGAAGGTGTCCTTTATGCATTCCTCCGGGGTTACGGTTTCAATAACATTGGTTTCAACATTTATGGGATTACTAGAGATATAGTGTTTGATTCTTTGACCGTTCACCACCTTCGGATTTGTGCCTTCAAAGTTGTTGATTTTTATGGCACTGGAACAGTAGACCTCCTTGATAACGTAGGGACCTTCCCATTTAGAGAGAAGTTTTCCTGCAAAAAATCTTAAATGAGAGTTGTGTAGCAATACATAATCACCTACATTAAACTCACGCTTTTGTACTCTTTTATCATGCCACCTTTTAACTTTTTATTTAAACAACTTGGCATTTTCGTAGGCTTGGGTTCTCCATTCATCAAGTGAGCTAATATCAAATAATCTCTTCTCACCGGCAAGTTTAAAATCATAGTTGAGTTCTTTAATAGCCCAATAAGCCTTGTGTTCTAGTTCGAGAGGTAAGTGACATGCTTTTCCATAGACCATTTTATACGGAGACATACTCATAGGGTTTTTATATGCAGTTCTATAGGCCCATAATGCATCATCAAGTTTCTTGGACCAATTCTTTCTGGACCTATTAATAGTCTTTTGCAAAATTAATTTGAGTTCTCTATTACTCAATTCTACTTGACCACTAGACCGAGGGTGATAAGGGGATGCAATTCTATGATTAACATCATATTTAGCAAGCATTTTACGGAAAGCACCATGAATAAAATGTGAACCACCATCAGTCATTAAATATCTAGGGACTCCAAACCTTGGAAAGATAACTTCTTTAAGCATTTTAATAGAAGTGTTATGATCAGCACTACTATTTGGAATAGCTTCTACTCACTTAGTAACGTAATCAACAGCAACTAAAATATGTGTATAACCATTAGAGGAAGGAAAAGGTCCTATATAGTCAAAGCCCCAAACATCAAATGGTTCAATAACAAGTGAATAATTCATAGGCATTTCTTGACGTCTACTAATATTACCAATTCTTTGACATTCATCACAAGATAAGACAAACTTACGGGCATCCTTGAAGAGAGTAGGCCAATAAAAACCAGATTGTAGTACCTTATGTGTAGTTCTATCTCCAGCATGGTGCCCTCCATAAGCTTCGGAGTGACACTTGCGTAGGATCTGTTCCTGTTCATGCTCAGGTACACAACGTCTAACAAAACCATCTACTCCTTCTTTATAAAGATGTGGGTCATCCCAAAAGTAATGCCTCAAATCATAGAAGAACTTTTTCTTTTGCTGGTATGTGAAACTAGGTGGTATAAACTTAGCAACAATGTAATTAGCATAATTAGCATACCATGGAGCAGTATGAGAAGCATTTATGACATTTAATTGCTCATCAGGGAAGCTATCATCAATAGGTAGTGGGTCATCAAGCACATTTTCTAACCTAGACAAGTTGTCTGCAATGGGGTTCTCGGCTCCTTTTCTATCAACAATATGTAAATCAAATTCTTGAAGCAAGAGAACCCATCTAATAAGTCTAGGTTTAGCATCTTTCTTTTCCATAGATATTTAATAGCAGCATGATCAGTGTGAATAGTTACTTTAGAATCAACAATATAAGGTCTAAACTTATCACAGGCAAATACAACTGCTAAGAATTCTTTTTCAGTAGTAGCATAATTTCTTTGAGCATTGTCTAGAGTTTTACTAGCATATTGAATAACATTTAGTTTCTTATCAACTCTTTGTCCTAGAACAGCACCTACAACATAATCACTAGCATCACATATAATTTCAAAGGGTAAATTCCAATCAGGTGTCTGAACAATAGATGCAGAGATCAATGCTTTCTTAAGTATTTCAAATGCTTCTACATAATCATCATCGAAGACAAATGGTATATCTTTTTGTAATAAATTAGTCAGAGGCCGAGAGATTTTTGAGAAGTCCTTAATGAACCTCCTATAAAACCGGCATGACCAAGGAAGCTTCTTATACCTTTGATGTCCTTGGGACATGGCATCCTTTCAATAGCATCAACGTTGGCTTTATGAACTTCAATACCACTTTCAGAAACTTTATGCCCCAAGACAATACCTTCATTAACCATAAAGTGGCACTTTTCCCAATTCAGGACAAAATTAGTTTCTTCAAATCTCTACAAAACTCGATCAAGGTTGCTCAAGCAATCATCAAAAGAAGATCCATAGACGGAAAAGTCATCCATGGAGTACTACGAGAAGTACTTATAACATTTAATTGTTCGTCAGGAAAGTTACCATTAATAGGTAGTGGGTCATCAAGAATATTTTCTAACCTAGACAAGTTGTCTGCAACGGGGTTCTCAGCTCCCTTTCTATCAACAATATGCAAATCAAATTCTTGTAGCAAGAGAACCCATCTAATAAGTCTAGGTTTAGCATCTTTCTTTTCCATAAGGTATTTAATAGCAGCATGATCAGTTTGAATAGTTACTTTAGAATCAACGATATAATATCTGAACTTATCACAAGCAAATACAACTGCTAAAAGCTCTTTTTCAGTAGTAGCATAATTTCTTTGAGCATTGTCTGGAGTCTTACTAGCATAATGAATAACATTTAATTTCTTATCAACTCTTTGCCCTAGAACAGCACCTACAGCATAATCACTAGCATCACACATAATTTCAAAGGGTAAATTCCAATCAGGTGGCTGAACAATAGGTGCAGAGACTAATGCTTTCTTAAGTATTTCAAATGCTTCTACACAATCATCATCAAAGACAAATGGTATATCTTTTTGCAATAAATTAGTCAGAGGCCGAGAAATTTTTGAGAAGTCCTTAATGAACCTCCTATAAAATCCAGCGTGACCACGGAAACTTCTTATACCTTTGATGTCCTTGGGACATGGCATCTTTTCAATTCCGTCAACCTTGGCTTTATCAACTTCAATACCTCTTTCAGAAACTTTGTGACCCAAGACAATACCTTCATTAACCATAAAGTGGCACTCTTCCCAATTCAAGACAAGATTAGTTTCTTCACATCTCTGCAAAACTCGATCAAGATTGCTCAAGCAATCATCAAAAGAAGAACCATAGATGGAAAAGTCATCCATGAAAACCTCACAAATCTTTTCACAAAAGTCAGAGAATATAGCCATCATACATCTTTGAAAGGTAGCAGGTGCATTACATAAACCAAAAGGCACATGTCTATAAGCAAAAGTACCAAAAGGGCATGTAAAAGTAGTGTTTGATTGATCTTTGGCTGACACAGGTATTTGAGAGAAACCAGAATAACCATCTAGAAAGCAAAAATGTGTATGTTTGGATAATCTTTCTAGCATTTGATCGATAAAAGGTAAAGGATAATGATCTTTTTTAGTGGCCTTATTTAACTTGCAGAAATCAATTACCATCCTATAACCAGTAATAATTCTTTGAGGAATCAATTCATCTTTATCATTAGGAACAACAGTAATACCTCCCTTCTTAGGGACACAATGGACAGGGCTTACCCACTCACTATCAACAACGGGGTAAATTATACCTGCCTCAAGGAGCTTTAGTATCTCCTTTCTTACCACTTCTTTCATTTTAGGATTCAATCGGCATTGATGATCACGAACTAGTTTAGCATCTTCTTCCAAATTAATTTTATGTTGACATAGAGTGGGACTAATGACCTTAAGATCATCAAGAGTATACCCAATAGCAGCATGGTGCTTCTTCAGAGTTGTCAATAATCTCTCTTCTTCATGTTCTGAAAGGTTAGCACTAATAATAACATGATATATCTTTTTCTCATCAAGATAAGCATATTTAAGAGTATCCGGTAACGGTTTAAGCTCAAACACGGGATCACCCTTGGGTGGAGAAGGATCTCCTAGGATTTCAACAGGTAAATTGTGTTTCAGAATAGGTTCCTGTTTAAACAATACTTCATCTAATTCCCTTCTTTCATTCACAAACATATCATTTTCATGGTCTAGCAAATATTGTTCTAAAGGATCACTAGGAGGTACGACAATAGAAGCAAGACCAATAATTTCATCCTTACTAGGTAATTCTTCTTCACGGTGTTGTCTACTAAATTTAGAAAAATTGAATTCATGAGTCATATCATCCAAACTGATAGTAACAACATCTATTTTGCAATCTATGGTGGCATTAACAGTATTTAAGAAGGGTCTACCAAATATAATGGGACAGAAGCTATCTTGTGGGGAACCAAGAACAAGAAAATTAGCAGGATATTTAGTTTTCCCACATAAGATTTCAACATCTCTAACAATTCCCATTGGTGAAATAGTATCTCTATTAGCAAGTTTAATTGTGACATCAATATCTTCTAACTCAATAGGTGCAATGTCATGCATAATTTCTTTGTATAAGTCAATAGGTATTGCACTAGCACTAGCACCCATATCACATAAGCCATGATAACAATGATCTCCTATTGTAACAAAAATTACAGGCATACCTACCACAGGTCTAGGTTTATCTGTATCATAGGGTTTAGCAATTCTAGCACTTTCACCACAAAAATAAATAACACGCCCATCTATATTATCAGACAAGAGATCTTTAACAATAGCAATATTAGGTTCAACTTTAACTTGCTCAGGAGGTGTATATGTTTTAATATTGCTTTTACGAACCACAGTTGAAGCTTTAGCATGATCCTTGATCCTAACAGGGAAAGGCGGTTTCTCAACATAAGAAGTAGGAACAATAGGATCATTATAAGTAATAGTCTTTTCTTCAACTTTAATAGGTGCAGCTATTTTTACTTCTATGTGAGGATGATATTTAAACCACTTCTCCTTGGGGAGATCAACATAAGCAGCAAAAGATTCACAGAAAGAAGCTACTATCTCAGAGTCAAGTCCATATTTAGTGCTAAATGTACGAAAAATATCGGTATCCATAAAAGATTTAACACAATCAAAACTAGGTATCGTACCCGACTCCTGACCATTGTTGAGGTCCCAATCTTCGGAGTTGCGTTTAATTTTTTCCAATAAATCCCATTTGAATTCAATAGTCTTCATCATAAAAGAGCCAGCACAAGAAGTATGAAGCATGCTGCGATTGTTATCAGAAAGCCGAGCATAATTTTTTTGAATAATCATTTCTCTTGAGAGCTCATGATTGGGGCATGAATATAACATTGATTTAAGTCTCCCCCAAGCTTGAGCGATGCTTTCTCCTTCGCGAGGCCAAAAATTATATATATAATTGTGATCACGATGAACAAGATGCATAGGATAAAACTTTTGATGAAATTCCAATTTCAATCGTTTGTAGTTCCAAGACTCCATATCATCACATAGCCTATACCATGTCGATGCATCTCCCCTCAAAGATAAAGGGAAGACCTTCTTCTTAACAACATCTTCGGGTACACCTGCAAGCTTAAATAATCCACAAACTTCATCCACATATATTAGATGCTCATCAGGATGTTTTGTTCCATCTCCCCAAAAAGGATTAGCTAGCAGTTTTTCTACCATACACAAAGGAATTTCAGAGCAAGCATTTTCATTTTCAATAGGTTCAATAGGTTGAGGAGCAACTCTTTGCTCTACTGGTCGGGGTGAAGATACCCCGAACAAGCCCCTCAGAGGATTACTTTCCATAGTAACAAGTGACAATAAATTTCAGCACACTATATAATTTTTTCCTTACCAAATTCCACCTACCAAAGGCGTTTCACTCCCCGGCAACGGTGCCAAAAAGAGTCTTGATGACCCACAAGTATAGGGGATCTATCGTAGTCCTTTCGATAAGTAAGAGTGTCGAACCCAACGAAGACCAGAAGGAAATGATAAGCGGTTTCCAGCAAGGTATTCTCTGCAAGTACTGAAATAAGTGGTAACAGATAGTTTTGTGATAAGATAATTGTAACAAGCAACAAGTAACAAAAGTAAATAAGGTGCAGCAAGGTGTCCCAATCCTTTTTGTAGCAAAGGACAAGCCTGAAAAAACTCTTATATGATGTAAAGCGCTCCCGAGGACACATGGGAATATCGTCAAGCTAGTTTTCATCACTCTCATATGATTCGCGTTCGGTACTTTGATAATTTGGTATGTGGGTGGACCGGTGCTTGGGTGCTTCCCTTACTTAGACAAACATCCCACTTATGATTAACCTCTATTGCAAGCATCCGCAAATACAACAAAAGTATTAAGGTGAACCTAATCATAGCATGAAACATATGGATCCAAATCAGCCCCTTACGAAGCAACGCATAAACTAGGGTTTAAGCTTCTGTCACTCTAGCAACCCATTATCTACTTATTACTTCCTAATGCCTTCCTCTAGGCCCAAAAATTGGTGAAGTCTCATGTAGTCGACGTTCACATAACACCACTAGAGGAGAGACAACATACATCTCATCAAAATATCGAACGAATACCAAATTCACATGACTACTAATAGCAAGACTTCTCCCATGTCCTCAGGAACAAAAGTAACTACTCACAAAGCATAAGCATGTTCATAATAAGAGGGGTACTAATCTGCATATAGGATCTGAACATATGATCTTCCACCAATTAAACCAACTAGCATCAACTACAAGGAGTAATTAAAACTACTAGCAACCTACTAGCACCAATCCCGGACTTGGAGACAAGAATTGGATACAAGAGATGAACTAGGGTTTTGAGATGAGATGGTGCTGATGAAGATGTTGATGGAGATTGCCCTCTCCCGATGATAGGAGCGTTGGTGATGACAGTGGCGATGATTTCCCCCTCCGGGAGGGAAGTTTCCCTGGCAGAACAGCCCCGCCAGAACCCTAGATTGGTTCAGCCAAGGTTCCGCCTCGTGGCGGTGGAGTTTCGTCCGAGAAGATGGCTTATGATTTTTTCCCATCGAAAGAGTCCATATAGCAGAAGATGGTCACCGGAGGGCCACCAAGGGGCCCATGAGGTAGGGGGGCACACCCAGGGGAGTAGGGCGTGCCCCCACCCTCGTGGGCAGGGTGTGCCCCCTGGTGAAGTTCTTGCGCTCAATGTTTTTTATATATTTGGAAAACATCATCGATGAAGTTTCAGGACTTTTGGAGCTATGCAGAATAGGTCTCCAATATTTGCTCCTTTTCCAGCCAGAATCCCAGCTGCCGGCATTCTCCCTTCTTTATGTAAACATTGTAAAATAAGAGAGAACATGCATAAGTATTGTGACATAATGTGTAATAACAGCCCATAATGCAATAAATATTGATATAAAAGCATGATGCAAAATGGACGTATCACTACACAGATCATAGTGTAGATATAACGGGAAAACCTTAAGCATCAGAGTAAAATCAGCAAAGTGGAACTTGCTGGAATATATGTGCTAGTATTGCCGGTACGGCTAGAAAGGCTTCGAATACCAGCTCTCTTCAAGTGAAGGTGCGGTACTATTAATATCAGTGTAACTCTCAAAGGCGACGTAGCTCCCCGCATTTCCTTGCTATTCTTATAGGATTCAAGTGGGCAGGCCACTACAAATCCTATTCCTATGTTTACAAGATCCTACGAATCAAAGAGGCTCAAAGTGTCCATCACAATCGACCGTATAGACCTCTACACTGCAAATGTCCCTGCTCATCTTCAGTATGAGGAACATACTGTACTACTATCATACTCCCTCCGTTCCAAAATATAAGTCTTGGTAGAGATTTCCACTATGGGTCACATACAGATGTATCCAGATACATTTTAGAGTGTAGATTCACTCATTTTGCTCCATATGTAGTCCATGGTGGAATCTATACAAAGACTTGTATTTAGGAATGGAGAGAGTACATATTAAAGAAGAACGGAAGAGGAACATGGTAAAGAAGAGCAAGCAGATTTTGGATAATAAAATGTTGGTTGCGTAGTGCCCACACATGATGAACCAGAGCGCATTAAGAATGCAACTCCCAGCTATCTCTCGACCATTTCAGGCGGTTGGATGAAGATCCTACGTCTCCTAACCCTTCTTCTTCCTTGTCTCTGATTCTTCCCATACAAAACACCGCATGGACCGCCGGCCGGACCACCGACCCCCACTGCCTGTGTTCCTCCGCCACCCCCACCCCTACCCCAACCCCCACCCACATCGAGTTTTCTTCGTTCGGCGAGGCCCCACAACCACCGAGCCCCTTCGATCGCACCGGTGAACTCCGGCGAGCTCTGAAAAATTGACTGACCCAATTTTGAAATTTAGTCTACTGTGATTTAACTAGTGTGGAATATAAAAGGGGAAAACCATAAGCATTGGGAGTATAGTGTTGAGCATGCCATGGCGGATCTGAAGGTGCAAACCGGACAAAGGCAACTTCGCAACCAAGACAAGAAATCAGAGTAAAGCAGTGGCGATCTATTTTCTTGCTACGATAAATAAGTTGAGAAGATACAAAAGAGTACCGCCTCTGGTGCGGCGCCGTGTACGCATCTGCTGAGAATTTGAAAGTGCTACGGTAGTGATGGCTATCGGCGGCGTGGAAGCAGATCTAGGAGGGTAGGCGGTGGTGGTGGGGCGCGGTGGATGAGACGGTCGTAGGAGCGGCGCCGGCAAGGTGGACGATGGCGGGGATGAAGCGAGAGGACGGGATGCAAGGATCCCGGTCCGAAGCCGTGGATGAGAGAGGTCAATCTCTTGTAATAGACGGCGGCGTCGGGGTGTCAGCTCTGGCATGGTGGAGGAGGACGGAAGTGGATGGGGTGGCGAACGGCGGCGGACGGAGGAGGGTGGGGTGGAGAGGGTGTTTTGGCGCCCACGGAGTACGAATGGGGAAAAGGGAGGTAGAGAGGAAAGGGGGAACCATGTATTCAGGGCGCGCTTGTCTCAAATGCGAGGAAATTTACAAACTTAGCCCCTGTTTCAAATTTCTACTACATCACAACGACATTAGTCGGTTGGGGATAGGACGGTAATATCACATACACCGAGTATTTGCCGATGAGAGTTTGTTTTTGGCGCCCACCGTGTATGAATATGAATCGGGGAGGGAGTTGATTTCGGCCGAGGACACATTGTGTTTTGGCGCCCACCGTGTATGAATCCGGATGAGAGGCAGTTACGTCACGTTTGGGTGAAATTACAAACCTACCCCTATCGAAACCTATAGAAATCCGGCAGATAGGCTTTGCGTTGCAGGGATAGGCTGTAGTGATTTCCATCTCGCAGATTTTGGTTTCGGATGGTTACTGCGACTTTCGCCGCTTCGTTCAAATTTTGCAGAGTGCACGTTTACCGTGCCAGCTCAATTCGAATCCTGTTTGTATTCTATTTTTTCGGGCGGGATCCATTTTCAATTGGAATTACATTCTATATACATCATTTTTTATATATACTTTCAAAAGCACAACAAAGAATTCTGCTCCTTTATATGTATAGTATGATTTACAAATACAACGATCTCGAAATCCTAAGGTTGAATTCGATTTTTTTAACCAAATTATGTTCTACTAAAATGTATGGATCAGTAATATCTACATATTAAATAACATAGATGTGCGTGAATTCCTATGAGTATGCATGTTTGATAGATCAATTTTGGTTCGAGTATGGATTACATGTATCATCATCTCGAATTCAAATATTTGAATCCCTTTTTTGTTCACTCCTTTCACGCCCATCTCTCTCGCATGCATGCTCCTTTAGGTAGCTATCACTCTCTTTTCTCCAGCTCACCCGCATGCTCACTTCATGTTTCTCCTATCCTCGCAAACATGGTATCTCGACATCTCCCTTGAGAAGTGTCACACTCTCCCTATCATTATACATTACACAGTTTCATTATCTCTCATGTCTCTACTATTCTCTGGTATCACTCGGTACCTAAGCTTTCTTTTTCACCGCCACACACACAGTCTCCACTCGTCTTTCACTTTGTCTTTCTCTCTATGGGATTCTCTCACACACCCTATATGTCTCTACATATGACTCGTACCACTAAAATTACTCTCTCTCTCTCTCCTGTAGACACAACATTTGTTGCGGTCTCCTTTTCGTCTCCATCCCAGACTGACATTATTCATTTGTTTACCGATCAGACAACCCCGACTACTGTCTCCTATCTCTCTCACACAAACACACACACACAACTCCTGCTTCCACTCCCTTCCCGACTACCGTCTCTCTCTCTCTCTCACACACAAAACTCTCGCTTTCGCACCCCGACTCGTATTTCTCTCACAAACATTTATCGACTAGCTAGCCTCTAGATAGGTTTATACACCCGCACACTCGTGCTTCCACCATCGCATACATGTCTCTCTCCCGCTCCTTGTATCTATGTAGATTTTTATTCCCTTCTTGAGACACGCCCTCTCGATCATGCACACACACACTATCGCCTCATTTTAAGCTGATACCTACTGCACACACACTCCTTGTGTCTTTGTCACACATGCACTCCGTCCTCCTCCACTCTCCCTCTCTCTCACACGCATGGGCTTTTTGCAACAACTAGCAAGATTCCCATGCGTTGCACGGAACATCAAGATGCATTTGTATGAGTAGTTTATCTTGTGGGGAAAAGGATGAACGAGGGAAGGCCTTATTTGCAAATGTGGAGAGGGGTGTGGGTATCTTTTTGCAAAATTGCCATAGTTTCCTTCCTATCGGTCAGATATAGATCGGACGGCCTATATTGCAGGATGGCAGGCACATGATCATCACCGACAATGCTTTTTATAAGAGTAGGGATAAAAAATAGAGTTGGTGATGATGGTGGGCCTGCCATCCTGCAATGTAGGTCGTCCGATTTATATCTGACGGATAGGAAGGAAAATATGGCAATTTACCCGCACTCTTCACCACATTTGCAGATAAGGCCTTCCCTCGTTCATCCTTTTATCCCACAAGATCTTGATGTTCCGTGCAACGCACGAGCATCTTGCTAGTAAGAGTAGAAATTAGACATATACCACTTCTCACATCTTGAAACCAACAACATTCCTCCCTTATCTCATCAAAACCGCCAAAGGAATATATTTTGAGTGAAACATAACATATTTTTAGTGATATACGTATTTCAAAACTAGACTTTTTTTTCTATCAAATCGGTGAAATGTATTAATCTACTTTGATCGTGTGGCAATGCATTGGCACATTGCTAGTAGTTATTATAATTTTTTGGACACCAGACAAACGGTGGAGTACATATACGAAGAGAAGAGGCGCACACACACAGTCGGCCTCTCGCTGTCTCACACACATGAGTGTTACGTAAAGGCGACGTTAACAAACAAACCCTAAAACCCTAGGTGCACGATTGCTGCATTCGCGGGTACCGGGTACGTGGTGGAGCACCTTTGTATGAATAGTCAGCTCGCGTGATAATTTGATCCATAGGAGTTGATGGTCGGGACCACAGGTGAATGACTTGGAGCATGGTGGCTCGCCAGTTGCCATAGATCGAGTAGCCACGTTTAAAATATCGTTTTTAGCAGGGTTAATTTAATCTGCATGCATGACTCTCCTCCCCCACGCTCATCCAATCCGTTGTGACCAGCAATATTTCCACCCCTTCACTCCCCCGTAATTTACTCCAACAAATATGCCCACGTAGTTGTTACTTAACTGCAGGTGCATTGGGTCACTGACATATGGGCCCAACAGGGGTCTGGCCCACATGTCAGTGACGCAACTGGACCTGCAGTTAAGTCAGTGCAGCTCAGTCCATATCTTACGTAGGTGCGCCATTGCTCGCTATAAATAATGCGCCTCCCACGACATGGCTATCTCCTCCCCCTCACATTCACGTTCATCACTATCTCCTCCCCCTCCCTCTCACGTCGACCACCATGGCATCGCCCCTCCCAAGCCCTAGGAGCCCCTCGCTGCACCACGCGGACGGTCACGCGTCGCCGTTCCATTCCTCGCCGCCACTAGTCGAGGAGGACGCGTCGGTGTTCCTCTCCTTGCCGCTACGCGACGCGTCGCCGTTCCATTCCTCGCCGCCACTAATCGAGGAGGACGCGTCGGCGTTCCTCTCCTTGCCGCGACGCGATGCGTCGCCCTTCCATTCCTCGCCGCCACTAGTCGAGGAGGACGCGTCGACGTTCCTCTCCTCGCCACGACGCGTCGAGGTGGCCGCGTCGGCGTTCCCAATGTCGCCAGCACGTGCGTCGGAGGACGCGTCGGCTCCCCTCTACGAGGAGAACGCCGCGCCGCCGAGCCCGCCCAGCCTTGAGGAGCTTTGGAAAGAAATGGATGTCGCCATGTGGGAGGCTTTGCTTCCAGCAGAGCGCGCCAAAATAGAGGCGGAACAAGCTGCCTGGGAGGCCTATGTCGCGTCCGAGAGAGTCAGGCAATTGGCTCTTTGGCAAAAGGCTCATGCGAGGGCCATGAGGGTGGCGGAGGACGCCCGTGCCGACGCCCTGAGTGCAGTCGGGCCCGAGCGCCTCATCTACGCTTGGCGGTACATGGACCGGGTGCACGCCTCCAGCGAGGAGGAGTACATGTTGGCGCCGGATCACCACACCAGTGAGATCGCGCTCGCCCACCGGCAAGCCGCCAATCAGCACCTCGTGAGTTGCGAGGCTAAGGAAGAGGCGTTGTGTCGGCGCGCTGGGAAACGACCACGCACCAGGGCACTCGTGGCGCGCCACAAGCGCTCCTGCGAGCGCCGTGGCTTTTAGGAGGAGTATAATTTTTGTTTCATAAGGCGATCTCATTAGTTTTGGGACGCAAATGATAAATCCCAAACGTTCAGGAATTTTTAGCGTCCTTAATTAAGTATGTAAATGGGAAAGTTTGGAAACCTTGTGTATTTGTACGCATTTTGCAAGTACCTGCATATAGCACAAACTTTACTATATACTATCGCACTACTCGTCTCTCTCGATATATGCTTGCAGACTGTGCTACTCCCTCTGTCCAGGTCAATAAGTCATCTTTAGTTGTGCACTGTGACCAAGAAGGAGGGAAGACTTATACACCTAGACGGAGGGAGTACTACTATTACTTATGTACTCCCTCCGTCCGGGTTTATTAGGCCTCTCAGCATCACAAGCATGTCCCCTTTTATAAGGCCCCGCGTTGGAAAGGTGCATGCATGCAACCATTTCATTGGTTGTATTGAAAGCTATTATTGTTGGTGCCATGGATGAAAAGTTAATACACTTCATGTGTGCTTTTTCATTGGCTGCATGCATGTGAGAGAGTGCATTGGGAGTGGAATGGAAGAATTAATGTGATCAAATTACTATGTGTCTTGGTCTAAGAGAAGTTGTCTTTAGGCCTAATAAACCCGGACGGAGGGAGTACATGCAAATGCACGTTTTAACATTACGATGCGGTTTTTGTAAAAGTAGAGAAACTGCACTAGTTGATTGTTTACTTTTAGCTTCCTTCTCTGTGGTTATTTCTCTGTCGTACTTTGTACAGAGTATCTCACTGGTTGGAAAGGCATGCAAATTCCCAAACCGCTTCCTACACCCTGTATCGAATTATTTGCCTAACAAGTTGTGCCGTGCAATTGGAATTCCAACTTGAGTACTACTACTAGTAGGAGTACCAGGGGCTAGTTCTTTTAGGCTTCTAGATTAGTAATCCCATAACTACTACCTCCGTCCTGGTTTATTGGTCCCCATTGTAATCTGTGTCAAATTTTGATCATAAATTTAACTAATGAAATGTTAGTGCATGTCACATGCACTACTCCATCCGTCTAGGTGAGTAAGTCATCTTAGGCTGTGCACCGTGACCAAGGAGGAGGAGAAAACGAGAAACATTAATGTTTATTTGCTAATTAATAGTATTGCATGCAATGAACTAACCACTTCATGTCATGTTTGATATCTCAAGTCATTAAAAGCATGCACACTCTTTATCTCTTATTGGTTGATATGTCAAGAAACAAGAAATGAGGTAGAAGTTAATGCACCGCTCCTAAGTGTTTTGGGATTATTTGGTTTTCGTAAGATGACTTACACACCTAGACGGAGGGATTACAATGGTGAGGAATAAACCAGTTAAATCTTTGGTCAAAATTTAGCACAAATTACAATGGTGAGGAATAAACCAGGATGGAGTAGTAGTTTAGAAGCCCAAATAAATGAGTGAGGCGCCTTATTGTTACTCTCCACTGTGACTAGTCTTGTGGGAAAAGCTGGGGAAGTCTCCAAAAGAACTGGCCCTAGGAGTAGTAGCTAGGGATCGAGTGTGCGAGATGAACCGGAGAAAGTAAATGCAGAGAGATGAAATGCAAAACAGACGGAGGGATGTGATGGTTGCTTGTCCGTTTATTTTACCAGGCCACTTATTACTGGGAGTGGTTGGGTTTTGTGATATGGCGGCTTTATTGCCCCGCCACGAGCGGGTTGAGATGTGAGACTCCCGTGCAGCGCCGCCCTCTACACTTGTACTACATCGGTCGTGGTTTATTAGCCCCCCATTGAATTTGACTGAAGATTTAACTGACAAAATCTTAGTGCACGTCAACAAAAACTATATCGTTGGATTCGTATTTGAACATAGTTTTGATTGGTATAATTTTAGGTGACATGCATCAGCATTTATCGTACTATATATAATGTTAGTTCAATTTTTGGTCGTACTAATCTATAGTAGTAAGGTACCCAAAACTTGCATCCAAAACTTGTGAAGAAATAACACTTATTGTGCTTTGCAAGAAATGATCTTTAAGAATTAGTTTTTGAGTATCGATTGTTATACATGTTGGCTACAGATGACATGGCACTTTCTTATAGTCAACAGTTGGCTATACTATTAAGTAATATTAACCATGACCTTATACACCTAGACGGAGGGATTAAATCAGGATGACTTGCAAGCGGGCAGAGGAGATGTAAGAAATGGTTCATCGTAAGTCTTTCACCTGTACTGTAGTAAAAATTCATACATGGAAGATTCTAGACTAGACCATAAACGGATACACTTTTATTCATGCGCGATACTCCAATAGAGGAAGATCCTACATGGAAGTCTCCACATGCTTAGACAGCGGATTACATTGAGCGAAGACTAATGATCAACATTTAACTTGATAATGCGTATGTCCAGGTGAACCTCCTTGGAGTCCCCATGCACCGCGTCGGCGGGTAAAGGATGCCATGGGTTTTCCAAGTCCACATTGGCGGGATAGTCCTAGATCCCTAGAGTCCAAGTCTGTTTGATGAGGCCGGTGTCGCCGCCCACGCGACCCGGAGGGGTAGTAACACTGACCACACACCCGTACATCGGCCTCATGTCAGTGTCAGTGTCAGCGGCGTCGCGCCTGATGCATATTACAGAGACGGGGCGGCGGCCTGCGCGGGCCTCGCCGATGCCCATGATCAAGAGGAAGACGCTGTCGTCCTCCTCCGAGACTAGCAAGCAGCAGTGATCCTCCAGCGACTCCGGCTTGGTGAACGGGTAGCACGTCTCGTACTTGATGTTCTCCGCCAAGGGCCAGCAGTGACCGCTTCACGCATCCGTGAGGTGATGCACCATGTCCGCCGGCGAGCCACAAAATGGCATCGGACACTCATAGGAGTGGATGAAGGGCTCCTTGGAGGCATCGACCAGGCCGTCCATGAAACGGGAGTGGCTGTAGGGAACGTTGTGCCAGTTGAATATATGAGCAAGTTACTACAAGATTTAATCCGAATAAGCACAAAATAAATCATGAATTCTACCATGATTTCGAACAGGAATGACAGAAACACATACGGTGCAACGGGAGCAGCATCATTGGCGTTGAGGTTGTCGCCCATGTCCAAACACCACATAGAAACGGTCTTTGAGCATGGTTCGTAGTCGTTCTACGCTCGGGCATTGAAGTTTGTAACTATTTTAGATTAGAATATACTACTCCTCCGGTGCTAGTAGTAGAGCAGAGTCCTACTCTACTACTCTACTCAAGCAAGTTAGGGCATAGCACTGTAGGGAGTACCAGTACTGTGATCACTCAAGCAAGTTGTCTGGCATCGACATGACCCTACGCTGCTGGTATGTGTCTCGTAAGTCAAGTGGCATGCTGTAGTCATCATCACCTGTCCACTTCCCGCAGCACATATTCGCTTCTCCATCTTTGTCCACACATAATCTCGTCCAATCTTCCATCCCCGCTAAGGCGCCTCCCTCCCTCGTCCGAAACCCAAGCACTAACAATGGCAGAATCGAGCAGCGTCCGCCGCCAAAAGAGTGGTTGGAATTCGCTCCCCACAGAGGTAATCAAGCTCATTGTTTCGCATGTGGACAATCTCAGTACCATGCCGCTCGCCGCGTGCTCGTCGGGGCTATACCGTTTACTCAAAGCCCTCAGGCCGAAGCTTTTTAAGCTAGCTCCTTGCTTGCTGATGCCGCCTGATCTTCAGAAACAACATGTCACGCAGCATAACGATCATAGGGTGGCGAGCATCAACCCCCTTGACTGTGATTCGATCCCCGCCAGCCTCAACTACATTAACGATATGTACTGGGTCAGCATGAACACGTCTTGGATGGTGCTCGTCAACGGTCGCGGCAGCTGGATGCTTGTGGAGGTCTTCACTCTTCTGGCCTGCTTATTGCTTCTGTTGCACCCCCAACCCTGGTTGCCGCAGCTGCTGTTTTCAATGTACAATCAGTAGTATATTTCATCTGTTGGTTGAATAAATGTGTTGTTAGAACAACAAACACAATGTTTTGGAAGTCGTTGCACGGTTCGATCCTTTAGTGCCCCGTACCATACGTAGCGCATACTATTTTTCATACGGAACACATTTTCCACTTGTTGATAACATGCAGCGCACTGATGAAGGCCCAATAGAGAAGCCCATAATTAA
The DNA here is from genome assembly GCF_002162155.2 of Triticum dicoccoides. Lineage (NCBI taxonomy): Eukaryota > Viridiplantae > Streptophyta > Magnoliopsida > Poales > Poaceae > Triticum > Triticum dicoccoides. Next base: position 486,808,312 of record NC_041380.1, read on the forward strand.
CTAGAAGGGGGGCTCTCACATGAATCTGGCCCAGGTACATGCTCATGGTCCCCTAAACATAAATAAGTAAATAAATAAATAAATAAAGCTAAATGCTCATGCACCAGTTCTTTGGGAAAATAGGTAGCCCATTATTTCTTTTTAAAGAATACCCAAGGTAGGCCTATTTGTTTTCTCCGAATTACTGGGCTGCAAATCTTTCAAGACGAGGAGGGATGCATTCCGGCCTGGCTTAAGAGTATGGTTAATGTCTATTAAAAGTAATATAAAAAGGGTTGAAAATTCCAAAAAAATATAGCAAATGGGATATAAGTTTCTTTTTTTGTTTTTGTTCTTCACTGATATCTTATACGTATTTCATTGGATTTAACATGACATAGTACTAATTTATTTTTAAATTTGTTTTACTATGGCTATTAATTTTTGGATTAAGAATATTTCGTTTTTTTCAAAATTTCCCACATATATAGTTAATTTTTTGACCCTGGTACTGACCAGAAAATGGCCAGCAATTCTAAAAATGGAAAATGGGCTGCAATAAATTTCATATGAATTAGAAAATGAGTAAAAATTATAAAAATAATAGCAAATGGGCGTTACACGCCACCAATTTCGAGGCTGACTTGTTTACGCAAGGCTTTGTTAGTGAACACACGATTCTAGCAGAAGTGACTGTTGGATGTCCATCCAACGGCCGACGTGCTTCTTCAATCTCTGATCTTCCTGCTCCAGCCGCCTAAACTAGCGCTGGCGGGACTGCCTGCTCCCTCCTCTTGTGGCCCGCTGTGATGCCGCGCAGGCTTCCCCGGCCCACCCTACTCCCTCCGCTGGCCTGGCCGCACGCAATCAACTGCCTCCTTATTACCCGAAAAAAAATGATTCCTCCCACTGACATCTGGGGCGCACCGGTTGGGAGGCTGACCTGTGGGCCTACTAAGTTGACGCGTACGCAGGGCTTGTCAACTTAGTCAACAAACGATTCTAGCAGCAGTAACTCTTGGATTTGAATTGAACGGTCCTGCTGCTTCTTCAATCACTGCTCTTCTTGCACCAGCCGCCCAAACCAGCGACGGGGAGACCGCCTGCTCCTGCCTCCAGTGCCCGCTGTGCTGCCGTTGAGGCCTCATCGCCCCCTACTACTCCCACCACTAGCCAGGCCCTATGGCGACGACAGCCTCACACCGCAGCCGAACCAGTGAACCGGTGTACTCCTCTCCGCGTGGGCATCCACTGCCGCGCCTTCCCCGGCTCTGCGTCATCCCCTTCCTAGGCCTCGCCGTCGTCCACCGCCTTGGTGCTCTCGACGCGGCGTGGTCAACGTGGTCAACGACATTCCATCGGAAGACTACTGTACGTGGAGAGGCTGACAGCTGGGTCCACGGCCACAACCCAGTTTTTTTGTGATTTGCCAAGTAAGTCGCTTTGTCAGGCCTGTTGGGCTACAAATCATTCAAGACAAGGAGAGCTTTCATTCGGCTGGCCGAGAAAATGACTCATCAGTAATGAGAAATGGGATGTACATTTTTAAAACACATCAAACCGGCAATTAGTTTCAAATATTTTTTTTTCATTTCGAGATTTTAAATTACATTAATTTTTATGCGTGGAGAATTTGTTAGGATTTATATTGATGTACATTTATTTTTAAAATCAGTTTGAATGTGAGTCGAAATTCCGGGACTAAAACAGTTCGGACCGCACCGAAATATGCAAAAATTCGTATAATTTTTTAACCGTGGCCACAATGTGGGATGTAATGCTAACAAAAAGAATATGGGCTCCAAAAAAACCTTAATAATTAGCAAATGTGGTGTAAATTATTAGAAATAATGGCAGATGGGCTGTATGCTATTTCCACAGATTTGAGGCTTTCCTAAAAAAAGGTTGATGCACAAGCAGTGACTGTTGGATGGCCATCCAACGGCCGTCGTGCTTCTTCAATCTCTGCTCTTCCTGCTCCAGCCGTGCAAACAAGCGCCGTCGGGACTGCCTGCTCCCTCCTCCCCTCGGCCGGCTGTGCTGCCGCGCAGGCCTCACCGCCCCACCGTACTCCCATCGCTGGCCTAGCCATCCCTCTACTTACCCACACCTGCTGTTATTCACCGGCGATGGCAGACGAACCAGTAAACCCTCGTACGGTCATACTCCCCTCCGCGTGGGAAACAACTTCCGAGTCTTCCCTGCCTCCGTATCGTTCCCTTCCTAGGCCTCGCCGTCGTCCACAGCCTGAGTGCTCTCGGCGCGACCTGGTCAAGATGGTCAACGACCGACATGCATCTGAAGTGGACTGTACGTGGAGAGGCCGACAGCTGGGCCCTAGGCCGCACACAAGGAAATGCCTCCTTATTACGCGCAAAATAATGATTCCTCCACCTGACAGCAGGGACCCACCAAAAGGGCCTCTATATTTCACGAAAAAACGTTACCGCCGCTGACAGCTCGGACCCACCAGCTATATCTTCGCACGCAAGGAAGTGCCTCCTTATTACGCACAAAAAAAATGAATACTCCCCCTGTTAGCTGGGACCCAGTATAGTGGCAGGCTGACTTGTGGGCCTACTAAGTTGACGGGGACGGAGGGCTTTGTCAACTTAGTCAATATGCATGATTCTAGCTCCAGTGACCGTACGATGTCCATCCAATGGCCGTAGTGCTTCTTCAACCTCTGGTATTCTTGCTCCAGCCGCACAAACCAGCGCCGGTCGTGCCTCGTGCTCCTGCCTCCCGTGGCCGGCTGCGATGCGGCGGAGGCCTCACCGCCCCTACTGCTCCCACCGCTGGCCAAGCCATCCCTCTACTCACCAACACCCCCTGTTATTCTGCGGCGACGGCAGCCTCACACCGCAGTGAACCAGTGAACCCTCGTACTCCTATACGCGTGGGCATCCGCTGCCGCGTCTTCCCCGGCTCCGTGTCGTCCCCTTCCTAGGCCTCGCCGTTGTCCACCGCCCTGGTGCTCTGGCGGCGTGGTCAACGTGGTCAAGGAACGGCTTCCATCGGACGTGGACTGTATGTGGAGAGGCTGACAGTTGGGTCCACGGCCGCAGCAAGGAAGTGCCTCCTTATTACGTGCAAAATAATTATTCCTCCACCTGACAGCGGGGACCCACTGGACGGGCCACCGTATTTTGCTAAAAAACGTTTCCCCCCTCATTGTTGGGACCCACCAGCTACATCTTCGCATGCAAGGAAGTGCCTGACAGTCGGGACCCACCTGGTCGAAGCATACGTAGCGTTGTCATTCTGGCCGTGAACGTGTACGTACATATATACTGGTGGATGTAGAGGCGTGCACATGTCATAGTAGTGGCGCGCACGTAGCATGTACGCATACGTACAACGGCCAGGGTGCAATAAAGAAAATATGGCCACGTATGTGTACATACAGGCAGGGTCTCGAACGCCTACTCGCGCATACCTACGGCCAGGGCTCGTGTACATGGCTGGGTCGGAACGGAGAAACGGCGTCGTCGTCGTGTTCATGGGGAGGCAACGAAATGCGTCGTCTTCATGGGGAGGCAACGAAATGCGTCGTGTTCATGGGGAGGCAACGGAATGCATCGTGTTCATCGGGAGGCAACGGACCACGTGGGAGCCAACTGGCTGGGTCGGAACGGAATGCGTGGTCATGTTCATCGGGAGGGCTTGGACGGAACAGGCGATGGAAACGAGGCCTAGCGTACCGCAGAACAGAGGAAACGGCCTTGTGTTCGACCGGCCATGTTCGAAATGGGATCCTGTTCATCGGGAGGGGTCTGGCATACCGCAAAATGGAGGAAACGGACCTCCTACGGTCGAAACGGGGGTCCTGTTGATCGGGAGGGGTGTGGCATACCGCAAAGCGGACGAAACGGACCTCGTATGGTCGAAACGGGGGTCCTGTTGATCGGGAGGGGTGTGGCGTACCGCAAAACGGACGAAACGGACCTCCTATGGTCGAAATAGGGGTCCTGTTCATCGGGAGGGGTGTGGCGTACCGCAAAACGGGACTCCACGGGATACTGTTCATCTCCACCGTCGACCTCCTCCAGCCTCCACGGGCTACTGTCGACCTCCTCCAGCCTTCACGGGCTCCTGTTCATCCAGCCTCCACCACGCGCTACTCCACCGACTACTGTTCAACCACCCCTCCACCGTCTACTATTCATCCAGCCCTCCACACTACGGGGTCCTGTTCAACCACCCCTCCACGGGCACCCCTCCACCATCTACTGTTCATCCAGCCCTCCACACCACGGGGTCCTGTTCATCCAGAGGCAATGCCACCGCTCACTGTTCATCCAAC